>NW_026889755.1:5392500-5405000 GCF_033153115.1 Saccostrea echinata | reverse complement strand
CCCTCAAATTGAGATTTTATTCACCTAATTGCTCAGCACCAGTAAACGACTGAAATCCAAAACTTTCAGGACTGATAGTCAGTCACCAGTTTTTCTACATCATGTGAAAATCGTACATTGCCGTCAGTTTCCGGCGTGACCGGAAGCGATGCAAACAAGGTGAATTTTCCAAGTTTTTTTTTTCTTTTTACAGAAATGTTTGGCTAATGCAGATGTTAGATAGACTAAAACCATGCAAATTATTTTCACTGGAAGTGCCGGCCGAAAAATCGGAACATGAGTAATTTTTCATGAAAACTTTTAGGGATGATCAGTTGTGAATAATTTAAGTGTAGAATGAACATTTTATTTGTTTTGAGTAATTTCAGTCTTGATGAAGTAAAAAAAAAAACGTAGAAAGTAAATTTTTTCCGGGATTTTCTCAATGACCTTGACCTTTGATCTTGACCTTTGACCTTGACCTTTGATGACCTTGACCTTTGACCAAAAGGTCAGAATCAATAATTAATTTACTCCTCTTTCCCCCCTCCCCTTCCCAAAAAATCAACAACAACAAAAATCAAAAAAAAAAAAAAAATCAGATTAATATCAGCCTAGAATATTTTTCTAGAACTCATACAACACCTCGGATCGACATAACACTTCGAGGTATTGCAGAAGATATCTGAAAGAAAGTTTCCTGAAAATTTGACGGTGAATCTCTGAAGTGTATAGAAATTATGAATGTTTACGGCAAACACTATATCTTTTTTCGTATCTGAAGTTTAGATGCCGATGAACATAAAAATTAATTAAAGCTTTTCTCGGTTATTTCTTCAGTTGTTATGAATAGCAGTCGATTCTCTTGATATGATATGATATTTTAACACCAAGCATTCTTGCTTTCTCTAGTATGTGGAATTTATTTCAATTTTATTTAGAATTAATATTAATTGAATGAATGTCGAAAACAGCGATTTTTTCCTAGCAAATAAATTTTCACGCTCTCATTGACACATTTTTCTTTCTAAAATCCCTATCTGAAATTTTAATTTATGCTACTTACATTTAATTCAATCCACACAGAGATGCTTATTTTAATCTTACCTATTATTTTAGGATATTCAGTCACATCCGAACCCGATCCGAAATTTTCCTATATTTGTAAACAAAGTCTCGACACTGCAGTTCTAATGCATCATAGGCTCTGAATGATTAACTCAATGCATTCCAAATATAGACCATCTCAAATGATTTTTTAAACCGAAAAACTGCAATTGTATTATACACCAATCGTTTCTCAATCTATTCAATACTGATCACTACATTCCATAACAAACAAGAGAACACGTGCTTTTATTCCTATTTATTCTTAAACAATTAATTTACTACCTCCATCTTCATCAGAATACGCGGTCTAGTGGTTAGCGCGCCTGCCTTACAAACCAAAGGTTTTGAGTTCGATCCCTGATGGAAGGACATTTTCTTTTTCATTTTCAGCTTTTTTTTCAAACCAGTTGACAAAAGAGTCAAGAAAACGGAAGACCTGTTATTGCCTAGGCAATAAGTATCTAGTTATTATTATTATTATTTTTTTTTTCCCCCTTTTCTTGTCCCCTCGATTTCTCAGAGATGGCTGGATGGATTTTCTTGAAATTTTCAGGGATGATAGAGAATGAAAATACGCCCAGACAATTTTTTCATTTTTTCAAAATTCACTTCCGGTCGTCAGATATGTCCGATTTCCGTTTTTTTCAAAAATATTTTGTCCCAGTCATATCCCAGAAACGGTAAAAGATTAAGACACCAAACTTATATGGTTCATAGATCTTGAGGAGTAGGCAAAACCATTTAGGTTAAGAGCGTCAGCCGTCACTTTCGGTCGTCACAGGAAGTGATAATAGAAATCGAAAATTTCAACTTTTCTTTTTTGAATCTTTTTTTGCATCACATTATTGCATCTTATGTGTAGTTTCGAAATATGTCAGTCCCACCGGAAACAAAAACGACAACTTCCGGTTAGAAGAGGAAAACTACATAATTTGAGTATTTTACTTTCCCTTAAATATCTTTTGTAGATAAAGTATTTGAAAAGATTTTTAGATATGTTATTCAGACTGCAAATGTCTAGAGTAACGTCAAAAATCTTAGTAAAATTCACTTCCGGTCGCGTGTTTTTCCTGTCCTCAAAATGAAAAGTTATCTCAGCGAGATCTCGGAAACGGCATGAGATTAAGACACCAAACTTGAATGAGTAATAGACCTTGAGGAGTAGGCAAAACACATAGGGTTAGACGCCTCAGCCGTCACTTCCGGTCCTCACAGGAAGTGATCAAAAAATCGAAAATTTCAACTTTTCTTTATAAAATTATAACTTGCATCACTTTGTTGCATCTCTTTCGTGTTTTGAAATATGTTAGATTCCACCGGAAACAAAAACTGTAAACTTCCGGTTTAAAGAGATAAACTACGTTATTTCGATGTTTAGCTTTCTCATAAATATCACTTAAAGATAAGTATTTGAAATGTTTTTTTATACATATGCTGTAGATACTACAAATGTCATGAGAAAATTCAGAGATTTTTATTCAATTCACTTCCGGTCGTGTGTTTTCCTGTCCCCAAAATTAGAATGTGTTCTCACAATTGCTCGGTAAGAGTAAAAGACTGAAGTCTAAAACTTTCAGGACTTATAGTCAGTCATCAGTTCATTTGCATCGTGTAAAAATCGTCTGTCGTCATTACTTCCGGTCGTGACAGGAAATGAAGAAAAAAGTAATTTTTTTAAGTTATTTTGTTTCTACATCAGTTTTAGGCTTATACCGACGTTGGAAAAGACATGTTTATGCAAACAGGAAGTAGTATAACGGAAGACCTTCTCATTACTAGTAATGAGTTTCTAGTTATTATTATTATTATTTTTCCCCCTTTTTTGTCGGCAGGATTTCTCAGAGATGACTGGATGGATTTTCCTGAAATTTTCAGGGTTGATAGAGAATGAAAATACCCCGAGGCGTTTTTTTCATTTTTTCAAAATTCACTTCCGGTCGTCAGATATGTCCGATTTCCGTTTTTTTCAAAAATATTTTTTCCGAGTGAGATCTCAGAAACGGTAAGAGATAAAGACACCAAACTTATATGAGTAATAGATCTTGAGGAGTAGGCGAGCCCATTTGGGTTAAACATGTCAGCCGTCACTTCCGGTCGTCACAGGAAGTGATCAAAGAAATCGAAAATTTCAACTTTTCTTTTTTGAATCTTTTTTTGCATCACTTTATTGCATCTCATTTGTATTGTCGAAATATGTCAGTCCCACCGGACACAAAAACAACAACTTCCGGTTATAAGAGGAAAACTACATAATTTGAGTATTTTTCTTTCCCTTAAATATCTTTTTTAGATAAAGTATTTGAAATGATTTTAAGATATGTTATTCGGACTGCAAATATCTAGAGTAACGTCAAATATCTTAGTAAAATTCACTTCCGATCGCGTGTTCTTCCTGTCCTTAAAATGAAAAGTTATCTGAGAGAGATCTCGGAAACGGCATGATATTAAGACACCAAATTTAAAGGAGTAATAAACCTTGAGGAGTAGGCAAAACACATAGGGTTAAACGCGTCAGCCGTCACTTCCGGTCGTCACAGGAAGTGATAAAAAAAATCGAAAATTTCAACTTTTCCTTTTAAAATGAAATCTTGCATCACTTTATTGCATCTCTTTCGTTGTTTTGAAATATGTTAGATTCCACCGGAAACAAAAACTCTTAACCTCCGGTTTTAAGAGATAAACTACGTTATTTCGATGTTTAACTTTCTCATAAATATCACTTACAGATGAATATTTGAATTTTTTTTTACATATGTTGTAGATACTACACATGTCAAGAGAAAATTCAGAGATTTTTATTCAACAGTAAAAGACTGAAGTCTAAAACTTTCAGGACTTATAGTCAGTCATCAGTTCATATACATCGTGTAAAAATTGTATGTCGTCATTACTTCCGGTCGTGACAGGAAACGAAGGAAAAAAGTAATTTTTTTTTAGTTATTTTGTTTCTACATCAGTTTTAGGCTTATACCGACGTTGGAAAAGACATGTTCTTGCAAACAGGAAGTAGTATAACGGAAGACCTTCTCATTACTAGTAATGAGTTTCTAGTTATTATTTTTTTTTTTTCCCGTTTTTTGTCCAAGCGATTTCTCAGAGATGGCTCGATGGATTTTCTTGAAACTTTCAGGAATTATGAAAAATATAATAAACTAAAAACATTTTTAAGGATTTTGCAAAATTCACTTCCGGTCGTCAGATATGTCCAATTTTCGTTATTTCAAAAGAGATCATATCCGGACGATATCTCAGAAACGGTAAAAGATTAAGACCTCAAACTTTCAGGGATTATAGATCATGACAAGTACGTTTGCAGAATGTGTTTAAATTTGTCAGCCGTCACTTCTGGTCGTCACAGGAAGTGATCAAAGAAATCGAAAATTTCAATTTTTCTTTTTTGGATTTAATCTTGCATGGCATTATTGTATTTGTTTCGCAATTCTGAAATATGTTGGTCCCACTGGAAACAAAAACGTCAACTTCCGGTTATAAGCGAAAAACTACATAATTTGAGCATTTTACTTTCCCATAAATATCGCTTATAGATTAAGTGTTTGAAATGGTTTTTTAATATGCTATTTAGACTGCAAATGTCTAGAGTAACGTCAAATATCTTGGTAAAATTCACTTCCGGTCGCGTGTTTTACTGTCCGCAAAATAAGAATTTGTGCAAGTGAGATCTCAAAAACAGTAAGAGATTAAGACACCAAACTTATAGGAGTAATAGAACTTAAGGAGTAGGCAAAACCATTTGGGTTAATAGCGTCAGTCGTCACTTCCGGTCGTCACAGGAAGTGATCAAAGTAATCAAAAATTTCAACTTTTCTCTTTTGAAATAAAACTTGCATCATATAATTGAATCTCTTTCACAGTTTCTATATGTGTTGGTCTCACTGGAAACAAAAAACGAAATGATTTTTATACATTTTGTATATGTTATTGAGATTGCAATTGTCAAGTGTGACGTTAATCATCTTAGGAAAATGCACTTCCGGGCGCGTGTTTTTCTGTCCTCAAATTGAGATTTTGTTTACCAAATTGCTCAGAAACAGTACATTGCTGAAGTCTAATACTTTCAGAACTGATAGTCAGTCCTCAGTTTATCTACATCATGTAAAAACCGTACGTTGCCGTCACTTCCGGTCGTGACAGGAAGCGATGCAGAAAAGTGAATTGTTACATTTTTTTTCTTTTTACAGAAATGTTTGGCTAATGCGCATGTCAGATAAACCATAACCATGCAATTTATTATCACCGGAAGTGCAAACCGAAAAACCGGAAGTTGTCTCAAACATGAGTAGTTTTTCATGGAAACTTTTAGGGAGGATCAGTTGTGAATAATTAAGGTGTAGAATGAACATTTTATTCGTAAGGAGCACTTTCGTTCATGACGAAGTACATAAAGAAAACAGGAAAGTAATTCCGTTTGTTTTTATTTGTATTTACATATCTTTGGAAGCTTTGAGATGACTTTTGTTAATTATTTAGAGTAATCTTATTGGCAAGATTGTGGGGTTTTTTTTCGAAGAAGTCAAGAAAACGGAAGACCTGTTATTGCCTAGACAATAAGTATCTAGTTATTATTAGGGTCTTCCGTCTTCAGCGGAAGACCCTTCTATTATTCTTCGGTTTCTTTTTCACTTTTATTAGGGTCTTCCGTCTTCAGCGGAAGACCCTTCTATTATTCTTCGGTTTCTTTTTTACCTTTATTATTATTATTATTATTCTTTTTTTTCTTTACAAAATTTGTGCAGAAGATTTCTCAGAGATGGCTCGTTCGATTTTATTCAAATTTTCATGATAGATGCGTTGACATCTGAAGTTAATTCCGGCAATATTGTTTTTTGAAAATCACTTCCGGTCGGAAGTTATCGCCCTTTTATTAAAATTCAGAAGACCTCCTTGTCTGCGATGGAACTCAAAAACGGCTTAAGCTAGAGCGCTGAAATTTTCAGGGATGATAGAGGACATGTTGCCATATTGCACCTGGGTTTAGATATTTTCCGGAAGTGCCTAGTATGGAAGCTCGGTAGGGGTCGAAATTTAGGACACGAATCATGAGTGAATTTTTGAGACATTTTGTATCATATCTCTTAAAGTATAATTATTTTGTTAAAACATATTGAACAATATTTGTGCAGAATAAAAAGATCTGTAACATGATATCAAGAAAAAAGGGCTGACTCATCACATTAGGGGCCAATAGGGGCCGAAAGTCTTTAATCGATAACTCTCAAACAAGCAATATTTTTGTATACATTACTGAAGCAAAATTATTTACCTTAACAAACTACAACTATATATTATGATTTTTACGTCATATATTACATAAATAAGGGCCACAAGGGGCCAGAATGCTTAATCTTTGACGCTTTATATCTCGAAAAGGGGAAACATTTTGAAAAGCAATATTGAACAAAAGTTGTTTAGAATGATGATCTGAACAATGTGCATCCTTTGAATTTTTCCTAAACAGCCCCTATAAGGACTTAAAGAGACGGCCCCTAAAGATTTCAAGTCTACATATCTCGAAAACGAAACGAAACTTCTGAATAGTTGTTGAACAAAAAGTCTTCAGAATTACAAGACCTTTCAAGTGATATCAAGAAAAAGGGGTTAACCCCTCAAATTAGGGGCTCAGAGGGGCCAAAAGTCTTTCATCTATAACTCCTTAACGTTAAATATTTTGATAATAAATATTGAAACAAAAATGTTTCTCTTCACAATCTGCAACTATATATCTGAAAATTTCCTTCAAATATTACGTAATTAGGCGCCATAAGGGGCCAGAATGCTTAATCTTTGACGCTTTATATCTCGAAAAGGGGAAATATTTTGAAAAGCAATATTGAACAAAAGTTGTTTAGAATGATGATCTGAACAATGTGCATCCTTTGAATTTTTCCTAAACAGTCCCTATAAGGACTTAAAGGGAGGGCCCCTAAATATTTCAAGTCTACATATCTCGAAAACGAAACGAAACTTCTGAATAGTTGTTGAACAAAAAGTCTTCAAAATTACAAGACCTTTGAAGTGATATCAAGAAGAAGGGGCTGACCCCTCAAATTAGGGGCTCAGAGGGGCCAAAAGTCTTTCATCTATAACTCCTTAACGTTAAATATTTTGATAATAAATATTGAAACAAAAATGTTTCTCTTCACAATCTGCAACTATATATCTGAAAATTTCCTTCAAATATTACGTAATTAGGGGCCATAAGGGGCCAGAATGCTTAATCTTTGACGCTTTATATCCGAAAAGGGGAAACATTTTGAAAAGCAATATTGAACAAAAGTTGTTTAGAATGATGATCTGAACAATGTGCATCCTTTGAATTTTTCCTAAACAGCCCCTATAAGGACTTAAAGGGACGACCCCTAAATATTTCAAGTCTGCATATCTCGAAAACTGAATAGTTGTTGAACGAAAAGTCTTCAGAATTACAAGACCTTTCAAGTGATATCAAGACCCCTCGAATTAGGGGCTCAAAGGGGCTAAAAGTCTTTCATCTATAACCCTTTTACAGTAATGTTCATCTTCACGATCTGCTACTATAAATATTTTAAAATCTTCTTCAAATATTGCGTTTTTTGGTGCCATAATGATCAAAATTTTGTTAAACATAACTGAAGGAAATTGTACGTTTTCACTATTTATATATTTATGAAGGAAAATCTCAGTCAAATTCGTATCTCATCTTATCAAAAATCGGACGGAAGACCCACTCGTTGCTCGCAACGAGATCGCATCTAGTTATTATTATTTTTATTCTTTTTTCTTCTTACAAATTTTGTGCAGACGATTTCTCGGAGATGGCTTGTTCAATTTCATTCAAATTTTCATGGTAGATGCGTTGACATCTGAAGTTAATTCCGGCAATTCCGTTAAGGGATATTAACTTCCGGTAGGAAGTTATCGCCCTTTTATCAAAATTTAGAGGACCTCCTTGTCTGCGATGGAACTCAAAAACGGCTTAAGCTAGAGCGCTGAAATTTTCAGTGATGATAGAGGACATGTTGCCATTTTGCACCTGGGTTTGGATATTTTCCGGAAGTGCCTAGTATGAAAGCTCGGTAGGGGTCAAAATTTAGGACACGAAACATGAGTGAATTTTTGAGACATTTTGTATCATATCTTTTAAAGTATAATTATTTTGTTAAGACATACTGAACAATATTTGTGCAGAATGACAAGATCTTTAATATGATATCAAGAAAAAAGGGCTGACTCATCATATTAGGGGCCGAGAGGGGCCAAAAGTATTAAATCAATAACTCTTTAACGATCAATATTTTGGTATACATTACTGAAGCAAAAATGTTTATCTTAACAATTTACAACTATTTATTATAATATTTATGTCATATGTTACATAATTAGGGGCCATAAGGGGCCAGAATGCCAAATCTTTGACGCTTTATATCTTAAAGCTATGAAATATTTTGATAAGCAATATTGAACAAAAGATGTTCAAAATAATGTTCTAAACAATATGCAACCTTTCATTTTTTGCTAAACGTCCCCATTAAGGAGTTGAAGGATCGGCCCCTAAATACTTCTTTTGCAAATATCTCAGAAACGAAAAAGAATTTCTGACTAATTATTGAACAAAAAGTGTTCAAAATCATGAGAGCTTTAAAATGATGTGAAGAAAAAGGGGCTGGACCCTCAAAATAGGGGCTGAGAGGGGCCAAAAGTCTTTGATCAATTACTCTTTAACGATCAATATTTTGTAATGCATTACTGAAGCAAAAATGTTTATCTCAACACTTTACAACTATATATTATGATATTTACATCAAATGTTACATAATTAGGGGCCATAAGGGGCCAGAATGCCAAATCTTTGACGCTTTATATCTTAAAACTATGAAATATTTTGATAAGCAATATTGAACAAAAGATGTTTAAAATAATGTTCTAAACAATATGCAACCTTTCATTTTTTGCTAAAAGTCCCCATTAAGGAGTTGAAGGACCGGCCCCTAAATTCTTCTTTTGCAAATATCTCAGAAACGAAAAAGAATTTCTGACTAATTATTGAACAAAAAGTGTTCAAAATCATGAGAGCTTTAAAATGATGTGAAGAAAAAGGGGCTGGACCCTCAAAATAGGGGCTGAGAGGGGCCAGAAGTCTTTGATCAATTACTCTTTAACGATCAATATTTTGTAATGCATTACTGAAGCAAAAATGTTTATCTCAACACTTTACAACTATATATTATGATATTCACATCAAATGTTACATAATTAGGGGCCATAAGGGGCCAGAAGGCCAAATTTTTGACGCTTTATATCTCAAAAGTGGGAAATATTTTGATAAGCAATATTGAACAAAAGATGTTCAAAATAATGTTCTAAACAATATGCAACCTTTCATTTTTTGCTAAACGTCCCCATTAAGGAGTTGAAGGACCGGCCCCTAAATATATCCTTCGCATATATTTTGGAAACGAAAAAGAATTTTTGAATAGTTGTTGAACAAAAAGTGTTCAAAATCATAAGAGCTTTAAGGTGATATCAATGAAAAGGGTCTGACCCCTTAAATAAAGGGCCGAGAGGGGCCAAAAGTATACAATCAATAACTCTTTAATCATCAATATTATGTAATATATTACTGAAGCAAAATAGTTCATCTTCACACACTTTTTCTAAATAACATGATGTTGATATCATATGTTACGCAATAAGGGGTCTTTAGGGGGCCAGATTGCATAATCTTTGGCGCAATATATCTCGACAAGGAAGAATATTTTGATAAACAGTATTGAACAAAAGACGTTCAAAATAATATTCTGAACAATATCCATTCTTTCAATTTTTGCTAGACGTCCCCATTTAGGACTTGAATGGCCGGCCCTTAATATTTATTTTGCATATATCCCGAAAACAAAAAAGAATTTCTGAATAGTTGTTGAACAAAAAGTGTTCAAAATCATGAGAGCTTTAAGATGATATCAAGAAAAAGGGGCTGACCTCTCACATTAGGGGCCAAGAAGGGCCGAAGGTCTTTCATCTATAACCGTTTAATGATCAATATTTTGTTAAATATTACGGTATTAAAGCAAAATTGTTCGTCTTAACAATTTATTTATATCATTATATTTGATCGAAAATCTCAGTCAATTTCTTATCTCATCTTATCAAAAATCGGACGGAAGACCCACTCGTTGCTCGCAACGAGATCTCATCTAGTTATTATTCTTATTATTATTTTTTTGACTTTCTAATTTTGTGCACGCGATTTCTCAGAGACTATTGGGTGGATTGAAATGAAATTTGCAGGGAAAACGTGTCGTAGGCTGAAGTTATTTTATCCGTTTTATTGCTACCTCTTTTATCGACTATAAAATATCGTTTTATTTTATTTTATCACATTCCATAAATCACATCCGGTGCCAAGTTATGGACCATTTCCTGATTTTAAAATGCAATTTTGTCCAGGGATAATCTCAAGAACGACAAGATATATAAATGTCAAACTTTCAGGGATTATAGATCGTGATAGGTACAAGCCTGGTCGCTACTTTACGTTCGTCGTCGGTATTTCCGGTCGCTTACGGAAGTGACTTTCAAAAATCGATTATTTCAACTTTTTTGTTTTTGAATATTTTTCTGCAATATTAGTAGGGATAATAGAGGGTCTTTTTCGAATTCTAAATATATAATTTGCTTTAATGTTGATTTAAACACACTCTAGAAATTCGCTTTTTTTTCGTTTTGAGCCTCTTTCTTATTTTGTGCATGCGATTTCTCGAACACTATTGGGTAGATTTACATGAAATTTTCAGAAAAAATGTGCTGTAAAATGGTCGTGATCTATCTGAGTGAAAATTTGAAAATTCTTTTCCGGTGCCAAGTTACAGACCATTTTCTGATTTCAAAATGATATTTTGTCCGCGGATATTCTCAAGCTCGACAAGAGATATCAATGTGAAACTTTCAGGGATTATAGTTCGTGATAGGTACTAGCCGGGTCGCTACTTTTTGTTCGTCGTCAGCACTTCCGGTCGTTTACGGAAGTGATCAAAGAAATCGTAAAATTTCAACTTTCCTTTTTAAATCAATACTTACATCACATTATTGCATCTCTTTTGTAGTTTCGAAATATGTTAGTCTCACAGGAAACAAAAACGTCAACTTCCGGTTATAAGAGAAAAACTACATAATTTGAGTATTTTCCTTCCCATAAATATCTTTTTAGATAAAGAATTTGAAATGAATTTCAAATATGTTATTTAGACTGCAAATGTCTAGAGTAACGTCAAATATCTTTGTAAAATTCACTTCCGGTCGCGTGTTTTTCTGTCCTCAAAATGAGAAGTTGTCTGAGCAAGATCTCGGAAACGGTAAGAGATTAAAACACCAAACTTATTTAAGCAACAGACCATAAGATGTAAACAAAACCATTTAGGTTTAGAGCGTCAGCCGTCACTTCCGTTCGTTACAGGAAGTGATCAAAGAAATCAAAAATTTCAACTTTTCTTTTTTTAACTAAAAATTGCATCACTTTATTGCATCTTTTTTGCAGATTCGAAAAATGTTGGTTCCACCGGAAACAAAAACGACAACTTCCGGTTATAAGAGAAAAACTAAATAATTTTTGAATTTTACTTTCCCAAAAATTTTCTTTATGGATAAAGTATTTGTAATGAATTTTAAATATGTTATTCAGACTGCAAATGTCTAGAGTAACCTTAAATATCTTTCAAAAATTCACTTCCGGTCGCGTTTTTTCCTGTCCTCATAATGAGAAGTTGTCTGAACGAGATCTCAAAAACAGGTAAAATATTAAAACACCAAACTTTATGAGTAATGGACCTTAGGGAGTAAGCGAAACCATTTGGGTTAAACGTGTCAGTCGTCACTTCCGCTTGTCAAAGGAAGTGATCAAATAATTCAAAAATTTTAACTTTTCTTTTTTGAATTAAAACTTGCATCACTTTATTGCATCCTTTGGCTGTTTTGAAATATGTCAGATTCCACCGGAAACAAAAACGCAAACTTCCGGTTTTAGGAGATAAGGTGCGTTATTTTGATATTTAACTTTCTCATAAATATTGTTTATCGACAAAGTACTTGAAATAATTTATATATGTTGTAGATACTGCAAATGTCTAGAGAAAAGTCAGAGATTTTTATAAAATTCACTTCCGGTCGCGTGTTTACCTGTCCTCAAAATTAGAATTTGTTCTCACAATATTGCTCGGCAACAGTAAACGACTGAAGTCTAAAACTTTCAGGACTGATAGTCAGTCATCAGTTTATTTGAATCGTGAGAAAATCTTGTATTGCCGTTACTTCCGGTCGTGACAGGAAGTGATGTAAAAAAAGTGAATGGTTAATATTTAGCACGTTGGATTTTCACGCTGACGACCAGGGTTAAAACTCCAGAGTGTCTGAATTTCTTT
>NW_026889755.1:5082500-5387500 GCF_033153115.1 Saccostrea echinata | reverse complement strand
CGGAAGACCTGTTATTGCCTAGGCAATAAGTATCTAGTTATTATTATTATTATTTTTTTTTCCCCCCTTTTCTTGTCCCCTCGATTTCTCAGAGATGGCTGGATGGATTTTCTTGAAATTTTCAGGGATGATAGAGAATGAAAATACGCCCAGACAATTTTTTCATTTTTTCAAAATTCACTTCCGGTCGTCAGATATGTCCGATTTCCGTTTTTTTCAAAAATATTTTGTCCCAGTCATATCCCAGAAACGGTAAAAGATTAAGACACCAAACTTATATGGTTAATAGATCTTGAGGAGTAGGCAAAACCATTTAGGTTAAGAGCGTCAGCCGTCACTTTCGGTCGTCACAGGAAGTGATAATAGAAATCGAAAATTTCAACTTTTCTTTTTTGAATCTTTTTTTGCATCACATTATTGCATTTTATTAGTAGTTTCGAAATATGTTGGTCTCACCGGAAACAAAAACGACAACTTCCGGCTATAAGCGAAAAACTGCATAATTTGAGTATTTTTCTTTCCCATAAATATTTTTTATAGGTAACGTATTTGAACTGATTTTTGAATATGTTATCAAGACTGCAAATGTCTAGAGTAACGTCAAATATCTTTGTAAAATTCACTTCCAGTCGCGCGTTTAAATGTCCCCAAATTGAAAACTTGTCCGAATGAGATCTCAGAAACTGTAAGAGATTTAGACACCAATCTTAAAGGAGTTTTAGACCTTGAGGAGTAGACAAAACCACTTGGGTTAAGAGCGTCAGTCGTCACTTCCGGTCGTCACAGGAAGTGATCAAAGAATTCAGAATTTCAACTTTCCTCTTTTGGAATAAGACTTGCATCATATAATTCTATCTTTTTCACAGTTACGATATGTGTTGGTCTCACCGGAAACAAAAAACGACAACTTCCGGTTATAAGAGAAAAACTACATAATAGGGGTTTTGAATTTTCCCATACATATCGCTTATAGATAGAGTTCTTGAAATGATTTTTATGTATGTTATTCAGACTGCAGATGCCTAGAGTGACGTGAAATATCTTAGTAAAATTCACTTCCGGTCGCGTGTTTTCTTGTCCTCAAAATAAAAAGTCATTTCAGCGAGATCTCGGAAACGGCATGAAAGTAAGAAACCAAACTTATAGGAGTAATAAAACTTGGTGAGAAGGCAAAACACATGGGGTTAAAAGCGTCAGCCGTTACTTGCGGTCGTCACAGGAAGTGATCAAAGAAATCGAAAATTTCAACTTTTCTTTTTAAAATTAAATCTTGCATCACTTTATTGCTGCCCTTTCACTGTTTTGAAATATGTTAGATTCCACCGGAAAAAAACTTTAAACTTCCGGTTTTAAGAGATAAACTACGTTATTTCGTGGTTTAACTTTCTCATAAATATCACTTATAGATAAGTATTTGAAATGTTTTTTACATATGCTGTAGATACTGCAAAAGTCAAGAGAAAATTCAGAGATTTTTATTCAGTTCACTTCTGGTCGTGTGTTTTCCTGTCCTCAAAATTAGAATTTGTTCTCACAATTGTTCGGCAACAGTAAAAGACTGAAGTCTAAAACTTTCAGGACTTATAGTCAGTCATCAGTTCATTTGCTTTGTGTAAAAATCGTGTGTCGTCATTACTTCCGGTCGTGACAGGAAACGAAGCAAAAAAGTATTTTTTAAGTTATTTTGTTTCTACATAAGTTTTAGGCTAATACAGACGTTGGAAAAGACATGTTCATGCAAACAGGAAGTAGTATAACGGAAGACCTTCTCATTACTAGTAATGAGTTTCTAGTTATTATTATTATTTTTTTTTCCCCTTTTCTTGTCCCCTCCATTTCTCAGAGATGGCTGGACGGATTTTCTTGAAATTTTCAGGGATGATAGAGAATGAAAATACCCCCCGGCATTTTTTTCATTTTTTCAAGATTCACTTCCTGTCGTCAGATATGTCCGATTTCCGTTTTTTCAAAAATATTTTGTCCCAGTCATATCTCAGAAACGGTAAGAGATTAAGACACCAAACTCTTATGGTTAATAGATCTTGAGGAGTAGGCAAAACCATTTGGGTTAAGAGCGTAAGCCGTCACTTCCGGTCGTCACAGGAAGTGATAACAGAAATTGAAAATTTCAACTTTTCTTTTTTGAATCTTTTTTTGCATCACTTTATTGCATTTCATTTGTAGTTTCGAAATATGTTAATCCAACCGGAAACAAAAACGACAACTTCCGGTTATGAGAAAAACTACAAAATTTGGGTATTTTTCTTTCCCATAAATATTTTTTATAGGTAACGTATTTGAACTGATTTTTGAATATGTTATCAAGACTGAAAATGTCTAGAGTAACCTCAAACATCCCTGTAAAATTCACTTCCAGTCCCGCGTTTAAATGTCCGCAAAATGAGAACTTGTCCGAGTGAGATCTCAGAAACGGTAAGAGATTAAGACACCAAACTCTTATGGTTAATAGATCTTGAGGAGTAGGCAAAACCATTTGGGTTAAGATCGTCAGCCGTCACTTCCGGTCGTCACAGGAAGTGATGAAAGAAATAAAAAATTTCAACTTTTCTCTTTTGGAATAAGACTTGCATCATATAATTGTATCTTTTTCACAGTTACGATATGTGTTGGTCCCACCGGAAACAAAAAACGACAACTTCCGGATATAAGAGAAAAACTACATAATAGGGGTTTTTAATTTTCCCATACATATCGCTTATAGATGAAGTTCTGTAAATGATTTTTATATATGTTATTAAGATTGCAGATGTCTAGAGTGACATGAAACATCTTAGTGAAAATCACTTCCGGTCGCGTGTTTTCTTGTCCTCAAAATGAAAAGTTATTTTAGTGAGATCTCTGAAACGGCATGAGAGTAAGACATCAAACTTATAGGAGTAATAAACGTTGGTGAGAAGGCAAAACACATGGGGTTAAAAGCGTCAGCCGTTACTTCCGGTCGTCACAAGAAATGATCAAAGAAATCGAAAATTTCAACTTTTCTTTTTAAAATTAAAACTTGCATCACTTTATTGCTTCTCTTTCACTGTTTTGAAATATGTTAGATTCCACCGGAAACAAAAACTTTAAACTTCCGGTTTCAAGAGATCAACTACGTTATTTTGTGATTTAACTTTCTCATAAATATTACTTATAGATAAGTATTCGAAATGTTTTTTACATATGCTGTAGATACTGCAAAAGTCAAGAGAAAATTCAGGGATTTTTATTCAGTTCACTTCCGGTCGTGTGTTTTTCCTGTAATCAAAATTCTAATTTTTTCTCACAATTGTTCGGCAACAGTAAAAGACTGAAGTCTAAAATTTTCAGAACTTATAGTCAGTCATCAGGTCATTCGCATCGTGTAAAAATCTGTCATCATTACTTCCGGTCGTGACAGGAAACGAAGCAAAAAAGTATTGTTTTAAGTTATTTGGTTTCTACATAAGTTTTAGGCTAATACCGACGTTGGAAAAGATATGTTCATGCAAACAGGAAGTAGTATAACGGAAGACCTTTTCATTACTAGTAATGAGTTTCTAGTTATTATTATTATTATCTTTTTCCCATTTTTTGTCCAAGCGATTTCTCAGAGATAGCACGATGGATTTTCTTGAAACTTTCAGGGATTATGACAAATTTAATAATCTAAAAACATTTTGAAGGATTTTGCAAAATTCACTTCCGGTCGTCAGATATGTCCGATTTCCGTTTTTTCAAAAGTGTTCATGTCCGGACGTTTTCTCAGAAACGGTAAAAGATTAAGATACCAAACTTTCAGGGATTATAGATCATGACGAGGACGTTTGTGGAATATGTTTAAATTTGTCAGCCGTCACTTCCGGTCGTCACAGGAAGTGATCAAAGAAATCGAAAATTTCAACTTTTCTTTTTTTGATTAAATCTTGCATGACATTATTGCATCTGTTTCGCAGTTTCGAAATATGTTGGTCCCACCGGAAAAAAAACCCCGTCAACTTCCGGTTATAAGCGAAAAACTACATAATTTGAGTATCTTACTTTCCCATAAATATCGCGTATAGATGAAGTATTTGAAATGATTTTTAGATATGTTATTTAGACTGCAAATGTCTAGAGTAGCGTCATATATCTTGATAAAATTTACTTCCGGTCGCGTGTTTTACTGTCCGCAAAATAAGAATTGCCAAAGTGAGATCTCAGAAACGGTAAGAAATTAAGACACCAAATTTATACAATTAATAGAAATTAATGAGTAGGCAAAACCCTTTGGGTTAATAGCGTCAGCCGTCACTTCCGGTCGTTGCAGGAAGTGATCAAAGAAATCAAAAATTTAAACTTTTCTCTTTTGAAATAAAACTTCCATCATATAATTGAATTTCATTCACAGTTTGTATATGTGTTGGTTTCACTGGAAAAAATGGACGACAACTTCCGGTTATAAGAGAGAAACTATGTAATTGGTATTTATAACTTTCCCGAAAATATCACTTATTGATAAAGTTCTTGAAATGATTTTTACATATGTTATTGAGACTGCAGTTATCTAGTGTGAAGTCAACGATCTTAGGAAAATGCACTTCCGGTCGCGTGTTTTTCTGTCCTCAAATTGAAATTTTGTTCACCCTAATTGCTCAAAAACAGTATATAAATGAAGTCTAAAACTTTCAGAACTGATAGTCAGTCACCGGTTTATCTACATCATGTAAAAATTGTACGTTGCCGTCACTTCCGGTCGTGAATTTTACAGAAATGTTTGGCTAATGCAGATGTTAGGTAGACAATGACCATGCAAATTATTTTCATTGGAAGTGCCAACCGAAAAACAAGAAGTTGTCTCAAACATGAATAGTTTTCCATGGAAGCTTTTAGGGATGATCAGTTGTGAATAATTTAGGTGTAGAATGAACATTTAATTCGTTTGGAGCACTTTCGTTCACTTCGTTCATGACGAAATATATAAAGAAAACAGAAAAGTAATTCCCTTTGTTTTATTTGTATTTACATATCTTTGGAAGCCTTGAGATAACTTTTGTTAATTATTTAGAGTAATCTTATTGAGAAGATTGTGTTTTTCTCAAAGAAGTCAAGAAAACGGAAGACCTGTTATTGCCTAGGCAATAAGTATCTAGTTATTCTTTCTTTTTTTTTTGACCAAAATTTTGTGCACGCGATTTCTCGAAAATTATTTAGTAGTTTTCAATGAAACTTTCATAAAAAATAAGTCATCATATGAACTTTGTTCATCACAAGGAAAATTTGGAAAATTCGCTTCCGGTTCCAAATTATGGGCAAATTCCTGATTTTTAAACAGAATTTTGTCCTCGGCATATCTAGAGAACGACTAAAGGTATGAACTGGAGACTTACTAGAGATTATAGAACATGTATTCTAGATTACCAGAATTGCCTTTTCGTGCGTCGTCACTACTTCCGGTCGCTACCGGAAGCGAATTTAAAAAGTCGAATTTTTCATCTTCTTTGTTTTGTATATATTTATATATATTTCAATGATATTAGTAGGGTTAATAGATACTCTTTTCAGAATGCATAATATATAATTTATTTGAAAATTGATAATAAATATTATAATTATTATTAATATTTTTAGACAAATATTATGCACGCGATATCTCGAGAACTATTCAGTTGTTTTTCGTCAAACTTTCAGGAATAATGCGCTTTAAAAAGCCATCATTACATTTGAAAGAATTTTGGAAAATTTCCTTCTGGTTCAAAGTTATGGGCAAATTCCTGATTTTAAAATGAAATGTTGTCCGCAAATTTTCTCAAGAGTGGCTAAAGAGAGGAACAGGAGACTTGTCAAAGATAAAAGAGCATGAGTTGTAAATTTGTGAAACGATTTTTTTATGAGTCGTCAGTACTTCCGGTCGTCACCGGAAGTGATCAAAGAAATCGAAAATTTCAACTTTACTTTTTTAAATCAAATCTTGCATCACATTATTGCAACTCTTTCGCAGTTTCGAAATATGTTGGTCCCACTGGAAACAAAAACGACAACTTCCGGTTATAATAGAAAAACTACGTAATTTGGGTATTTTACTTTCCCTTAAATATCTTTTATAGATAAAGTACTTGAAATGATTTTTAGTTATGTTATTCAGACTGCAAATGTCTAGAGTAACGTCAAATATCTTTGGAAAATTCACTTCCGGTCGCGTGTTTTTCTGTCCTCAAAATGAGAAAATATCTGAGCGAGATCTTAGAAACGGTAAGAGATTAACACACCAAACTTATAGGAGTAATAGAGCTTGAAGAGTAGACAAAGCCATTTGGGTTAAACTGTCAGCCGTCACTTCCGGTCGTCACAGGAAGTGATCGAAGAAATCAAAAATTTTAACTTTTCTTTTTTAAATTAAAACTTGCATAACCTTATTGCATCTCTTTCGCTGTTTTGAAATATGTTAGACTCCACTGGAAACAAAAAAGTCAACTTCCGGTTATAATAGAAAAACTACGTAATTTGGGTATTTTACTTTCCCTTAAATATCTTTTATAGATAAAGTACTTGAAATGATTTTTAGATATGTTATTCAGACTGCAAATGTCTAGAGTAACGTCAAATATCTTTGGAAAATTCACTTCCGGTCGCGTGTTTTTCTGTCCTCAAAATGAGAAAATATCTGAGCGAGATCTTAGAAACGGTAAGAGATTAACACACCAAACTTATAGGAGTAATAGAGCTTGAAGAGTAGACAAAGCCATTTGGGTTAAACTGTCAGCCGTCACTTCCGGTCGTCACAGGAAGTGATCGAAGAAATCAAAAATTTTAACTTTTCTTTTTTAAATTAAAACTTGCATAACCTTATTGCATCTCTTTCGCTGTTTTGAAATATGTTAGACTCCACTGGAAACAAAAAAGTCAACTTCCGGTTTTAGGAGATAAAATACGTTATTTCGATAATTAACTTTCTTATAAATATCGCTTATAGAAAAAGTATTGAAATGTTTTAATGTTGTAGATACTGCAAATGTCTAGAGACACGTCAGAGACTTTTTTTTTTTTAAAAAATTCACTTTCGGTCTCGTATTTTCCTGTCATCAAAATTAGAATTTGTTCTCACAATTGCTCGGCAACAATAAACGACTGAAGTCTGAAACTTTCAGGACTGATAGTCCGTCATCAGTTTATTTGCATCGTTTAAAAATTGTGTGTCGCCGTTACTTCCGGTGGTGACAGGAAGTGATGCAAAAAAGTGAATGGTTAATGGTTAGTACTTTGGATTTTCACGCTGACGACCAGGGTTGAATCTCCAGAGTGTCTGAATTTCTTTTATCACTTTTTTCAGCTTGAATTTTCGTTTCTATTTTCAGAATTGGACGGAAGACCTCTCATTGCATGCAATGAGTTTCTAGTTATTATTATGTCGCCCCGAACGAAGTCGGGAGACATATTGCGATTGTACGCATGAAAACCTCGTCCGGGGATTTTCTCGCAGATGGCTGGCACTATCTTGCTGAAACTTTCCATAAAAGACGATCATTAGTTGTACTTGTGCAGTGAAGATTTATTACGCAAGCAATCTTTTGGAAACTTTAAAGATTTATTCCTTCTACTGTATCAAAGTGGTTTCTGCAAAAAATTTGGATTCGATTACAGTAGGTCTATCGCTTCAGCGACCGGAACGAAGTCGTATTTTAATTAATCGTAGTTTTGTACTCGAATGTTCTCGTAGATGGCTTTCAAAATCTTTATGATACTTTACAAAAATAATAATAACCAATCCAAATTGTGCATAGAATATTTTTTTTTAAAGTTTGTCGCTGAAGCCAAGAAGCCACGTGACCATTGTATGCTATCAGAAGTTTCTTTTAATCAAAGTACTGAAAGTACTGATACGAGTTGATGATTGTCAACGCTTACCAAATGCGTATTACCTTAGTGATGAAAAAATGAAATGTCTATAATTTAGAAACAGAAATTTCAATTTCCATTTGATTTCTGATGTCAATTTCATGAGATGATGCAATGTTATTTAAAATCCAATTAAAGATAATACTTTATGAAATTGTAAGAAAACAACATTTCTTTCTTTTTACAGTATAATTATACAAGTTATGCATTTACTGAGCATTGCTACCTTATTTTAACAAATGAAATGAACTTGCACAACTATCATAAATTATATTAAAACCAAAATTTTTGACATTCCTCATAGTGTATGCAGCAAGAATGTTTTTGATAAGTGTCGTTTTTCACTGATAACTTTTTTCTTGAGTTATGTTTTATTATTACATGCAGTTTTCAAATAAAAATCTGTCAACTACTAAATGTAAAGTCAAGAAAGTTATTGTACATTTCTTAATACCCCCCCCCCCTACACACACGCGCGCCTCACCCAGAATAACAACAACATGAAATATTTCTCAACCTCTGGTCTACTTTAAATCTATTAAAGAGCCGAAATAAATTTTCATGAAAGTTTGTTTGCCTTTGTCTCAAAATTAGTTAATCGGCGAATCTCTGTACAGATGAACAGAGATATAAAATATACTTTTTGTAAATCAAGTTTCCCTAATATATGAGTTTATATTCCGCTGCCGTGATGCTTTTTCTGTTGCGTGTGTGTAAATCATCTTATTTACGAATACTTTATCTTAATATAAACCAGTTGTATTTAGCTAAATTAATTCCGGTATCAGTAGTCATTAAAACTAGCGATATTATTCCTTCAATAGAATCCAATTCTCCGGGTATGTTAGTTTTAGTTACATGTATAAACATTTGTGTTCTGGTGTATTTCATGTTCATCAATCAGAAATAAAACAAAAAAGAGGTTTTTGAGGAAATCAAAATTTTTATTAATCACCAATCCTGCCTGTCAAAACTATTATCTCCTCTACAATCCAAGAATCGGTGGTCCAATCCCAGCAATTGGACCATGTGTTTTTAAAAATTCCTTTAATAAAAAAAAAAGGATACACTTTTAGACGATTTCTAATAAAGCCAGTTCGGGGCGACATACGCTATTGCTTGCAATAGCAGACTTTCTAGTTAAGGTCTTCCGTTTCCACGGAAGACCTTATAGTGATTCTATTGTTTCTTATTATTATTAAGGTCTTCCGTTTCCAACGGAAGACCTTCTTCTGATTCTGTCGTTTCTTTTCCACTATTATTATTTTTTTTTTCTTACCGATTTTGTGCAGACGATTTCTCGAGAACGCCTGGAGAGATTTTCATGAAACTTTCAGCAATGATGGCAAGTCATCTGAACTTTATGCGTTTTTTTTATTTTGCCGTCGCCACTTCCGGTCGCGAGATACGGCCAATTTTCCATTTTTAAAGTGGTATTTTGTCCGCGAGTTTTCTCAAAAACGGCTTGAAATTGAGTCTTGAAACTTTCAGGGATGATAGATTGTGACTCGTAGATTTGAGAAACCTGTATAGCTTTTGTTGCCGTGACGTCCGTTGTCCACCGGAAGTAGTCTAAAAATATGCAAATTTTTATTTTTTTTTCTTATTGAAATGTTCTTAATAGAGGCAAATAGACTGTTTCGAGTCATATTATTTCCACCGGAAGTTATTTCTTCCGAACCGGAAGTAGTCGAAAAAATGCTCATTTTTCCTTGAAACTTTGAGGGATGATTCTTCCACACTCAATGAAGAGTTAAAGGTCATTTTGACTACTTCTGGTCATACCGGAAGTGAATAAAAAACATGATTTCTAGATTGGCAAAGGGACTTTTTCATGTTTAAATTATTTTTAATATTTTTTAGACAAATATGCAAGCGATATCTCGAGAACTCTTCAGTGGTTTTTCGTCAAACTTTCAGGGATAATGAGTTTTAAAAAGTCATTGTTACATTTGAAAGAATTTTGGAAAAATTCACTTCCGGTTCCATGTTACGCGCAATAACATAATTTTTAAATGGAATTTTTCCGCGGCAGATCTACAGAACGGCTAAAGTTATGAACTGGAGACTTATTGGAGAGCATAGAACATTACTGTTAGATTTGCGGAATTCCCTTTTTGTGCATCGTCAATAGTTCCGGTCGCTACCGGAAGCGAATTAAAAAAAGTCGATTGTTTCAACTTTTTTGTCTCTCAATATTTTTTTTAATGATATTACTAGGGATAATAGAGACTCTTATAAATAATGGTCCTACTAGCATAATAGTTAGCGTGTTCAATTTTCATGCGGGCGACCTGAACTCAATCCTCAAAATGTCTGGATTTTTTTGTACCATTTTTCAGCTGAAATATAATACTGTATCTTTGAAATGATATCTGGTATAATTTTCTGTTCGAATTACGCAATACATTTTTACAAACAATTTACGTTTTATAATATTTAATGTATGAAGGAGTTAAAAGGAATGCACATCGTAATACATATAGTTTTATGAATGAGGAATCAACTTCTCCAATAACGGAGATTTTAAAATGTACCTTTTTTCGTGAGTGTTCTCAAGAATGGCTAAAGATATGAGCTGGAGACTTGTAAGAGATAATAGAACATGATTTCTAGATTGGCGAAGTGGCCTTTTTGTGCGTCGTCGTTACTTCCGGTCGCTACCGGAAGCGAATTTAAAAAATCGATTTTTTCAACTTCAATATTTTTCTTTAATATTTGTAGGGTTAAGAGAGCCTCTTTTCAAAATACTGAATATATAATTTGTTTTCGAATTCATAAATCCAAACTGTAGATATTCGTCATTTTCACTTGAAGCGGGAGTCCAAATGGTGTAATTGTTAGCGCATTGGATTTACACGCTGATGACCAGGGTTAAATCTCCAGAGTGTCTGATTTTTTTAAATCACTTTTTCAGCTTGAATTTATGATTTTATTTTCAAAATCGGACGGAAGACCTCTCATTGCTCGCAATGAGTTTCTAGTTAGGTCTTCCGTTTTCAACGGAAGACCTATAGTGATTCTACTGTTTCTTATTATTATTATTATTATTATTTTTCATTTTTATTTTTCTGACCTTTTC
This sequence comes from Saccostrea echinata, assembly GCF_033153115.1. Lineage (NCBI taxonomy): Eukaryota > Metazoa > Mollusca > Bivalvia > Ostreida > Ostreidae > Saccostrea > Saccostrea echinata. The sequence continues at coordinate 5,376,564 of NW_026889755.1, read as the reverse complement.
AAATCGCGATATCTCAAAAACTACTCATTCATTTTCAGCCAAATTTTCAGGAATGATTTGTTATCTCATGCCATTTTGAAATATTGAAAAAGTTTGGAAAAATTTACTTCCGGTCGGGAATTATTACGATTTTTCACTTTTTACACTAAAAATCTAGTCCATGAATGTTCTCAGAAACTGTTAAAGGTAGGAGTCTGAAACTTTCAGGTATGATAGAATTTGGTTTGTAGATGTGTGATGGAAACATTTCGTGTGTCGTCGTAACTTCCGGTCGTCACAGGAAGTGATTTAAAAAGGGTAATTTTTTGAACTTTTTTGTTTTTCAATATTTTTTTATGATGTTGATAGGCTTAATAAAGAGTTTTACAAGAATGCTAAATATGTAGTTTGTTTAAAAATTGATTAACCCATACTCTGAATATTTATCATTTTTCAATTTTAAGAGACGGTGTTTGATAGTGTAATGGTTAGCATGTTGAATTTTCTAGTGGGCGATTTGGATTCAATCCAAAGAATTTCCGAATTTTTTCTCACTTTTTGGGGCTCAAATATAAGATTTTATCTTAAGGGGGGGGGGGGCTATGTCTTTAGACGTCAGAGCAGCGGTGTTTGACGGCACAATATCAGCGTGTCTTTTTACTCCCTCATAAAGAGTTTGCAGTTTAATTTTGCACTAATTAATGTGCATAGATGCAATTGTGATATGACAAAATGAGGAAAACATGTTGGTGCAAATGTATATGTAGCTAGATACCTATGCAATTGTATCATAAATTGGAGAGTTGCGGAATTGTATTTTGAAAGTAGAATTTGTTACTTTCTCATGTTGATTGAATAACATATATAGCAATTTCAAATGAGAGAAAAATAAACTTCAATGATATTTTTCTTTGATTTTAGTAGGGCAATATTCCTTTATAGATGCAAGTTACAGAACATAATAGGTATCAGATTCCTTGAGCGTCATATGGCGAGACGTGTTTTGTTGCGAAACATTCCAGTCTTTTCATTAATGTGTTACTAATTGGAATAATCCACTTTGGGGGTAAAGAGGAATATAAAATGTGTAAGAAAACTTAGTGCTGCCTTTATGTTACTTGCCCGTATACGATATGTAATATGTACAGTGTGATAACTATACATTCTTAGACTCGAAAATCAGGCTACAGCAACATATTTTTAAAAATTTCATTGAAGCTATCACGTACTCTTATTCAATTGAAGACACATTCCAAAGAAAAGGCGCGAAGATTTACTCGTGACGTTTGGCGCGAAATAATGTATCTTGACCCGCCTTTCACAAATGGTCTGATGCAGTAGTGTAGAAGTACAGAAAAAGATTACACGGACATGTCTGAATTTGGAATTGCATAGAATAGAAAGTTGAATGCATAAAGAATAAAGGAAGTAAACACAATAGTTTTTTTTTTAGTTTTTATCAGTAACAGATTATTTTCTCTGCTATCAGTTATTGTTAAAACTCAAGTAACAAATCCGATGTAAATCTACTAGTACTTGCACAAAATTTAGCTGGCAAGTTTTCATCCTATAATTCCACACTATAAGAAATAAAGATTAACCTGCCTGACACTCGTTACTTCAGGGAATGAGTGCAAGGTAAACACCAATGATGGCTGGTACATTGCGCTAGTGTAGTGGTATCAATATTAAAGAACAAGGTCCACTTAGGGCCTTTTTTGGCCCTGTGAATTTCAGAAAAACTGAAACTTCTTTGACAATGCATTAAATATCATTTAGACCTTTGATGACTGCGTATCTATCAAAATGACGTAATTTTCTGGCTAGCCAATGCATTATGACGTCATGAAATGCGACATTTTCCTCATATCGTGAAAAATTCTACAAAACAAACCAATTTTTAAAGCTAATTTTTCGATATTTAATATAGAGCGTAACCTCTGATCTTAAATATGCAACTATAAAATGATAGAACTTTTTCTGAGGATTACAAAACCTGTTTTATTATTTAGATCAGAGGATGCAATCATATTATTTCTCTTCTTTCTTTTTTAAGCTAAAACTTGCATCACTTGATTGCATCTCTTTCGCTGTTTTGAAATATGTTAGATTCCACCGGAAATAAAACGTCAACTTCCGGTCTATTGCTCGGCAACAGTAAACGATTGAGGTCTGAAACTTTCAGGACTGATAGTCAGTGATCAGTTTATTTGAATCGTGACAAAATCTTGTATCGCCGTTACTTCCGGTCGTGACAGAAAGTAATGCAAATAAGGGAATGGTTAATGGTTAGCACGTTGGATTTTCAGGCTGACGACGAGGGTTAAATCTCCAGAGTGTCTGAATTTCTTTTATCACTTTTTCAGTTTGAGTTTTCTTTTTTTCAGAATCGGACGGAAGACCTCTTATTGCTCGCAATGAGTTTCTAGTTATTATTATTTTTCTTCCTGGGTACTTTTTTGTCCGTGAGTGATCTCCGAAACTACACATCCGATTGAGGTGAAACCTTTTTAGGGTTAATAGGAGTGTTATGTAGATTTGCGGAACGAAGGTCATTTTGTGCGCACATGCATGCACGTGCGTGCGCGTGCAATGAGTAAAATGACCAATATAATTGATATAGCCATAACTTTCATTTCTTTTGATGAAATACTTTGATACTCAGAATATAAGGATATATTAATAGTGTAGACAAGATGACATGGTCAGAATGCACATGCATGCACGTGCGCGCATGCGCATTGATTGAAACAACCAATACAATTGATATAGACTTAACGTACATTTTTTGACAAATTGCTTTGAAACTCAGAATATAAATATATATTAGAAGTGTAGACAAGAAGACTTGATCAACGCACACATGCATGCACGCGCGTGCACGTGCGTGCGCGTGCAATGAGTAAAATGACAAATATTCTTGATATAGCCATAACTTTCATATCTTTTTATGAACTGCTTTGATACTCAGGATATCAGGATATATTAATAATGTAGACAAGATGACATGGTCAGAATGCACATGCATGCACGTGTGTGCATGCGCAATGATTGAAACAACCAATACAATTGATACAGAATTAACTTGTACATTTTTTGATGAATTGCTCTGAAACTCAGAATATAAATATATATAAGAAGTGTACACAAGATGACATGATCAGCGCACACATGCATGCACTTGCATGCACGTGCGTGCGCGTGCAATGAGTAAAATGACCAATATACTTGAAATAGCCAAAACTTTTATATCTTTTGATGAAAGACTTTGATACTCAGAATATAAGGATACATTAATAGTGTAGACAAGATGACATGGTCAGCATGCACGTGCGCGCGTGCGCAATGATTGAAATCATCAATACAATTTATATACACTTAACTACAATTTTTTGATGAATTGCTTTGAAACTCAGAATATAAAGATATATTAGAAGTGCAGACAAGATGACATGGTCAGCGCACACATGCATGCACGTGCGTAAGCGTGCAATGAGTAAAATTACCAATATACTTGATATACCCATAACTTTTACATTTTTTAAGTAATGCTTTGATACTCAGAATATATAGACATAACATATCATAAATGTAGACAAGACGACATTGTCAATATGCACATGCATGCACGTGCGCGCGCATACAATGCTGAAATGACCAATATACTTGATATAGCTTTAACTTTTATACTTTTTGATATTTTTCGCATGTGAATAAAAATTGGTTTACAGTATATAATTTGTCATGTTTGAAATTGTTCTTCCACTCTCCTTTCTGCCCTCCATCAGTTTACATTTTTGCTCATGTTAAAAGAATCTGTTGAAGATATGTCTATCATCATATACTGATTAAATTAATTTTGATAATCACAATTCAAACATTTCAAGATTTTGTGATGTTGACCCTCCCTATTCATTGCATTGCTAGTACATTTCCTAATGTTGATTATACTCATTGACTCTGAAATTAGCCTTGACCTGATTTTGCATTGACCTTGCTACCTTGAATTTCATACAACTTGAAGACAGAACTTCAAAGTCCATTTTGAAACATAGAATTTCATGAAATGCTTGTTTTGTGTTAACACAGAAACCAATAATGGCAATAGGATGATGAAATTCCCTATATTTTTCTTCCAAAACTAAAACTTTAGGGTTAGGGTTGGGCAAAAAAAAAAAAAAAAAAAAAAAGGGGCGGACGGGTAGCAGGAAACAAGACTAATTATTTTTTTGGCCTAAGTTAAAATTATTAAAGTTATGTTAAAGAAATAGAGGATATTCAATGTTTTGTTGATGAATATGGAATTTATTTCACGAGTGGGACAGGATTTTTTGATATTTTCACGAGTGCGAAGCACGAGTGAAAATATAAAAAAAATCCTGTCTCACGAGTGAAATAAATTTCATATTCATCTACAAAACATTGAATTTTCTGTTTATTACATTTTCTTTGATTTTCCCTTGGCCTCTGTCTTTTCTTAACACAGTGTCATAGGCTTGACGTCACAGTTGAGCGGTTGAGACGTCACAGCAGTTCTGAGATTGAAAAACATTACATAGCATGGCTTTTAGCAACATATTTGGGAAGAAATTTGCAGTTTTAGTATATCAAGTTATTATCTCTATCTTATGACAGTCCAGAAATTATTTTTTACTTACTTTGATATCCTTTCACACTGTGAGAGAATATCATTTTGGTATCCTTTCACACTGTGAGAGAATATCACTTTTATTCAATAAATAAATCACAGTATTTCACTGTTGAAAATGTAATAAAACTACATATTCTTGCTGGCATGCCAAGAAACAAGAAACAGAACAATATGAAATTCTGACTTTAATGAAAAATTACTCTCATGAACTAAAGGGTACTCTGTCTACCCAAGCTTTTTTTAACTTGTCATACTCAATAAGATCAACACAACAAAAACCTGTATTAACATACTTGATAAATCTGACAAAATTATAAATTCATATTTTGCTCTTGTTGACAAATCATGAAATTTCACCGAGTAAAGATTTTGTTTAGTTGACCACTTAATACCAATATGTATTTACTAAATGATACAACTAAAACAATCCTTCACTTCTAATAAGGCATCAAGTAGCATCCCTATTATGCTTATTGTCAATAATGGTTGCATAATTTCATGAAAAAAATTATTTTGTGAATCTTCAATATCAAAAAAATATCTCTTTTCATCTGTCCTGATTCTGCATTTTAGATAATTTTACTTGTGCAATCACATAATGTCATTGCAATTTTTTTCTCGGTTTTGGTTATTTCTTTGTAAAATCACCATATTAAGCATAAATTTCTCAGTTCCAAGTAGTATTCCAGCAATTCTGTGCACTGTTTCCTAAAAAAAACCCACATGGATCAATTAGCATTTACATAAATAAACACTTAAAAAAAAGAATTAAAAAAAAACAAGAGTCATTAAATGCAAATAATGCATGAGATATTATTAAGCCCCCCCACCCCCCACCCCAACCTCATATAAAAAATAATATGCAGTGAGATATCTTCTGTTCTCCCAAAACAAAGTCAGGGGCAACAGTCGCAGCAAACATTGACAACTGCATGCATCAATTTAATTGTATAAAAATATAGCCTCAATCATCCCCCTTTCTTTTCCATATTTTAAACAAAAGCAAATCTTCAATACACTCTATACACAAGATTATTTGAAGTTAAAAATTAATGAACATTTCAGCCTTTGCATTACCGAGATACAAAAATTTATATTTTGATTCTTTATTTCAAATTTTATAAGGATATCTCATTGATTACAGAATTCTATTAAGTGTGAAATAGTACTGTTTTAATAATGAAAATTTCTTTCTATATTTTAAACTTCCTTACATAGTTGCAATTATATAAGGCAATTAGAGATTATAAAACAAATTTCTCAGTTTTTCTAATTTTATATAATTAGTTCTTAAATGAAATAGCACATGACACTACCCCCCCTCCAAAAAATCCATACAAACAAACAAAATTAAGCCCTGAACACACTGAAAACTACAAAACCTGCAATGTTGTGTTTTGTTTAGCATGTGATGGTTTTACATGTGTTTACATTCTACCTGGATCAACATGTAAAAACAGTCAATGATTGAATGAATGCAAGACAGTAACTATATATTGTTACTCCCCCCCCCCTCCCCCCCTCTCCCTTTATGCAAACACACACTGAAATTTAATGTAACTTTAAAACCAATGTAGATTTTATCATATATGCTGTATGGATAACATAATTTTCAACAACAGATATATATGTATTATATGCAGGTTGAAAACTTGACGATTATTAATTAATTTTTTTAATAATTGAATTCAAATGTCATTGATGTTTTTTTGGATATTTTGATGTTTCTTACTTATAGATATTCATACATTGCTATTAATTAATTTACTTATAATTCACAAACGTGCATGAGTTAAGATTAAATATCGACGAAGGTAAATAATTTTTACAGGTTTTTGTACTTCGATACTTGCCTAGTGATCTTATTACTGCCAGGTATCTTTCACATCAACATCACGGCCTTATCACCAAACGCAACTTAATTGTAGCTCTGGAATCCATGTAACCGACGTTGCTTTCTTATAAACATTTGTTTCCAATGCTTCGATCTATTGTTCATGCAGTGTATCGGTACGTGACACTTGGAATTTCAGTAAGGTGAAATCCATTTTCAGGCTTTTCACGACCAAACACATATATTTCCCAGGCACAGCAAGGCCTGACCAAACATTTAACTTCCAGTAACACGAAATACTATACAAAGTAGGTTTAAAATGACGGAAAATATCCCAGACAGACAGAATTAACTCCTCTGAATCATGTTCTGCTATTTTCACTTTCATTTTCTTGAAATTTGGCTGAAGATTTCCGAAAAGGGAAACAACTCTTGGTGAAAACGTACGTAATTTCAGAGATTTTTACAAACTTTACAACTGATTTATTTTCTTAAATCAAATATTACCACTCCAATTTTTTGATATGTTCTTTATAATTGTTTAGGGTAAAATTAGGAGCATCAAATATTCCACCAGTGCCTACGATTTTTGGGTACACTGTTAAGTTTTCCCCACCTTTTAGTAGCATTTTTTGACATTACTTTGCATTTCTTGGCAGGTCCAAAACTTTTTTTGCAGTTTTCTTGTTTAGAAAATGCAATTCACAAATAATTTTAAAGATAAAAAGTAATAATAGTCATTTAAATTCATCAAATAAATATTAATGGGGTAAAATGACCCTTGTTGTTATTTCCCACATATGTGCAAAAATAGGTGACCCGTTGCCATGGAAACAATGCCAACTGATCATTTGCAATACTATTTTTTTTAAAATGGGCTTATAGTGTGATTATGTCACAAGTTTAAACAAAATTGATGAGAGTCTATTTCCAGTCCATTTTGATGCTTACAGAGAATGACTCTTAATAAGATTTTTTTTTGTCTCATCTTCATTATTTATTATTTACAAGCCTACCTGATCATTAAAACTTTGAAAGTACTTTTTGTATTATGCAATAATTTTTTTTTTGCATAATTCTCTATTCTATTAACTTTCAAATACATTATTTACAGTGTTAATTATCAAAAGTGAATGGCAAAGAGAAATAACATCTCTCAGTTGCATACAAACTGATAGAGCCCTGGCCAGGATCAGAACACTTGACCAAATGGTCCTGATGTTCAAAAATCTGGTTAAAATATCTTTGCTTATTAAAACTTTTATTATGTTTCCTTCGATATACTAAGGAGCAGAGAAGAATGCATTTTCACTACAAATTCAACACAGCCCTACCCTAACACGAAAACCCATGTCCCAGTGTCATGAAATTCACAAATTCGATAGAGGCGCCCTCATTATCATAACTATGCACTTAGTTGACGATTTTCAAAGAATTAATACATTTTTCACTTTATTATCAATATAGCCCCCCCCCCCCCCCCGAAACAACAAAACCTGGGAACCACACGTTTTAAGATTTTTGTAAGAAGCACAATTGTTCATCATAACTATGCGCTTTATTTATCTGCTCAACACAAAGGAGAAGACAGAATTATTGAACAGAATTAATGCACAATATAATAACACAACAGAGACTAACACCAGTACATCTGACTTAGGGGCCATGAAACTCAAAATTCTGAAAGAAGCACTCTTGTTCATCATAACAATAGACTTAGTTTCTTTACTTTATAACCAAGAGCAGAAAAGAATATTTTCAAAGAAATTATGCTTTTTCACTATATAATCAATAGAGCCCCCCCCCTCCCCAACCCTGGGGCCATGAATTTCACATTTTTTGAAAACGCATCCTTATGCATCATAACCATGCACTTAGTTTGTTTAAATAATACCCAGGAGCAGAGAAGATTTTCAACGAATGAATGCATTTTCACTATGAATAGAGCCCCGCCCTTACACCAGAACCTATGACCCAGGGGCTATGAAATTCACAATTTTCGAAAAGGCATCAAAGCTTATCATAACCATGCATTTAGTTTGTTTAAATAATACCCAGGAGCAGAGAAGAAGATTTTCAAAGAATTAATGTATTTTCACTATATAATCAATAAAGTCCCGACCTAGCACCAGAACCTCTGACCCTGGGGCCATGAAATTCACAATTTCGAAGAGTTACTCTTGCTCATCATAATTATGTACTTAGTTATTCTATTTAATACCAAGGTGCAGAGAAGATTTTCAAAGAATAAATGCATTTTTACTATATATTCAATAGAGCCCCGCCCTAGCACCAGAACCCCTGACCCTGGGGCCATGAAATTCACAATTTTGGAAGAGACACTCTTGCTCATCATAACTATGTACTTAGTAACTCTATTTAATACCAAGAGAAGATTTTCAAAGACTTAATGTATTTTCACTATATAATCAATAGAGCCCCGCCCTTGCACCAGAACCCCTGACCCTGGGGCCATGAAATTCACAATTTTGGAAGATGCACTTTTGCTTATCATAACTATGTACTTAGTTACTTTATTTAATACCCACGAGCAGAGAAGAAGATTTTAAAAGAAATAATGCACATTCACTATATGATCTAAATAGCCCCACCCTAGCACCAGAGCCCCTAACCCCGGGACAATGAATTTCACATTTTTGGTAAAGGGCTCAATGCTTATTACAATCATGTCAACAATTTGACTGCTTGATGTCCAGGAGTAAAGAAGATTTTTAAAGATTGCATTAATTTTGGTGGCTTTAGCCATACCTCTCAGGCCCCAGGTGGTCAGGGACCATGAAATTCACAATTGCTATTCCCCTTCACCTATAGATGCTTTATGCCAAATTTGGTTGAAATTGGTTTAGCGGTTTCAGAGAAGAAGCTAAAATGTTCAAATGTTAACACACGACGCACGACGTCGGACAAAAACGGAAAGCAATAGGTCACCTGAGGGACTCAGGTGACCTAAAAATAAATCAATGGTATGTAATTAAACAGATATTAGGGGTCAAAATCTTTTAAAACGTTCTAAAGTAAAGTCTCATAGTAAATAAAAGTATTTACTTTAGTTAAATAAAGTAAACATTAGTTAACTTAGTAAATTTTTGTAAGGGACAAGTTGTAAGCATGAGTACTTACAGTCATACATGAAACATTTTTTTTACCACTGTCGGCCGGGTAGATAATATTTTCAAAGGACAACTTCCTCTGTCTGAAGTATTTTCTATATAAACGGACTGGATCACATCAGGATCAGGAATAACTCGTCTCCAAGGGCCATGTGTATCTGCATTGTTGATACACTACTAGGACGTGTGGTAATAAAATGTGCTTATAGTAAGTTTAGCAGAGGTCATAATGTACCACACAGATAGTCATAGAACTTTTCTTTTACCGCTCATTTCAAAGATAGAAATTCCAGTTTTTGTTTAGGATAGTTTCTGTCGTTTTTCTTTAAACCTCTACTAGCATACGCTATCACCCTCTTATCACCATTCGACTGTTGATATGGTGTGGCTCCCAAACCATTTCTGTTTTACCGTTGACTTACCTTTTTCATTGTCGCCCGCGTGGCGCAGTGGTTAGAGCGTCTGCTCTAGAGTCGCGTAAGGAGTTGATCCTTACGTCGCGGGTTCGAATCCCACTGCGGGACATGGAGACCGGTCTTTCGGATGAGACCGTGTCCCGTGTCGCAGTGGGTGCTGGCAAATAAAAAAAAGTCCCTCACTGCTGAATGGCCCTGAGTGCCGAGTATAGGTCAAAATTTGTAGCCCTCCACCGGCAAGTGGTAGCGTCTCCATATAAGTGAAAAATTCTCGAAATGGACGTTAAACAACAAACAAAACAAAAACCTTTTTCATTAGAGTTTGTAGAATGACCCTTTTCAGAAGATCGTTGAGAGACTTTATACTCTTAATTTATTTTCTACATCTTGTAATAGCCTAAATAAAAAAAATAATCTATCTCTTGTAATAGCCTAAATTAATGAATAATCTAACTGCAAATCCTATAATGATTCGTAATATTAATGAACTTGCCATGTAGAAATTGACTAAGTCTACATTGCATCTGTTGCTACACCTGCATTACTTACATACATGTCCTTTAAGCAACAGTATTCCTGGGGCAGTACCAAGGCAGACGTACTCTGGGATACTTGTACAACATCCTCAATCTCACTGTCCCAAATTTTCTTCATATCATGATTAGACATAACCTTCATTTCTGAAAAATTCATCAACGCTTCATACTTCAAACTATTTCCCATATCAATCTTATGCTGCTGTTGATGATGGAAATCAATGTTGCAAATTTAAAATAAATTGGTGAAATTAGGAGCACCTTTAAAGAATCATTTTTAGCTAAAAGTCATTATATGTACATTGAATAAATTAAGAGTAGGTAAAGCCAATACTAAATTACTGAAGAAATACTCAAATTGCAGACAGAAATGATACACATTAATGATATCTGCAGAATAAGGAAGACGCCTCTAAAAATTACATAAATCGCTTACAATATTTTTCCTGGAATTCAGTGTTTGATCACGATGTGTCAACGAATTAATTCACTAATCAACGGATTCGTGGAAAATAATAATGTTCAGTCTGTTTTCCGTTTATTGAGGCTTTAATCAGATACATTTTGTAATTTAAAAAACTATTGATTTTTGAAATATTTATAAGCATTATTGACCTGATACACGTTCTTTGGTATTGGATCTGCGCAGATTAAGACAAAATAAGGAAATAATATTCTGCGAGCTGATGTCTGAAAATTATAATTTCGGGATTGTACCATATATTCAGTGTTATCCGTTTTTCGATAAAGACACGTTCGTGTTGTTTCATTTTATCTTCATGCTCTGATAATATTGTTTTCAAAAAAGACATGAAAAATGGTAATTTCTTTTAGACGTTTGATTATTTTCTTAGCATTTACAGCCGGTATATCTGATTGCAATACGGATTTAGAATATGGATATTCAAAACTGCAGTTTGGATATAGGATTGATAGAAAATTGATAAATTCTCTCGACAGATACAGTATTTTAAACTGTGTAGAAGAATGCCTTATAACAGTGAGATGTAAATCGATTAGTTATTATAAAGGAGCCAATTACTGTGAGATTAACCACGAAAACAGCACAACTGCTTCCGGTAGATTTATCCAAAGTTCCGGATGGATATATAGTGATAGAAATGACTGGAGCAACGCAGCTATGTTAAGGCTTCCCGAAGCTTTTAAATGCGCTCAAAACATATGTCGTTGCGAGGTCGGTTTTGGTTTTAATTTATAAGTATTGAACTTAAGTACTTCCAATTTAGATAGTGGGTTTCCTCGGCTATATATTAACATATTTGTTATGATATCACATGACTTTGTTGATCACGTGACGGTCATTTATAATTTTTTGAAGTGTTTCATATAAATCGCTTCGGCGCAGCTGATTAACACAATAATTATTAACATTTTGTTATATAAATAAATTCATCTTATCCTTGTGTATCTGAAATGTGCTTGGGAAAAGTCATAGTATTACTTAGATACAAAATATTTCCTGAGAAATTCAACTTACCTACAAATTTGAGGGTATTTTCCACACAAAATCGTAATCTATATTAAAACAAAGCCAACACACATTTTTCCCAAGCAAGATTCAGTTAGAGAACAACCTCTTCTTACAGATTTCCACAAAAATTCTCAGATTGATCCTCATGAATCACCTGCGCCAGACTCTTTTATACACACACAATAAATTCTACCTTCAACCACGGGTATAAAACAGAGTACATTTCAAAAGTATATTTTTCATAAGCATTTTGAACATGTTGAATTTCAATCAAGGGTAGGTAAGCGGTGTATTTTTAAAATATTCGGACATATAAGACTTTAAAAAACCTTGAACGACCCGTGAGTTTTGCTATAGCAATCTAGCATTTTACATGCAGTTTGAAATGAAGTGTAAAGTTCATGACACTCTCCCCGTCATAACACCTCAAGTTTGCAGTGACTTGTCGTCATTTTCCATTATGACGTCATATTTTGGTAGTTCAGAGATGTGAAGGCACAGAGTGCACTGTGATATTCTACGGGAAGCCTTAACCTACCTGCGAAGGTAATCGTTGGCTGATTTTTGTAGTGCATATTTCCTATTTTCTTTAAAATGTTTTCTAGAACGAAATCAAATTTTATATCCCCACTTGATTTTTGTAGTGCATATTCCTATTTTCTTTAAAATGTTTTCTAGAACGAAATCAAATTTTATATCCCGGCTTGAAAAGCCGAGGCGGGGGGGGGGGGGGGATGGAGGGGTTATAGTGATGGGGGTGTCAGGGGGTGGAGTACCCATCACCAATCCGCAATTCCTCTTCTACAACTGAATAAAATTTAGGATACAAAGGGCCCTTCTGAGCCTTAAATTTTGATCGGGCATATATTTCTGGTTTCCCATAGCAAAACATTACACTTTCATTCTTTCTATAATATTAGGAGTACGTAGTCTTACCCGCAACTCCTCCTATACAACTAAATAATTTTTTTATAATACTTTTACAAAATCTTTATTCCAAAGTGCCGTTGTGCATCTTCTATTTTACTTTTTTGATCGGACATATATTCGGAATTTCGCATAACAAAACAGACAATGCCAATTTTTTTTCTATCAAATCGGGGGTACATATAGCCATCTTTTATCTCAAACTCCTAATATACCAATTGCACTGAATAAAATTTATATATATTAATATTGATTATATCCATCTGCAATGGGCATTACGTTGATGCTACTTTGCTGGTGACAAGATCCTTAATAGCTTTTTAAGTCCACGTGCGCCCTGGTTTTTGACACCCAAGATCAAGAAAACAAAGAACTGCGAACGATAGTATTGTTCTCCCGCCTACCTCCAAGTCAATTTTCAAAAAGTTAACACATTTGAATGATTTTTCATATCTATATAGATATTTATATGAATTTTCATAAAACATTACTTCTTTGGAAAAACAAAGAGAGATAACGCCATAATTTTGGTAAAACTTGTGTTTTTCACTATAGAAATCAATGGAAAACGGAAAATATTTTTAAAACATCCCCCCCCCCCGTGAAACAAAAATTCCTTTTTACAGGTAATATGGACTGTCAATTCACAAATTCATACCAAAGCTTTTTGTGTTTCACGGGGGGGGGGGGGGGGAACATATGTTTACAGACAAAAAACTACAAAAATGCTCTTTTTTCACCCATTTAAAAGGGGTTTATAACTAAAACATTGTATTTTATTAATAATATATGTTTAATTTTATATGAGTAAAACATAAGAAAAGATTTAAGGAACATTTATTCATATCCAAGAATATTTTAAAATGTGGTGATGCTTTAAACCCCGATTTCAATGAAAAATATCGTCTACCCCCCTTATTTAAAGAGCTGGAATTAGGGGTAATTAACTATTTAACACTGGTATTAAAATTATCAGTCAATTACAATTGAACTGTTCTTTGCATTAAACAAAGATTTTACGGCCAAATTGCCATTAGTATTGAATTAAATGGATGTAAAATGTAGGCGGGAATCGAGAGTTAGTGTGCGTAGTTCTTCAGTACTCTTATAATTACCCCCCCCCCCTCTTCTTATTCAAAATCGCTAGGACATTAAAATCTTATTTGTCTCTCTGTGCTGTCTCTCATAAAAACAAATTTCTGAATGAGAGAATCTTTTATATTTAAATGTGTATTATTTATCACATGTTCGAGGTGTTCAATGTTTGAGCTTATAACTTTGAGCATGAAGTTCGACCCAAAGAAGGGGAACACCATTCTCTGGATCTGCTTCTTGATTTTTTTTCAGGATCTGAACACGACTGTTTATAGCCACACATTTCCAGAATGAAATTATAGCAACTTACTTTAAGATTGTGATACACCTCTTCATCAAGACTACACTTGATGGCTGTGGGTCTCACAGTGAACAAATCAAGAACATGCTGGCGATTTTTAATGTAAATTTTTAATAAGTTTAAACATACAATTACAAAACAGCGTCGAGATTACATAATTTTGGGCTGCAAAACACCCTCTTTAAGTTTTATAAGCTGATTAGGTGTGACAATTTTAGGTCATACAGTGTAAAATATATGAAGATAAGTAAATAACAGAAAGGAAAGCCAAAGCAATCACACGAAACTTCGAGATGGGGCGTAAAAAAATTATATACAGACAGAACGACACTTTACTGCTGTATTTTGGCCCGTACAGCTTTTTTTTTACATATACAACGTTGTTACAATACATATGCAGTAAGAAGCTGGAAAATCCTTCCAAATCTTAGAAAATTCCTGTGTTCGCTCCCTTCTTAATTTTGAAAGCGATCTAAAGCGACGAAAATTCAGCGACCAAACAAAACTCATATATTCTATCGTCGCCCGCATGGCGCAGTGGCTAGAATGTTCGCTCTATAGTCGCGGAGTTAGTAGTAAATCCTTACGTCGCGGGTTTGAATCCCACTGTGGGACATGGAGACCGGTCCTTCGGATGAGACCGTATAAAACAAGGTCCTGTGTCGCAGTAGGTGCTGGCGCGAAAAAGATCCCTCACTGCTCAATGACCTTACGTGCCGAGTATAGGTCAAAATTTACAGTTCTCCACTGGCAAGTGGTGGCGTCCCCATATGGGTGAAAAATTCTCTAGAGACGTTAGACAATACAAAACACAAACGTATAATTATTCTATCCAGAGGTGTGAAGTACATTTGAAAATTCCTATAGTACTTAATATTATGTGATGTTACCTGGATTGCTTTACGACAACTCCTTTGTGTTTATGTATAAGATCATGTTTTTTTATTTGCATTGTGGTTAGCTAAAAAAAAAAATGATAAAGTACAAAAACTTCCATCTTTCAATTAACAGAATAAACATCATGGTTATTTGAACTCTTAGTGTGATATTTATTGAATTAGTCCGAGAATTTAACTTCTTTTTTTTTTTTTAAATTCATCTTAGCATAGTAGCTTACAAGAAATTTTGAACTGATTTTCGATGTTTTAAACATGAAATTCCTTGTCTATTTAGGATCTCTTGGGGGCCTGTTCGAAGTCAAACTGTTCCATCAACGAGAAATGTTCAGCTCTTCCCTTTGGTTCCTTTGAATGCATTTTGTCAGGTATGTCGAATAAATCTAAATCAATAGACTCAGATAAGATAACGTTGTCAACGTAATCTAGAAATTGTTATGTAAAAACGTCATAAAGCAAAGACAGAACATTTACATCCATCTTTAATGAAATTTTTGATTTATATTTTTCTTAACCAAACAGAACATCGATATACTCATTAAAGCTGAACACGATTCGTAAAAGGAATGTGTCCGCCATTTTTGATCGGATTCTCGCTATATTTGAGGACCCCTGTATAAGGCGGCCGACTTAGTTCAGTGTAATCAATCGTCACCTGTGTAGACGCACGTATACTATACAGCACTCGGTAGCGACGAAAAAATAACTGTATACTTCTTCTTATGCAGGAAAGTAAGATATCAAAGAAACTTATAATAGTTGCACAGGTCAGTGCAGTATACAAACAAACACAAATACACGTAACTGCAATAAAATGTAAACAAAGGTAATGCAAGATAACCAGCACGAACACGCGTGTCGCCATGCCACGCCGATACCCGTGACAATAAAGCAGTCAGGTGTAACGAATGCGAGGAGTATACCCTTGTGCTGATATCGTAGATAGTAATATAAAAATGGCGTATGCCTATTTACGAGTTGTGTTCAGCTTTAATATATCAGAAACATAAAAATGTTCCTATAAATAAGGGGGAGAACACTTGCTATTTCTCCGCATTTTTGTTCAAAAAAGATTTCCGTTTCTCATAAAACCATCTGAAATCGTACTCATTGTATTTTTAAAGTTTATGATCATTTGAAAAATTTCGTTATATATTGTAACAAAAATAACTGAAATGTATGTACAAACCCTTATCTTCAAATGAATGATATACATCGACCCCAATTGATTTAAAGTGATACGATAAGGTGTGTGTGTGTGTGTGTTTATTTTTCCCCCATTATTGACCCAAAATCATTCTGCCCGCGGAAGCTTAACAAAAAAAAAAAAAAAAAAAAAAACTTGGACTGACTGTGACCAGGCCAATTACATAAGCATGACTTAAATTGCACATTAAAATTGGTATTCATCAAGAAAAGTTGTAGGTTTGATGGTACAACATACAAGTAGGTGAACACGAGTTATCTTTCCCAAGTGTGCGGATTACTTTCACTCGACCATGGAATATTCGACATGTGATAACATAATTGTTACCGTCTTCCTTGGAAGACGGTATACAGAGTTGAAGTATTTTACAGTCTTCGGACTATGCACTTCCTCTCTTTTGTGATTGGTAGAAATTGCATGATGAGAAAATTTTCAATTATTTCATTGGTTGAAATGCTGTTCAAGGCAAGGGAGATAATTTTCTGATGATTTAATTTTCGTACGACTAAACAATTTTTCAAGATTTTCAATCGTAAAAAAATATGACAAAACGAACAGTGGAAATTGGCTGTAATTAATTCAAAATAACATGCTATTTTTTTATAACAATTACCAAAAAAAGTTTCTATATTTTCATTGTTAACAGAATTGATCTCTATTGCATACAAGCTTTACAGCTTGTATGTATTTTTTCCCCTTGTTTGCACTGCCTTTCTAATTTCTGCAGCACTCGGCTAACCTCGGCCGATTCGCACCTCATCTACATATCACAAAGGTGACGGAATCAGTCGAGGTTTGCCGAATGATCTCGGCAGCAGAGTCGAAGTTTACTCAGACAGCTGAGCATCTGTTTCGCTTGGTAGGGCTTATGTCAGGAAAAAAAAAACAATAAAGACTATACAAAGCCAAGAAATTTTCAAGAATTATACGGCCTGATAAGTTTAGGTCAATTTACTTTTTAAGGTTGTTGCTAAAGACGGTAAGCTTTTTGTAAAAGCTTTACTTTTACAGAAATATTTATTTCACTTGTAATTTACAGTGGGTAATTATACATTAAATTGTACGTGTAAAAGTTGAAATGCCAGTCTACGTTAACAATGCATTAATTTAGATTAATTAACAAATATTGATACATGTACATTGTGAGCAGTAACTCCAGATGCATTAAACGCGTGGAATAAGATGGATATTTAATCAGCTTGATTTAATTCCATAATTTCAGCCGACACAAGTTAATTGTAAGTTAGATTTTTTGTTTAAATTATCATACCTATATTACTACTAGGAAATCTGCGTGTATTAAGAAAGAAAACACGTTTTCTCACTTCTTTTCTTTATTTTACCTAAACACCTAACTCAGCGTTAAGATTTATTTTCTCACAAAACTCACGTTTACCGAGGCATATCTGAACGCAATGAAGCCAGACATTTTTTGCAAAATCTATCAACTTATATTCCTCGCTATATGCTACTCACTACTTTTTTTCTATTGTTGACAGGTACATTCTACGATAGTAGTATTTTGAAGATTTTTTTCAGAAAGTACAAATATTTAGATTTCTTCACAATGCACATAATTTCTACCTATACTTTTGACAAGAATTAGGTTAATATTACATATTTGTTTAACGTTCCTTCGAGAATTTTTTACTCATATTGAGACACCACCATTTGTCGTTGGTGGAGGGCTGCAAATTTTGACCTTTACTCGGCACATGGGACCTTTTTAGCAGTGAGGGATCTTTTTCGTGATAGCACCTACTGCCATAGGGGACTTTGGTTTATACAGTTTTATCCGAAGGACTGGTTTCGACCTCCCGAAATGGGATTCGAACCATCGGAGTAAGGATCAATTCCTTACTCCACGACTCTAGAGCAAACGTTCTAATCACTGTTCCACAAGGGCAACAATTGAAAACATTTAAAAATCAGATCTTATTGATGTGATTACACCAACCTACCTGAAATTAAAACTGCTTGAAAAACACGCAAGTGCACAACATACCCTCTAGATCCATCCTCTAATCTTGTCAAAGACGTTTATTCATACTTTATTATTTCATTATTATTTAGGGGAAAAGAGCGTTGAAGTATTCACGTCGGCATTTTCTTCCAGAAGGAGCTTTGCAAACTTCACTAACGGGTGTTAGTGAAACCTGAAAGTGCTCTCTGGTAGAGATTGTCTCGGTCAATTTACTGCACCCAGAAAAAGGAGGAGACACCTTTATCCATAGCAGCCATACTGAACCCCCTAATTAAGATTATAAATAAATGACAATTGCAAAATAATCTTGTAACATTTAGAATATAAAAAATAAAAATTTACTGACCAACACAGGCATCGTGCATGTAACATCATAAACATGTTAGCTGAAGCTTAACGAACGTTAGAGCCTGTTTGCGTTTCCTTTTTTTTTTTTTATTTTTGGTCTATCGACTTTTCTTATTTTACCCAACTAAATTCTTTGTTTTTCTTGACATTTGAAATAATGTAGAATTTGAAAGTAAAATAACACACTTTTACAAATTTATTACCAATCTTCTCATGCTTATAACTATATAATTACAAGCCAACCTGAATTTCCACAGCCTTATAGTCTAATCTAATGATAGACAGACGAACAAATAAGGATTTAAATATAAAAAAAGAATGTAGCAGGCGAAGCCAGCTGTGACCCTCCTTGTCTATCCATTGCGTGCCTTTACAATTTGGTAATTAATATCGGGATCGAAATACTTTAAATGAAAACGAAAGTAAAAACTGACAAGCTTCAAAATCTGAAATAATCCATTATTTATGCTGCAGAATTGAACACACATGTAAAATACATTTAAGATACTTTTAAAAAGAGTTTCAACTGAGGCGCAAAACATTGAGTAAAATGAATCTATAAAAGGATATGCTTCGTTGCGTAGAACACACGTTTTATGAATAGACGCGAACCAGTTTAATTACTGCGAACCAGATTTTAAAACTGTTGAAAGTACACACTACAAAACCTCACTATAGGCAGTTTTTCCAAAGAAATGAGTATTAAACGCATTACTGTTTTATACTATATTTACATTTTATTGGTACATGTATATGGTGTTAAAATAGGGATTTCGTTGTTTAATCAATATTGATTTTACTGAAACGAAATCAACAGGATTTACTCTACGTCAACCTTCCAGAATCGCTTGTACTCCTTGGGTTAACCGATGTCAGGGTACCAGATCTACCTCCCAGATTCCCAGAACACGCTAACGCCTTTGTTTGTATGTTGTTTAACGTCCCTCTCGAAAATATTTTACTCATATGGAGACGCCACCACTTGCCGGTGGAGAGCTGCAAATTTTGTCCTATACTCGGCACTTACGGCCATTGAGCAGTGAGGGATCTTTTTCGTGTCCGCACCTACTGCGACACGGGACCTCGGTTTATACGGTCTCATCCGAAGGACCGGTCTCCACGCCCCACAGTGGGATTCGAACCCGCGACGTAAGGATCAACTCCTTACTTCGCGACTCTAAAGCAGACGCTCTAACCACGCTAACGCATTTGAAAATCTTCGTAAGATAACTAGTCAGCCCGGGGGCTGACAAAATATACACTGGCATTTCAACTTTCAAGTACGACTTAATATACAATTACCAACAAATTAAGGTGGCGGAGAATAGTTTCGGATTAAGTACCGGATCCAATTACCCGCAAAATAAAGTGGCAGAGGATAGTTTCGGATTAAATACCGGAAAAATTATTTTTTAAAAAACGGCCGCCACTGACCCAAGCCATCAAAAATAGGTAGAGAATGTTCCTTCGCCAAGCGCTCGGCACTTTGAAGTGAAAATAGTGGGTCCTTCGGATGAGACCTTAAAACTGAGGCCGTGACGAAAGGCGTTGGCACGATAAAGAACCCTCATTGCCTAATAGCCCTGAATGCCGAGTAAAAGGTCTTAATTTGAAGCCCTTCACTGGTTTATGGTGACGTTTCTATATGAGTGAAAAATTCTCAAACGAGAGATAAAACAATATACAATCTATCAACCAAACGTTGCCCTCGTGGTGCAGTGGTTAGAGCGTTGCTGTAGAGTAGCAGTTGATCCTTAAGTTGCGGGTTCGAATCCCACTGTGGGACTTGGAGACCGGTCCTTCGGATGAGACCGTATAAGGTAGTGTATAGGTCTAAATTTGCAGCCCTCCTCCGGCAAGTGAGGCGTTTCCATACGAGTGAAAAATTCTCGAGAGGGACGTTAAAGAACAAACAAGGGAACAAAACCGCTCCAAACTAGGGCTGGGACGATACAACTTTTTCTTTATCGATACGTATCAAGATATTTGAACCACGATACGATATGCATCACGATACGTTAATTAGTTATAAAATCTTTTTTGTATTGAAAAACATTGCTTCACAAATAAGAATAATTTATTCAAAGAAACAAAATTATTTTACACAATTAGTGTTAATTATTATGTATTTCATATTTATATTTAGCATATTTATTTTATATATTAAACCCGAAATGTTAAGTAAACAAAGAAAAAAAACAGGAGTCAGAATGTTTTTTCTTACGCATCGATATGCATATCGTCCTCACACAGAATCGATATTTCGATACATGTATACTCATCCCAGCCCTACTCCAAACAGAGAATTTTACAGCTGTTAGGGTATCTTTCTGTAGGGTAAGGAGTAAGGAAATTATCCTTATGCTGCGGGCTCGAATCCCACTCAGGGGCATAGAGTCGATCCTTCGAATGAGTAAATCGAGGTAAGGTTTCGCAGTAGATGCACGATCAAAAAAGATCCCTTACAGTTCAATGGTCCTAAGTGCTCAGTAGAGGTCTAAAGTTTGCAGCCTTCCACCTGAAAGTGGTGGCGTCTCAGTATGGCTGAAAAATACTCGAAGAGTCCATAAGCAAGCACAGAAATCAAAACGACAGTCATTAAACCAGTAAAGCTGAACTTCATTCTTTTTTACTGACAGACTGTGGAATTCCCAACATAACAGGAGCCGACATTGACAGTGCTGGACGATGGGACGCTATTGGTCTTAGAAGACAGATGCATCTGAAATGTTTAGACAAGGACAAACAAATAGGATCAGGGCGTCTTTTGTGTCAGTCTAACGGGAAGTGGACAGAGGATCTGAAATGTGGTATAGTTGATTTCAAAAAATAAATTGATATTTACTTATACTAGAGCATTGACACATTTTTAGATGTGATCTCCCTAAAAGACAACATATTTCTTATAATAACAACAAACTACACGTGCAAATGTGTTTATCTACGAGTTATTTAAATAATCATTGAAAATTACCATTGTTCATTTATTTTTTTAAAGAAATAACAAATATCTTTATTGGTAATATTGAATTTTGTAGATTGGTTACGATATAAGAGTAGTGGCTATAAGTTTTTCTTGAAATCAGAAACTTGGGATAATGCAGAGGTAAAATATTAACTACTTAATGTTGATATGTTTTCTAAAATAAAAAGGTCAGACTCAGTCTCAGTCTCATAATGTCCTCATTGCATATAAAATAACAGAAATGCGTGTCAATTCTTGCATTAAAACATATGCGGTTGATTAAGTCACCCAATTTTTTTTATTTCAGGCAATATGTAAAAGGCACGGATCATCCTTACTAGGAATCGAAACACAAGAGGAAAACGCATGGATAAAACAAAATTTTTATAAAGGTATTTAAAAAATCATAAGCAGTATGAAATTTATTTCATGAAGAAAATTGTATCCTTAATACTTAATAAAAGTAGAAATTTGGTTGTGTATCAATGCAAAATATTAAAACTTTAATCCAAAAAATCAAGAGTAAAAATGCTAGAAAGTAATATCAACTCGCTAGAATTATACACTTTATATTTAGCCGTAGGGAGCACATTTGTACAGTATTGTGTTAGAATGACAAGTCGAGCCCCTCGAAAATATCAAAAGTTCAACGATATCCGCTTTACTATAAATTGTGTATTTTTAAACACGTGTAGCTATTATTCTTACTATTCTGAAAAATGCTAGGAGCTGGTTGTGTAATGTTTATTTATTCTGTAATAAAACATTTTTCTAATGCGTATCACATCGGTGTATTGAGTTTATAGAAAGACGGCTACATTTTACCCAATTCCTGAGGAAGTTGCTCCCAACACTTTTCATGTTAAGGAATTTGTCTTAAAGAAAACAAATAAATTTTATAACGGAAAGTTGAACTTTTGTGATCTTTGTAGTAATGCATATATGTTCTAATTTTAAACCTTTCACGTGACCAACAGCTGATGTAAGCTATGTCGCTGTGGCCGAATTCAGCACAGAGTTTTCTCGGATGCTTGATCAGACCTTTATTTCCGGAGGAGTGAAGTTTAAATTGTTCATAGTAAATTCATTCCCAAATGACACTAAGGACTACCTGGTCCAAACTTTCAAGGACAATGCATTTAAACTTAGATGTAACTACACTTGCTTTAGATGCTTGATATAACGTACATTTTCCGGGTAAGACAACAGGTTAGTTTTTTATGGAGGTTCATTCCCAAGTTACAATGAGTCCTGAGTAGACCAAACCTGTACGGATGCATATACGGATGGACACTACCAGACTTGCTTTAGATGTTAGATCTGACCAAAATTTTCTAGATTTGATACAAAGTGAAAGTAAAAGTGAGAATGTTAATTCCAATATAAGCCTTACCTATACCAATCTTGTAGGGATGATGCCAGACCTACTCCGGATGCTGGATCTGATCTACATTTTCCAAATAGGTGCATGGGTTTTAGTCCTACCTAGGTCAAACTAGCATGGGTGATGCATTTTTTATTGATGGACACTACCACACTTGCTTCGGATGGTAAATCTGACTTACATTTTCCGGATGATTGAAAAGGTTAATGTTATTTTTGGAATAGGCTAATTACTTCCAGTAGTTGTAGATCCTAGCTGGATCAAACTTAAAAAGATGTTGCATCTAGGAATGAACACTACCAAGTTTGCTTTAGATTCTGTATTTATTTTTATTGGTAGGTGTAAATATAGCGGGAAGGGGGGTTCTTCACAGTTAAGATATCATACTGTTTTACAAATCGTGTGCATTGCAGAACAGCAAAAATAAAATTCTCTCTCTCTCTTCAACAGTAAAATGGATTGTTTCTACATGCGCATAAAAATACAATGATCAACATACAAAGTAACCTCTACGCCCGCTTCTCCTCACCAGACACACACACACATGCACTTCTAATTTTGCTAACCAATGTAAACATGCACTCATACATGTATATCACGAGCTTTTAATGGGCCATTTCTCAATTTTGGGTAATTGCCGGGGTAAGAATGTAGGTGATGGATATATGATACAGATTGATTTATAAATAGAATTGTCAATTAATGTTAAGTTACTACTTTATACGTATTCAATAAAAATGTTAGAGACAGAGATAAAAAAAAAATATACAAGTAGATTTAGTAATGTCCGTAAAAGCTGTGACGTTTGTTTCATAGTCACAGGTCTGTCTGTTTATTTAGTAAAGTGAGTTTCCCAATTGTTATATGTTTTGTGATGTTTCGCGTTGAACACAATACAATATATATAAAATATATAAAACAATATATATACATACATACATATATATATATATATATATATATATATATATATATATATATATATATATATATATATATATATAGAAATATATATATATATATATATATATAGTTTGATTACATTTTGTTTTATTACATTTTGCGTTGTCCTCAAAGCAAAAAATTTAGTAACGCAAAATGTAACAACCGGAAAGTGCATTAGTACATTTTGAGTTTATCCCAACGCATAATGTAATAACGCAAAATTTAATAATCCAAAAATCGGAGTTATAACATTTTGCGTTATTACATTCTGTGTTGATCTCGACGCAAAATGTTATAATCCAAGTTTATTATATTGTGCATTATCACATTTGGCGTTGTTGCAGAGCTTCGTTATTTTTGATAACGTTATCTTTGATTACCTTTGGTTGTTTTTTGTCATCATACTAGGGAGTGCTATTTGGCTGGGAGCATCAGAAACTGAGGGAACCTGGATCTGGAGCCACAACAACAATAATCTGGATTTCGAAAACTGGAGTAGAAATGAGCCGAATAATGTAGATCCGAGTGGAGGAGAAGCGGACTGTGCTGCTCTCGATAGAAACGGAGAATGGTTCGACCGAAGCTGTACAAACAAATACTCTTTTGTTTGTGAGCACATGTGACACATTAATACTGAAAAGGACCTCAAGAACTACAGGACAGGGGCCGTTCTTTGTTAAATCATTGATGGTGATATTTTTAATCAATTGTTTCTCCGAACTGAATGATGTCTTTGCTTGCTGTTGTATTGATAGAAATGCTTGCTATTCTTATCTTCATTTTCATACTGTTTCATTCCTAGATAAATATGAGTTAATTCCACCTGATGTAATTTAATGCTTGTATTGTACCGGAAGTAGTTCTTGATAATTTTGATTTTAGCATTAACATTATATACGCTTAAATTCTTTTTTTTTTTTTTGATATAAACTAGTATTTAAATCGTATTTTGAATAAACCTATTTGACCTTGTGTTATAATGCTTATTTATTAATTAACAAGGGTTATTCGGAAAGTAATCAATTATTTACATGTAGTATCTCGTATAAGAAAGAAATCAATTCATTAAAACTCACAAAGAAAAGTCATGACGTACAAAAAAACTTTTTAAAAAAAATATAGCATACTGTACATGTACATAAATTGACGTTTTCAAATTTTAGCGCAGTCACTAGATATTCAGTGAATTTGCGCTATGCACGTCTGCACCATGTATTTGTTTCAGGTCCAATAAATATAAGACTGCTGTATGGGTTCTATTTTTTTATTGAGTACATCTTGATGAATTGAGCCCTAAAATTGTAAATATATTATAAATACATGTAAATCTACAAATCAAATAATTACAAACACAAACAATCATATATATCACATGAAATACAATGGTATAACATTATGCTCAACATTATACTTTCCTTCATGATACAGTATGTACAGTACTCTGAATAAAGGGCAATAACTCTTAATTTCAACTGAACAGATTCATGGGGCTTTACAGATAAAACATAAAAAATAAAGGTAAAAATGGATTTTGGTAATTAAGCTTGGTAAATCAAAAATATTTGTCAAAGACACTTTATAACCAATAGCTTCATTAACTAATTCAAAGTAATAAAAATATCTAAAATAAATAATACATGTTCTTACCAAAGACAATGTGTTTGGAGGCTTCAGATTTATATATTTACAACAACTTGTCATATGGTAACCCAGCACCTAGTCATCAAAATAACATAAAACAGTTCAAGGTGCTGCATACACACTTAAATGTAGTTTTTAACATTCAAATTATTTAAAACCAATAAGTCTTTTAATCAAGCTAAATAATTAACTTATTCAAATCTTAAGCTTTAGATAAACTTTATATTAACTTTAAATGTCATAGTCAAAAGTATAGAGAATTAATTTAAACAACAAAATTAGTAAAATTAGTAAGAGAAATCTAACCTGCTGCTACATGTATCAGGACCAAGGTCTGGCTAGAAAGTGAAAAGCATGAACTGCATGGGATACATGTACCACCTGACTGACCAAAATGACTTAACCGATAGCAAGACAGGGCAAGGCCTCAATTATAATAATAATACATCAAATGACACTACCAAACTGGACAAAACACTACATAGAACACAAAACACAACACAAGCACATGGCCAGGTAAACTAAATTACATAAACAAACACATTTAATATTTTAATAAATTTTATTAATCTGACCTTACTACATATTGGTAAAGAATTAATTCACGATATTTATAACGCCACGCCAAATCCGCTAAAATATGAAGCCCTTTTTTTTAAGTACACATACAGTATATAGTAATCAATTTGTCAATTGAACATTCCGCAGAGATTTAAGATTAGCCTATATTTTTCCTTGTACATGAAATTTAATGATCAGGAAGGAGGTCATGGGCACAGAACCAGTCGGATGTGCCTACTTGTGCTGTGTTTTTTGACAATTCCAAATTATTCTACATTGGAGCTTTTTTATTGTTGAAAAAAAAGTTTCTTGTGGAATCTTAAGTTGTTTCCTAATACTTGTGTGTAGAAAAAAGTTGATGTTCCTTCTTGGATTGTAAATAATTTTTGTACAAAGTTTATTCAGCGCAGTATTATGTTTACTTGCCGTTTACCTGGTAACAGTGAGTAACATTCACCTTTTTACATATGCTGCAACATTAAACTACCATGTGTGAAAACGATCTGGAGACTCTTAACTCACTAACGGTTGACTACACATGTAAAACATTGTACCTTACGGACAGATGATACAAACTTTTATCAAAAATCTTGAAAATATCAATAAAAGTTTTGTTTATATACAAAGTAAAATGAATAAGTTTAACCGCATAGATTTTTTTTTCATTCAAAATTTTCACAATAATTGGAATTAAATTGACAGAAATTTGTTTAGATTAACAAGGATGGTTGAAGAAAGGTGGGATTTTAAACATCATAGAAAGTTTTATATTTCTTGATATTTTAGAAATTTATTATTCTATTGATTTACAACCAACATACATGTGTATGTCAAAAATATAAACACCAATCCAGGCATCCATTTTCTGTTTGTACCATCTGTCCTTAAGAAAAGTTTAAACATTGCTGTGATGTCATTCCTTTGTTCTTGTAGTCTAAAAATTTACCCGTGGCAGTCCGATATTAGTGAGCAATCTGATATTAATCATAATACATGTGTAAGACTGTCTCAGTACTGATATCCTTCAAAATAGGACTCTTACTGAACAGACGAAATTCAAGTGTGCTTATTTAGCAAATACCAA
The DNA here is from genome assembly GCF_033153115.1 of Saccostrea echinata. Classification (NCBI taxonomy): domain Eukaryota; kingdom Metazoa; phylum Mollusca; class Bivalvia; order Ostreida; family Ostreidae; genus Saccostrea; species Saccostrea echinata. The sequence continues at coordinate 5,349,187 of NW_026889755.1, read as the reverse complement.
TGTTTGATCTTAAAGTTATGTGTACATATTTTTTTAAAACTGAATATTGTTTAGTGATCATACAGAATTGGAAAGTTTTTTTTTAAAAAAAGACTCATTCTATAATAAAAAGGGATAAAATAAAAGATTCAAACACGATCTCTCTGAACTTGACTTCAAGTCAACTTGACCTTTCTGACTTCAAGTGGTGTTTTCATCAAGTGTTAAAATTTCAAATATTATCTTATTCTGAGTTGAAACCAATGAATATTAAAACAGCAGGGTTGACTGGTAAATCTCTCATTTTAATCATAGAAGAGTTGTAATTCTGGTTATATTAAGAAATTATCCAAAAATTATCCAAAAAGTAATTTTTTATAAAAATTCCCCCCACACACAATCTCTTATATACATATACACACTTTTTGTTCCTGTAAGGTCAAGCACTGGCAAGTTTAAGATTTTTTTTTTTTTAGAAAAGTGTATTCAAAAGTAGAAAAAGGTTCGTTCACCCCCTTTCTTAATAGGAATTTCGGGTTAAAAAGGTTTATTTTTGGGGGGGCTTGTCAGTTTATTTTTTTGGAGGTCCCCCTTTCAAAAGCGTTGCTACGGGCCTGTACTGTTATTCTAAATGCCAGTATTTAAAATCAATAATTACATCTCGCACTAGCTTCATATTTTCTCTTTGTTCAGTTCAAATCAAGGTCCTAATCTGTATTTTCCTTTCCATGTACTATGTCTGTATCATAATCCAATGCAATGGTAAGTTCTATGCACACAATAGAGGATATTTCAGTCCTCTTACCATTTCCAAACAATTATATAACCTCAAAGCCCATAATTGTGAAACAGATTTAAAAAATACTCAATACTTTTCATTCAAGCATGCATTCTTGAAGGCATTGCTTCATTGGCCATTAACACTTTTGTCTTCTGTTAAAATATCGGACTGTCTCGGGTAAATCAAATTGTCATTTAAAGAGCAATGTTTTAAGTACGATATATGCCTCACACAATTCTGTATGAAAAAATATCAGAGAGTTTTCGGCCCTAACCGTTCTCAAATTGTCTGATTTTTTTTTCAGTAACAGAACTGTATTCGGCATATATCCATTACTGACATGCGGTCAGACGGAGGTAAACAGTTCACCGATTATGAATACACAGGAAGAAAGACCGTCTTTAAGCAATCGCTTAATGGTGGCTTAATGGTAGCTTAATGATGGCTTATAGAAAACTGTAGAGGAGTAGCCTTTTAAAAGAATTTTACAGAAAATTCGATTTTAGTAACCATGGAAACATCATTCAACAAAATAAAACCAATAAAAACAATTATGTATCTCAGTGTAGTCTACTTTCGTGCTAATTTATACTGAAATAAGACCAACACTGTAGAAGGAGTAGTGTTTTGAATGTATTTCAAGGAAATTTCTATTTTTAGTAACCATGGCAACACGATTTATCAAAATCAGAGCATTGTGTATCTAAGTATATTCTACCTGTGTGCAAAAATATACTGAAATCAGATCAAAACTCTTGGAGAAGTAGCATTTTGAAAGTATTTCAATGAAATTTGTATTTTTACCATGGTAACACCGTTCATCGAAATCAAAAACCGATACAAAGAATTATGTATCTTAGTGTAGTCTACTTGTGTGGTAAGTTATATTGAAATCAGATCAAAACTTCAGAAGGAGTAGCGTTTTGAAAGTATTTCCCAGTAATCATTATTTTTAGTGACCATGGCAACATCGTTCATTGAAAAAAAAAACGATACACAGAATTTTTGGTCTTAGATTATTGTACTTGTGCACCAAGTTATCTTGAAATCAGACAAAACTGAAGGAGGAATACCGTTTTGGAAAATTGTTTACAGATGGATGGACAGACAGACAGCTGGACGGACGGACGACGGACACCTTACTAGTGCATTTAAGCTCTTCTGGTCTCTGACCAGTAGAGCTAAAAACTGAAGCCCCGTGTCACAGTAGGCGTTTGCAAGATAAAGAACCCTCACTGCTCAATAACCCTGAGTGCTGAGTAATGGTCCAAATTTGAAGCCCTTCACCGGTATATGGTTACGTCTCTATATGAGTGAAAAATTTTCGCAAAGGACCTAAAACAGCATACAATCAATCAGTCACTTACAGTACCAACCAGATCCAACCTGACACCCAAGCAGTCCCAGAAAGCAGTCCCCGGGACTTCTTTGGGACCGCTGTGGGACTACTCTTGAAAGCAGACTCGGCAGTCCCAGGGACTTTGTTCACTCATGCATGAAAAAAGGTTCTGAGTGACATGATAGCTCCGCCCCTTGTGTATTGTGAATTTGCAGGCTCTCTGTTGTTGTTTTGTTTACTTTCAGCGAGAGGTGTTTAAGATAAAGAATTAAAAAAAAACCAAGGGTTTCATACAAAATTTTAATAAGTAGAGATAGATATACATATAATTACTAAATGTCTTCAGGTGCTGTAAATTTACACAATCGTAGTCTAGAATTAATTTAAAAAAAAAAAAAAGGAAGTCAGGAGACGACTTCTATCCCTTAAATTGAACTTTAATACAGGTGTTTGAAAAAAAATAACTAGGCCTATTTAATTAATGCTGTCAAATTATGTACTAAAGTTTGCATTAGCACTATTTAAAAAAAAAAACAACAAAAAACAAAATGCAAACAAAACAAACAAACTTGTCATTACAGTAAGATATTCAAAGGGACGTACTGTACTGATTTTTTTTTTTAATTGAAAAAAAGCATGCTAAGAAATTTTCCATGCTATTTTTTTTTTTACCGCCCTCGAATAAAACCTAATAGATTATTAAATGATTATGAAATAGAAATATTCTACAATTCTTCAGTCATTTAAACAATGTGAACAATTATTGGGGGATTTATTTATGAATTTGTTTTTTGATTTATAAACAAGTTATTAAAAGAGTAAATTTATTTGAATTTATTTAAAAAATAACTCAATCCTCAAAACCATTACAGAATGGGTAAATTTTGATGAAAGACCCACATGGGAAGAAAAATCACATCTTAATGAAGCCCACAAGTATTATTGGGTCAGATATGATTCCAAAGTGGTATACTTTATCATATCTTGGAGAATGTCCAACCAAAATATCAGATAGCCCTCTCCCTATCCTTGAAAAACCAAGTCTTCCAACAGTTATGTAGTGTTACTGATGGCCATGTGGATGTCCACAAAACTTTATTAAAAGTCAAAGACCGATATTTCTGGCATTATATATCTGATGATATCAAAATATTCTGTAGGAAATGTGACATCTGTCCTTCAAGAAAGTTGCCCCGTACATTACCAAAAAGACACCTTCAGAAAAATCTGATTTAAATCAGATCCTTTGATCCGCTCACATAGATTGCTACACAAGGATCTGAAGAAACCCCATTCAGGGTCATCTCCTGGTGACCTTTCTAGCAAAAATATTCATTAAACGTTTCACAAATCAGAAAGATCGTTCTTCAGCGACATTCGGGAAAATGAATGTAGAAGAAAAAGTAGCTGTGGAGAAGATCTTATCCTTTCGTACAAAACAAAGAGCTAAAAAAAAGCACTAAATATATTTCTGTAAAGAAAGGACTCATGTCGTTCTTAAGGAGGTTGATTCCTGCCATCAAAAGTAATGAGAATTTTTTATCAAGTATATTTTTAGATTTTATACACATAGCTTACTTAAAAGTCAAAACAAAAATGGGGGTCAATGCGCTTCTTTTGGCGCTACAGAGCATTTAGTTGACCTTTTTGCACTGTAAAGAAGTCTTACACATAAATCAATTTTTAAGGTCAGACGATACGTTCCTCAAATATCTGTTTTGTATATCATCATATTGTATGGAAAATATTAGAAATTTTAAATACTTTCTGATTTCTAAACTGGTTTCTAATTGTCTTTTAAAAATTGAAACACTAGAAAATGTGATATTGGCAAATTAAGTTTTTTCCCAAAAGGATTTTATAGGAAACAACATCCTCTGGTATCTTGCACAAATGCCTGGTAAGGTACCTCAATTTTTTGCGAGTAAGCATATTAAAGTAGCAATACTTCAATGACAAAATCTTAGAAAAAATTATATATTATTGAGTAACGTATCGTCTGTCCTTAAAGTTTTTCATCCAATATTTTTTATTCAAATAACTTAGGGGAACAAACACAGCCTTATTTCATGTTGAAAAGACACATTAAAATTTGTGACAACAAAAAAAAATTTCAAATTACTCCGCATGTTCAATTATTTGACCTTTTTGCACTCAAAAAAATTCATTTTCAATAATTTGAAAGTAATGACATTTTACTGAATTTAAGAAGAATGGCTAAAAGTATCTTATATATTCAGGAAAGAAAATAAAAAGTGGGGTCTGTGATGTAAATTTTTAAATATTACTAAAATAGTGCTAATTTTAAGCTTAAAAAAGGAATATTTTTTTTCTTGATTTTCACAAAATATTTGCTATATTTATGAAATATGATGATAAAATTCATGACAGTTTATTTGATATATAATTTAGGACCAGTATAAAACAGTTCACTGCACACAATAACTCTGTGTGCAGGCTGCATGGAAAAAGAGGAATCCAAACTTAAAATTCTTTAAATACTTCGAAAGAGAAAAAAAATGATCATTTTCTTCTAAATAACCTTCCGCCACAAAATATATTTCCTCACTTAATGCTTTTGGTATGGAATTTAATCATGGAGTTTTAACTGAATATAGTTTAATTGGCATTGTAGAATCCAAATTTATTGTAAGAATTAAAACTTTATGCAGAATTTTTGAAATATAGGTTAAGATATAAATCTGCTCAAAAGCTCAGAAGCTCGTTAAATTGACAGGTTACGGAAACCAAGTCACAATTTTCCGTTCGTGTATCATCGGGGCTTTCACTCTGTAACTGAATTCCGAGATACTTCTATATTCTTGCAAGCAAACGTTTGATTGGATAATTGAAAGGTCACTAGGAGGTGACCCCGAATGGGGTTTCTTCAGATCCTTCTGTAGCGACCTATGTGAGCGGATCAAAGGATCTAATTTTAATCAGATTTCCCAACAGAAATATGTGGTGGGAAAGATAATGGATCCACTCCCACTTTCAAAAAAAGGAATTCTTACGTTCTTGTAGTGGGTGACCATTGTACCAAATGGGTAGATGCCATCCCCATTAAAATCAAAAAGCCCAAATAATTTCCCATGAACTTTATAAAAAAAATAATACCCATATTTGGGGTTCCCAAGGCAATTCACTCTGACGACGGGAGATCTTTTGAATCCAGTATATTTCAAGAACTATGCAATATTTTCCGTTATTAAAAGCTTGTACAACCCCATATAGACCCAAATCTGATGGCAAGGGTGAACGGTCTAACCGCACTATTGAAAATATGCTACTTGCTTTTGTAAATTAAAAATCAAGATTGGGATGAATACATACCCCTCATTATGATAGCCTTTTGGTCCTCAGGCGACGAATCAAGAGCGTCTCGTCCCTACCAAATGGTTTTTGGCAGACTCATCCATTTACCTGTTGATCTTGTCCTTAGCTCCCCAAACCCTGAAATTGATAAACAAATATAGAACTGAATTTTCCAATCAATTAGCCCAAAAAAAGAAAAAAAAACTGGAGACTATCCATAATTTCGCCTGTAATAAACCCCCCAATTATTATCCAAACATAAGAGAATATAGCTAAAAGGTCCACCAACATTTTTATAAACCTGGTGATGCTGTTTGTTTTTATTCTCAAAACATATGGAAAAGTTATCTGGACAGGCGCATATGTCATTATATGGCATTAATGATGTTACTTGTAAAGTCAAGGAAAACCAAAAATTAAAAAAGTCCATCATAACCATAATGGAGACCACAAACCTTCTCTACCCTTGTAATGTGATGAATGGATCCGAAGTCACTGTCCTATTATTTTCTGCCAATCCATTACACACCGCCTTACCAAAAATTTCTAATACTTCAGATTCAGCGCGACAAATGCTTAATATATGAAAGGGAATTTCCTTGGCCTGGCACCGTGAACGTCATATCACCACAGCTTACAGTGCTTGACCTGCAATTTTTTTCTTTCAAGACCAGACCAAAAACTCGGCTGCCAGGGACACACTTTTGCAACTTGTGAAAAGAACACGGAGATACAACGGAGAGGAGGACCTTGAATTGAAGCATTCCAAGAAAGTCGCGTCAAACTTTGTGATCCATTCATGAAGCCTGCCACTCCCAATCTAGGAAACACAAATCTGGCCGCTTCCAAACCTACAACTTAGCAGACCAACCCACAAAAAAATGCTATGGTAAATCTCCAAAGAAAGCCCCAGCCAAAGCAATACCAGCATTAATGGTCATAAACTTGCCAATTCCAGTTAACTCCGGAGACTCAGCAACTGCCCTCAAAATCACAAAATCTAAAAAATCTCCACATCCAGAATTTACCATCCTGTGTACATGAAATTCACTTAACAACCCCCCTCCGAGCCGACCAAAACAGCTGATATTTCATTTCCAAGTCCACCTTCACCAAAACAAGGGAAGGATATCCCTATCAACCTTGCTCTTTCCGAGTCCAATAAATTCCGTCTTTGATAAAACCACAGTTGTATCCAAAGACGAGGACCAGGTATCTAGGTTTATTGAGGGAATCATAGATCCTCTAGCAGAATATTCCGTTTCCGACCCCGTTCCCGCTGGTCAGTGTTATAAGCCTACAAATAAGAGAATGTTAAAGAAAAAAGCAATTCAAGATGCATAGAGTATTACTTTAAACATGATTGTAGAAAAAAAATGGAGTGGGAGTTCTAAAGCAATGGAACCTGTAATGGCAGTGGATGTTTTTACAACCATCAAAGATAATGAACATGAAGTGAAAAAACTTGTAAGGGATGATGATGATGCAACCACTATTTCATAAGTGAAGTGGATAAAACAATAGAGAAGTGTAGTGACAAATAGAGAAGTGTAGTAACATATAGAGGAGTGTAGTGACAAAAATAATATCATAAAGAATTTTACAAGTTATCTTCATGCATTACAGAAGAAATAAAAAAAAACCTTCAAAGGGTGATTAGTACAAAAACTATAAATCACATAAAGAAGTATTTTTCTTACGCAATATCAAAGAATAGAAATTCTGCCATATTGACAAAATAACCTTGTAGTTTACCCAGTCATTTATTTGGAAACAACCAAAAATGTGATGCATGATATCTACAACATCCTTAAACCTGTGTGCCAAGGAATCTTCCTGATGGAAAATGCTTGTCAAACCAGGATCTATTTGACAGGCTGCTGGAAATATTTACAACATATGCAGAAAAATCAGATTATCAACATTGGAAAGTACACAAAACAATGAATCTTTCAAAGGACTAGTTTAGTGAAGGTACATGTACATGAATCCTAAGAACAATTTTATTCGCCCAAAGTGGCAGTAGCTCTATGTCAAAAGAAGTTAGAACAAGAGGCCCAAGGGCCTTAACCGTCACCTGAGTATAATATAACCGGAATGACAAGATTACAACTAAGCATGCACGCAACTATCCTATATCACTGGGCAGGAAGTTTTGATGGACGGTTAAGTCACCAATACTACAAGACCTCTGTGATAATGATAACCAGTATGCAGATGCGAAATACAGAATTCTACAAACTGAATGTTTAATCATGAACTCAGTCTGTTGTCAGCAAGAAATTATTTTGGAATAGGTATGCAGGTATGTAAAAAAAAAAAAAAAAAAAAAAAAAAAAAACAACCCAGCATATTTGGAAGAATCCAGGTATAATAACACCCCACGCGACAAGTTAGGTAGATGGAATATTGGTTAAATGAATGATAATCTATTCAATTAATTTAAAATGATGAAAGACCCAATATCAAAAACAATACAGTATAAGCTTTTCTGTTAGACATGAACTTTAACATGTATAAAATATCTAAAACCACCATATGTGCCAAGAGGAGATAGCATCCTCTGTTGACTGGTCACATCCGCCGTTTTCTTCTGTCACGATTGGGCAAACGAAAAAAAAACTGTAAACAATTCAGGGATTAAATAATGACTTTACAATTTTTTGTTTGTTGTTTAACGTCTGTGATGAAGTAGAATTACGGTGCTTATCAGTTTTGTTGTTTTATGTGTAAATAGTTGTAATTATATCCTTAGTTTGGACCCGTAGTTGGGAATGTTCGTAAATAGGGCTATTTTTAGAGTAACCGGTTTGGTCAGTGAGAGTCGTTGCTATTTGTCAAGTGTCCTGTAGTCGATGTTCCATGGCGAATTCCAGAAGTTAGTCTGGTAAACGGGTAGCAAAGAAGTCGGTAATTTTACTACATGGGCATTTCTTTCTCCAGCCGGTAAGCTATAATTTTCTTTTGTGTATATTTTGTGGGCTTTGTTCTAATTTTACCAGGTTGGGATTCATCCCCCGATATCGGGATTTTCTCTGAAATGAGGAATATTTCCTTTTATGGTTATAATACAGTCGCGCCAAAGCAGGGTTTTTTCATGCATTTCAACTCATCCGCGTTCGTTATTTATTTGAAGATAGTCGCAGGATGTCAGCAACTGTAGTAAGTTGAACACATTTATCCGACTTTGTGTGAGTCAGAAATTTTACATAATGTTGTCTAATTAATAGTAATTAACAAATATTAAGATAACAAGAGTGTTTAAGACCATTAACGACAACAAAAATGTTGAAATTGAAAGGTACCTGGAAAGTTTACATGTTATGCCTCCGTTTTGAATCGTCACCTAGCTGTGACAATTGTGATTTTATTTCATAAAACTGAAGTAAGGTATAACAATGTATTCTCCCTGGCTTCCGGTAATCCCAGCCTATTTAAAGAAAGAGATCTCGCGAGATCTTCCTTCTTCCGTTTGGCTTCGTTGTTAGCAGACGACTTAATTTTTTTGTTTTATCTAATCTTCTACAATCCTTTCGGATTTCGTATTGTATATTAGTAATGTTTCGGACATGGATAGTCCTGTTTGTAGCCCAGATGGGGCAGTAGATTTTGGCCAAGATGGCATTTCTGCAAAAGCAGATAGTAATTTGTGTGGCCAAGATGGCGACCCCAAAAAGTGGGGTGGTTATTGCATCCCTAAGAAAAGTTTGCGCAAGGGGGCTATTAATAAAGATCGTTATGAAGACGACAGTGAATCGACCGATCCTTATGAGGATCATAGTTCATCAGATGAGGAAGGCGAAATTGACAATTTCACTTACAAGTCGCCCCTGACACTGTCGCACACCCGAGACGAGCCACAGGCCGACTCTGACGATGAAATGGACGCTAAAAGTTTTGACCACCCACTCATTGATGAGACGGAATACATGCTAGATAAAAACAAGGCAAAGTATGCCAAAAAGTATTTCAAGCTTCATTTGTCAGAGGACAAAATTCGCTCCAGCATTTTGGAAGACGCGCCTATACCAGGCAACCATTTTTTGAATCCTCCAGATATCGACAATTATCTCTCGGACTTAGTGGCGGATCACAAGTCAATGAAGTTCTTGAAAATGCACGATTCTTCACTAAAATTTGTACAGAAACGAGTTTCTCAGTGCATGGGACCCTTATCTAGAATTTTGGACGAAATGGACAAAGCTGATGAGGGCAGCAAGTCTAGTCTGGAAATAGAAGTGGTGAACTTCCTTGTAAAAACTAAACTCATGATTGGTCAAGTGAATGTTGCGTGTCTTTACGAACGAAGACTGAATTTCCTTGCAAAAATTCTCGAAAGTACTAAGAAAGCTAAGAGCATGTTACTTGAAAACGAGACGAAACTTCAGGACGATTACGTCCTCTTTGGGAACGACTTTTACACCACCCTGTACAGGAAGTCGAAAGACAGAAAGAGTGCACGAGAGATGTCAAGGGACATCGCCAGACCTGTCAACAAGAAACAAAGACAGAGTGTTGACCAGCCCTTTGGTCAGGGACCCTCTGGTGAACAAAGAAAGTCCAGAGGGTCGAGCTACTCAAGAGGCACAGGCAGAGGCGCCATTACAAAGAAACAGAGGTATGTCAAATTTATCAATTACGTCACACGTAAACATACCGATAGTAGTAGAACAGATGTCAAAAGTTCTGAGGGATCATCACAATCTCCACTCAGGTATAGAAAAGTTAAAATTAACGGAAATTGTACAAAATCAAATCCCCTTAGGGGCAGGCTAAAACATTCCGTTTCAAATTGGGCAAAGATTACAAAAGACACTTCAATCTTGGCAGAATTAGAAGGGTACAAAATAGATTTCTCGAGAACACCCAGTCAAACATCAATCCCCGTGATAATTTATTCAGAGAAAGAATTTCAAATTTTAGATACAGAAATTCAGGAGATGTTACAAATAAGTGCGATGGAGATTGTAGATCCCAGGAACATAGTTCCAGATCAGTTCATAAGCACTTTGTTTGTACGCCCCAAAAAAAGGTGGGGGGTCACGTCCCATTTTCAACCTAAAACGACTAAATTTGTAATTTACGAACATTTCAAGATGGAGGGTTTCCAAGTCGTGAAAACCATGATGATCAAAAACGACTTCATGTGCAAAATCGATCTGAAGGATGCATACCTTTGTATTCCAATACACCAAGCTCACAGGAAATACCTGAGGTTCAGTTGGGGGGGGGGGGGGGTCACCTCCTACAGTACACAAGTCTGCCTTTTGGATTAGCAGCCGGTCCCCGTCTGTTCACGAATGTTATGAAACCTATTGTAGCAACTCTGCGCAGAATGGGGATTCGACTGGTAATCTACCTGGACGACATTTTACTTCTGAATCAAACCAAAGAAGGGTTGATGAAGGACAGATATTCCCTTATTTGGTTATTGCACAACCTGGGGCAGACCTGCCTACCCTTCCGCTTTTGGCGTAATTCTTCCGCTTTCTACAACGAAATTACGCTGTTACGCCATGAAATTTAATTTTACGCTTTTAAATATTTTTCCTAGACAACTTAATGAAAGGCTAACTTGGGAGTTAAAGTAAAGGCTTTCCTAAATAAAAACGAGAAGAAGGTAATTAATACTAATTATTAGAGGGGTTCGGTTCTTGACGACATGATTATTTACGATACAAACAACATACGTAATATACTTTGTAGTTATGCCTTTTAAACGGGTGGCCTGCCAAAAATTAGAAAAAAATTTTGAATGATATGTGCAGTAAGTAAAGTCAGTTTAATTTTCAATTCCGTTTAAACTTACATTGCTTAGAACAGCATAGAGACAAGTAAATGTAAGGAAAACCAAAACGATAGCGCAAATATGTAGAATTTTATTAACATGCAAATGAAATCTGGAATAATGTGATTTTCTATAAATTTTCCAAAAGTTCATTAGGCATGCAAGTTAAATAAGTTTGATATGACTGCATTTAGGATACCAGTACCGTTCACGGTAGCTCAGTCGGTAGAGCGCTCGCTCCGTGATCGGGAGGTCGTGAGTTCGAATCTCGGCTGCGACTGACCTAAGTCGATAAAAAATGGGTAGCAACTGTTCCTTCGCCATGCGCTCGGCACTTTGAAGTGAAAATTGCGGGTCCTTCGGATGAGACCTTAAAAACCGAGGCCCCGTGTCACGGCAGGCGTTGGCACGATAAAGATCCCTCACTGCTCAATGGCCCTGAGTGCCGAGTAAAGGTCAAAATTTGAAGCCCTTCACCGGTATATGGTGACGTCTCTATATGAGTGAAAAATTCTCGAATGGGACGTAAAACAACATACAATCAATCAATCAATAGGATACCAGTTTTACAACACATGGACTTTTTGTCAATAAATGATTTGAAAACGGAACACTCATGCTTGCTTTGTTTAATGATGTACAATTGCAGGTTTACCTCTGAAATTCCGCCAAAATGAGTATTGAAATGACACACTCGCAATGAAAAGGGTAGGCAGGTCTGCCTGGGGTGGTTGATAAACTGGAAGAAATCAGTGCTAGAGCCCAAACGATAGAGTTTTTGGGTCTAAAAGTGGACTTAGTAGAAATGAGTGTTTATTTACCTCGGGACAAAATTCAAGACATAAAAATGAAATGCCAAAACGCATTAGAATCCAACCACATTACATCACATTAATCTTTCTGACTTTTTTGAAAGTAGAACAATCAAAAAAGTAAGAGGAAGTTTGTACCATCATTTCTTGCTGGAAATCTTTTGAAGGATTCTAATATTCAAGTTATGGAAACATCTCAAAATAAAAAGCAAAAATTAGAAAAAGAAAAAAAGCCAGAAATATCAAAAGGGAAAGGAAAAGCACTAGATAAGGGGAAAATTCAGCAACTTCAAATTGAGTCCCAAACCAGGAACATCTGGCATTCAAAGCAAAACATCTGGTCCAATACCTGTAGATACTTCAGATGATGACAATTTTACGGAAGACGACGAAGTATGTTGTATTTGCAACAAATGGAAACCTGAGGAACTTTCACACATGGCAGTAATCAGTTTTGTTGGTTGGGGACAATGTGGCATTTGTGGACATTGGAACCATCTTAAATTTTGTTCTGAAGTAAATGTTCTCCGGAGAGGAAGTTAATTCAAATGTCCACATTGTGTTTAAACAATTTAATACATGTAATAATAAAATGAACTCAATTAAAGTTTAAATGATTGCAAATTTAATTTCAGTTCCTTTTTTAAAAGTGATATTATATTTAACTAAACAAAAAATAAAATAAATACCTAATTACTGAACCAGGCTTCCATACATTCAGTACCGTGATACAATGGAACTCTCCATTTTGAAAGGTAAATTAGACTACTGTTTTAAAAATAGCACACAAAAAACGAAGAAAGGTTGAAAAAATGGGGTTCCACTAAAAAGTTAGCCAAATGTAAGCTTTATAAATAGCAACCATTGACATGTTAAAATTACAACATGTAATATCCTTTTTTAAGGAAAAGAATTAAGTACTGTGATATAATGAGACACCAGAGGTGTGTTCAGCAGAGCGAACGCTCGCGATTGTCCGCTAGCGCCCGCTTCTGAACGGAGGTGATCGCCAGAGAGTTCGCGATCGCTCGCGAACTTGCTTCTTAGGTAGTTCGCATCAAATCCAATATGGCGTCGAATGTGTCGATCGATGGATGAGAAGCTGTATTTTTCATGAAAACTGTCTAACTACTGTGTATCTTCATTCCGGAATTTGAACACCTGAAAGGTTTCAACATGATTATAAAAATACCACAACAAAGAATACCAAACAAAGCTCAAGATCGGTCGTGTTTCGGTTTTATTTGCTGTAAGATGTGATGGAAATGAGAAGTGACAAACTTTTCACCACTTTTTGTCTCTGTGTTAAATATGTAACAGATAGAGTTACTTATAAGTGGTTTGTCTGTCATATCTCTTTAACGTCTTACTCCATCAAAACAATGGCATCCTTGGAGGGCTAAAGCTCCGGCATGTCCAGTGTTGCATGTATACAAGATTTATCGATACACAATGCAAATTAAAAGATGAAAAAAAAAAAAACAATAAGAAACATAATGAAAAAAATCTTTAAATGCATTATAGATTAGTTTAAATTGAAAAAAGCTACAGAGAACCACATTTTATAGTTCAGAGTGCAAGTACCAGATCACAATTCAACTGTAAACATCATTTAGTGATTTACTCATTTGTTGTTATATCTTTCATATGATAAGTGCGTAATAGAATGAGATGCTTAAGATGATTTTGACTTGCTCAGCTTAAAAGTTGTGTCTCATTAAACCAACAAGAATTAGGCCCAGATACAGAATCATATGTGATTTATTTTTAAAATCTCACATAGGGATATATATTTTATGTGCAGACTTAGATATTAAATTCACATGTACATGACATAATATTATTTATATTTTTTCATTTTTGTCTTGGATTTCCTGTTATATAAAAATTCGGTCATTATTTCTTTCACAAAATTTGAAGAGATTATAATTTCCTAAGCCAGTAGAACCTGCTTACGTAATAGTGGACACAGCCACAATGGGTTCAGTTCATACTTTATTGTTGATGTAGATGGATATATTAGATGACATAACAATTGTTATAGCCCTGTAAAATGCCTCAGTATCGCAAGCTACCAAACGATACGATACATATCATGATGTGTCATGCAATACATGTATAATGATACAGTTGTCAACAATTGAATTCACTGATACCATTACATATTCTTGTTTGCTTACCTCCACAGATACTGAAAACATAAAAAGAATACCTTTATACCCATAACCAAAGTTAATTATAGGTTGACCTATAGTATTAACATTGTATTTTTTCTTTGCTACCTTGTATTTAGTCATTGGAACATTAAAAATTTTTATGTTGCAGGAAAATTTAAAAAAAAAAAGACAATGAAAATTAAATTGCACTGTATAACAATACGTACATGGTAATATGATATGTGCATTGTGGGCCCTTGCGATCAATACGGTCGATGTATCGCTGAATTGTTACTTTGATAACTTTAATACCAAGTTTACTCTAACCCAGGAATTAACATCCCCACTAACCCTACTAACCATGAATTTAAAGTTAAATAAATGACTCTACAGTATGTCATTTTCTGTCATCATAGGAAAGTTATTACGCAAGTTTTACAAGAGGAGTTGGTGGATATTGACCTGACTAAACATGACTATCTTCAAAGTGTTGAAAATTTTTTGACAGCTGCTATCTTGGATAAAACCTTGAAGCTGGAGAGAGGGAGAATTACTGACTATGTTGAAACAACAGTGCCAAGTTACAGCAATCCAATGATTCACTCTCATTTTGGAATGAAACGCTCTTCAATAAATGTAATGTTATTTAAATGCTTGGGTTTTTATGTTTTATTTTATTAATTGACGTATAAACACATGATAAAGCTACCCTATGCATCAACACTGATCATTTTCTTTCATTGACATACAAGTATATTAATTACGAAGAAGAGACATAAAAATGATTTCATTCATAAGTAATATTTACCATAATATAGATATCCTTTTTTAAAGAGCTTACACAAGTTCCCTTTTTAGTTATTTGTCCAATTCCCCATTTTTGTATTTTAAGGTCATAATTATGTTCCCCAAACGAAGTTTGGGAACATATTGTTTTTACTCTGTTTCTTATTATTATTATTATTAAGGTCTTTCGTCATCACGGAAGACCTTATAGTGATTCTACTGTTTCTTATTAAGGTCTTCCGTTTCAGTCGGAAGACCTTATAGTGATTGTACTGTTTATTATTATTATTATTATTAATTTTTTCCCATTTTTTGTCCAAGCGATTTCTCAGAGATGGCTCAATGGATTTTCTTGAAACTTTCAGGGTTTATGACAAATAAAATAAACTAAAAACATTTTTAAGGATTTTGCAAAATTCACTTCCGGTCGTCAAATATGTCCGATTTCCGTTTTTTCAAAAGAGTTCATGTCCGGACGTTTTCTCAAAAACGGCAAAAGATTAAGACCTCAAACTTTCAGGGATTATAGATCATGACAAGTATGTTTGTGGAACATGTTTAAATCCGTCAGCCGTCACTTCCGGTCGTCACAGGAAGTGATCAAAGAAATCGAAAATTTCAACTTTTCTTATTTTAATTAAATCTTGCATCACTTAATTGCATCTGTTTTGCAGTTTCGAAATATGTTGGTCCCACTGGAAACAGAAACGTCAACTTCCGGTTACAAGCGAAAAACTACATAATTTGAGCATTTTACTTTCCCATAAATATCGCTTATAGAAGAAGTATTTGAATTGATTTTTAGATATGTTATTCAGACTGCAAATGTCTAGAGTAACGTCAAATATCTTGGTAAAATTCACTTCCGGTCGCGTGTTTTACTGTCCGCAAAATGAGAACTTGTCAAAGTGAGATCTCAGAAACGGTAAGAGATTAAGACACCAAACTTATATGAGTAATAGAGCTTAATGAGTAGGCAAAACCCTTTGGGTTAATAGCGTCAACCGTCACTTCCGGTCTTCACAGGAAGTGATCAAAGAAATCAAGAATTTCAACTTTTCTCTTTTGAGTTAAATCTTGCATCATATAATTGAATCTCTTTCACAGTTTCTATATGTGTTGGTCTCACTGGAAACAAAAAACGACAACTTCCGGTTATAAGACAAAACTATGTAAATGGGATTTTTAACTTTCCCAAAAATATCGCTTATAGATAAAGTTTTTGAAATGATTTTTATTTATGTTATTGAGACTGCAATTGTCTAGTGTGAAGTCAACCATCTTAGAAAAATGTGCACTTCCGGTCGCGTGTTTTTCTGTCCTCAAATTGAGATTTTGTTCACCAAATTGCTCAGAAACAGTACATTGCTGAAGTCTAAAACTTTCAGAACTGATAGAGAGTCCTCAGTTCATCTGCATAATGTAAAAATCGTACGTTGCCGTCACTTCCGGTCGTGACAGGAAGCGATGAAAAAAGTAAATTTTTAAAGTTTTTCTTTCTTTTTACAGAAATGTTTGGCTAATACGGATGTTAGATAGACTGTAACAATGCAATTTATTTTCACCGGAAGGCCCAACCGAAAAACCGGAAGTTGTCTCAAACATGAGTAGTTTTTCATAGAAACTTTTAGGGAGGATCAGTTGTGAATAATTTAGGTGTAGAATGAACATTTTATTCGTTTGGAGCACTTTCAATCATGACGTAGTACATAAAGAAAACAGGAAAGTAATTCCGTTTTTTTTATTGTATTTACATATCTTTGGGAACCTTGAGATAACTTTTGTTAATTATTTAGAGTAATCTTATTGACAAGATTGTGGTTTTTTTTCCCGAAGAAGTCAAGAAAACGGAAGACCTGTTATTGCCTAGGCAATAAGTATCTAGTTAAGGTCTTCCGTCTTCACGGAAGACCTTATAGTGATTCTACTGTTTCTTATTATTATTATTATTATTCTTTTTTTTGACAAAATTTTGTGCACGCGATTTCTCGAAAAGTATTCAGTCGTTTGCAATGAAACTTTCAGGAAAAATCAGTCATTGTATGAACTTTGTTCATCACAAGGAAAATTTGGAAAATTCCATTTTGGTTCCAAGTTACAGGCAATTTCCTGATTTTAAAATGAAATTTTGTCGCCCCTTTTTCTCAAGAATGGCTAAAGATATGAACTGGAGACTTATTGGAGAGCATAGAACGTGACTTCTCGATTTGCAGAATCGCCTTTTCGTTCGTCGTCGGCACTTCCGGTCGTTTACGGAAGTGATCAAAGAAATCGTAAAATTTCAACTTTCTTTTTTTAAATCAATACTTACATCACATTATTGCATCTCTTTTGTAGTTTCGAAATATGTTGGTCCCACCTGAAATAAAAACGTCAACTTCCGGTTATAAGAGAAAAACTACATAATTTGAGTATTTTTCTTTCCCATTAATATCCTTTGTAGATAAAGTATTTGAAATGAATTTTAAATATGTTATTTAGACTGCAAATATCTAGAGTAATGTCAAATATCTTTGTAAAATTCACTTCCGGTCGCGTGTTTTCCTGTCCTCAAATTGAGAAGTTGTCTGAGCAAGATCTCGGAAAGGGTGAGAGATTAAGACACCAAACTTATATGAGGAACAGACCTTAAGATGTAGGCAAAACCATTTGGGTTCAGAGCGTCAGCCGTCACTTCCGGTCGTAACAGGAAGTGATCAAAGAAATCGAAAATTTCAACTTTTCTTTTTTTAATTAAAAATTGCATCACTTTATTGCATCTTTTTCTCAGATTCGAAATATGTTGGTCCCACCGGAAATAAAAACGACAACTTCCGGTTATAAGAGAAAAACTACATAATTTGAGTATTTTTCTTTCCCATTAATATCCTTTGTAGATAAAGTATTTGAAATGAATTTTAAATATGTTATTTAGACTGCAAATATCTAGAGTAATGTCAAATATCTTTGTAAAATTCACTTCCGGTCGCGTGTTTTCCTGTCCTCAAAATGAGAAGTTGTCTGAGCAAGATCTCGGAGACGGTGAGAGATTAAGACACCAAACTTATTTGAGCAACAGACCTTAAGATGAAGGCAAAACCATTTGGGTTAAGAGCGTCAGCCGTCACTTCCGGTCGTAACAGGAAGTGATCAAAGAAATCGAAAATTTTAACTTTTCTTTTTTTAATTAAAAATTGCATCACTTTATTGCATCTTTTTCTCAGATTCGAAAGATGTTGGTCCCACCGGAAATAAAAACGTCAACTTCCGGTTTTAGGAGATAAACTACGTTATTTTTATATTTAACATTCTCATATATATTGCTTATCGATAAAGTACTTGAAATAATTTTATGTATGTTGTAGATACTGCAAATGTCTAGAGAAAAGTCAGAGATTTTTATAAAATTCACTTCTGGTCGCGTGTTTACCTGTCCTCAAAATTAGAATTTGTTCTAACAATATTGCTCGGCAACAATAAAGGACTGAAGTCTAAAACTTTCAGGACTGCTAGTCAGTCATCAGTTTATTTGAATCGTGAGAAAATCTTGTATCCCCGTTACTTCCGATCGTGACAGGAAGTGATGCAAAAAGGTGAATGGTTAATGGTTAGCACGTTGGATTTTCACGCTGACGACCAGGGTTAAATCTCCAGGATGTCTGAATTTCTTTTATCACTTTTTAAGCTTGAATTTTCGTTTTTATTTTCAGAATCGGACGGAAGACCTCTCATTGCTCGCAATGAGTTTCTAGTTATTATTATTATTATTATTATTATTATTTTGACCAAATTTTGTGCAGGCGTTTTCTCGAAAACTATTCAGTAGTTTTCAATGAAACTTTCACAAAAAATGAGTCATCATATGAACTTGTTTCATCACAAGGAAAATTTGGAAAATTCGCTTCCGGTTCCAAATTATGGGCAAATTCCTGATTTTTAAATGGAATTTTGTCCGCGGCAAACCTAAAGAACGACTAAAGGTATGAACTGGAGACTTATTAGAGATTATAGAACATGTCTTTTAGATTACCAGAATCGGCTTTTCGTGCGTCGTCACTACTTCCGGTCGCTACCGGAAGCGAATCTAAAAAGTGGAATTTTTCAACTTTTTTGTTTTTCAATATCTTTCGGTGATCTTAGTAGGGTTAATCGAGACTCTTTTTAGAATGCATAATATATAATTTGTTTGAAAATTTATAATAAATATCATAATTAATATTAATATTTTTAAGACAAATATTATGCAGCGATATCTCGAGAACTATTCAATGCTTTTTCGTCAAACTTTCAAAATTAGTACGTTTTATAAAGCCATTGTTACATTTGAAAGAATTTTGGAAAATTCTCTTCCGGTTCCATTTTACGGACAATTTCCTGATTTTTAAATGGAATTTTTCAGATCTAAAGAACGGCTAAAGATATGAACTGGAGACTTATTAGAGAAGATAGAACATCACTTCTAGATTTGCGGAATCGCCTTTTTGTGCGTCGTCAATAGTTCCGGTCGCTACCGGAAACGAGTTTAAAAAGTCGAATTTTTCAACTTTTTTGTCTCTCATTATTTTTTAATGAAATTCCTAGTGATAATAGAGACTCTAATAAGAAATGGTCCAATTAGCGTAAGGGTTAGCGTGTTCAATTTTCACGCGGGCGACCTGGACTGGGTTGCTCAAAACCTTGGTCAGCGCTAACCGCCGGTTAAATCTCTTATCCAGCGGTTAACTTTTAACCATTGGTTAAATTCTGTTGCTCAAAATTTATCCACTGGTTAACTTTGCTATCCAGTGGTTAAATATTGGCCAAAGTTAGCCAGTCCACAGAGGTGGGTTAAGTCTCTTATCCAGTGGATAATCATGGCTACCTTGTTATTGTTTTTAGTAAATTTTGGAGAATAACAAAAGAAAACAAAGGTTTATATGCATTGTAATCATGAATTTAATGTTAATGAGTACTATAACAAAGACACAGTCAATTATAAGTCAAGTAGAAATGGCTTTGCAACAATATGGAAGAGGGGTTACAACACTATCAAAGATATGATAGGATTTCATGTCTTCAGCATCAGCAGGTGTTTCGAATGGGTTCTTTCAAGGCTAAAATTGTTGGTGTTGCAAAGGATGTCATCAAAAGGCAATTCCCTGATGATAGAAAAAAAAATGATGATAAATATAAATATATATATGTACCGGTATGTAAAAATTAATAAAATTGTTTGTCATTTGTATATGGGCTTAATAATGGATACAAGTAAATTGATATATTAGTTTGGTAAACAAACATAAATTATTAAAATACATTATTGCCCCCCGCCTCCCTCTCTTCAAGTGTCTTGTTTTTTTTTTTATTTAACCATTTTTTTTAAAACAATATTAATTATCATTCGCTACACAATTATTTTTTCATTGGCCCCATTTTGTTAAGCAATGCTTCTTGCCTTCTGCGTTAAATAAAGAATGTACTATAATTCTTTGATTTTACATTCTTTTTGACTAGGTCCCTCTATGATTATAAATAAATAAAAAAATAATTATAGAAAATGATTTGCACATTTGATATCTTTAGATACCTATATATAGTCCTTTATTTTCTCTAAATATTGATGCTTATTGAAAGGTGTGGTATTTATGTAATAAACGTTGGATAATGCATTCATGCATTGTAGTTACACAGGGTATTGATACGGAGTGAAATGCCTTAGTGACGAACTCACTTTATCTATATATTTGACCAGGACCTTTCTGTTATTTACAAAAGTGCAAATAGTAGTGACTACCAACCATCAGTGTTACAAAGACAGATATAAATGTGATGAAAGTTTTTTTTCTTTGTAAGTATTTGACTTAAAACATTGAAATGAGTTCCTTCTGGCAAGGCATTTAACGCGAGAATGCAACCAGTGTGAATTTCCTCGGATGCATAGCAGACGACGTTTACATAGTGATAACAGGTAAAAGTGTTCAGTTATTATTTAAGCATGAGACGATGCAAATTGATGTACTTACCTTGTAAGTATAGCCAAGTATTGAATAGGAATAATTCCGAAGAGATATGGCGAGTCAGTATGCATTTTCTTTGACACTAGATTTAATGAGGGCTATGGTGTTCCATCATCAGTCTTTACACAGCCTACTATCCACCTTGGCTGTGGTGCTAATTTTCCTATTAATACCACTCTATGTTCTTCTTGATCCTCCACTTGAATTTACAGCATACTAGTATTTTAATTTTAGCCAAACCTGTGCTTTCATGACTTTTTTGTGACTTAAACTGTTTTTTTAGTGTTGATAACTGTTACATCTATGGGTATTTCTCCACTTTTTCAATACAGCTGTAACATAATAACTTCTCACTTTTTACTCATATTGTATTAAACCATGGTAGCCATTTTTTGGGGTTGACAAGTGGACAAATGTAATGAATTGTGGGATACTAACCACTGGTTAAATCATTTAACCTATGGTTAACTAACCAGGGGCTAATTTTATTTTGAGCAACAGATATTTGACCAGTGGTTAGTTGGCCAGTGGATATAGAATTTAACCACCGGCTAACTTAACCAGTGGGCAAAATTAACCAGTGTTTTTAGCAACCCAGTCCTGGACTCAATCCCCAGAATGTCTGGATTTTTTGGTACCTTTTTTCAGCTGAAATATATGACTGTATCTTTGAAATGATATCTGGGTTTGTTTTTTTTTTCGTTCGAATTACCCGATATTTTTATTATTATTTTGACCAAATTTTGTGCAGGCGTTTCCTCAAAAACTATCCAGTGGTTTCCAGTGAAACTTTCACGGAAAATAAGACAAATTATGAACTTTATTCATTACAAAGCCAATTTCAACTAAACCTGGTATAGAATATACTTGGGTGAAAGGGGTTCAGATTCGTTCAAATGAATGGTCACGCTCTCTTCCAAGGGGATATAATTACAAAAAAGTGAAAAATTAATGGCATATTTTAAAAATCTTCTCAAGAATAACTTGGCCAGGAAAAATAAAACTTATGTGGAATCATCCTCAGGTGGTGTAGATTGTAGGTGGGGCCACAATGGGCGATCAAAGTTTTACATAGGGAGTATGTAGGAAAAATCTTTAAAAGTATTCTCGTCAAGAACAGCAAAGCCACGATTGGTGATATCTACAGTGCTACCTTGGTATATTGCCAACTTTTGTCCAAGACAGATTTTGGCATGAAAACGAGGGGGGCAATATAACGAATTCTGCCATAAACTACAATTCAGTGGGTAATCAAAATAAATAGTTTACGTAATTTATTTCATTTACAATCTGTTTATGTCATGCTTGCGCACATATGTATAAGGACAGCTCTCATTTCTTTTTGGAAAAAAGTCATTATTATTTTTTTTTTTTGTTTACAATATTTTGACTGAAAAGAAATAAAATGTCAAAATATTGAACACTTATTAATTTCCTGCTCTTTCGCCATGTTCTAATAATTTAAGAACCCGATGACAAAGATGTCAGTAGTTTTATAGCCTCTGGGTATAAAATTTTTTGAGAATTATCATTAATTTCATCTAAATCGAAAGTAGAATTTTTCACCGTCTCAAGAATTTCTGAATCAGTAAAAAAGTTCGGTTGGTAAAGTGTCTTGACTGACGATTGGTAAGTCACATATCAAGATACGTCAGCCCGTTGTAATAAACATGTATTTTCATGTTGCTAGTACTTGTGTTCTTCTCTTCCGATTCTGTTTCGATATTTATCAATCAACCCAATATGTGCCTAACAATTTATGAACATTTCAGGGTTAACGAAATCCCTAATATTTTCACATGCGGAATTATAGTTAGTAGTCTAAAAATAGAGATTGAGTTTCCTTTTAATCGATAGAATAGCTTGTTAATCTACATGATTCAAGGGGACTAAAATGAATTTTTGCATTTATTAAGGTTTGGTGTATTATCCATGATCATAAGCAATAATCGGCGATTTACAATCAAAAAGATCGAATGTTGATCAATATTTTTTTCCTCGTAATCCATATTTGTACGCTTTCTCTTGCCTGACGTTTCCATTATTGTGATGAAATAATTTTCTATCTTATGAAAACACGCCAAAGACATTGTTAATTTTGAGTTTTATTCCACAATCATCTTAATTTAACTGAATTCCTTGTCCAGCCAGTCACGCTTCACCGCAACCACTGTCAAAGCACGGATGTGTTGTCCAAATTTCTGACACACTCTAGATAATTGGCATTGTTATCGAGGATTTTCTTATTTAATTTGACCTTTTGTTTCCCGAAACCAGTGGCGGATGGCAATATAACGGGTGTATTAACACAGGGGGAAATCCGTTCTTGGAAAATTCCTGGCAATAAGCGAGGGTGGCAATAAAACAGAGGGCAATATACGGAGGTATCACTGTATATGGAAGCATCCTCAGGTAGTGAAGATTCTTCCAAGTTTGTTCAAATCATGACCCCCGGGAGAAGCGTGGGGCCATAATGGACGATCAAAGTTTTACATAGGAATATATACGAAAAATCTTTAAAAATCTTCTTCTCAAGAACAGCAAAGCCATGATTGGTCATATTTATTGGAAGCATTCTCAGGTAGTGTAGATTCAAGTTTGCTCAAATCATGACCCCGGGAGTAGGGTAGGGCCACAATGGACGATCAAAGTTTTATATAGGAGTATACAGGAATATTTTCTCAAGAACAGCAAGGCCATTATTGGTCATATTTATATGGAAGCATTCTCAGGTATTGGAGATTCAAGTTTGTTCAAATCATGTCCCCAAGGGAGCGTGGGGCTACAATGGACGATGAAAGTTTTACATAGGAATATATACATATAAGTGAAAAATAAATGGCAACTTTAAAAAAATCTTCTTATAAAAAATCACTTGGCCAGGAATCATCCTCAGGTGGTGTAGATTGTAGGTTGGGTCACATTGGACGATCAAAGTTTAATATAGGAGTATACAGGAAAAATCTCAAGAACAGCAAAGCCATAATTGGTCATATTTATGTGGAAGCATCCTCAGGTGGTGTAGATTGTAGGTTGGGTCACATTGGACGATCAAAGTTTAATATAGGAGTATACAGGAAAAATCTCAAGAACAGCAAAGCCATAATTGGTCATATTTATGTGGAAGCATCCTCAGGTGGTGTAGATTCAAGTCTGTCCAAATCATGACCCAGGGGATAGGGTGGGGTCACAATTGACGATCAAAGTTTTACATAGGAGTTTGTAGGAAAATCTTTAAAAATCTTTTTTCTCAAGAACAGCAAAGCCATAATTGGTGATATTGTAATGGAAGCATCCTCAGATAGTGTAGATTCAAGTTTGTTCAAATCATGACCCCCGGGGGTAGGGTGGGGACACAGGACACAATGGACGATCAAATTTTTACAAAGGAATATATAGAAAAAATCTTCTTCTCAAGAACAGCAAAGTCATGAATAGTTATATGAAAGTATCCTCAGACAGTAGATTCAGATTTGTTCAAATCATGACCCTTGGTGGTAGAATTTCAATCCGAGGTTTCCTTAAATGTCCGCGCGAAATGAACTAGAATTTCAATGTAATGTTTTCTCAGACGTCTGCGTCAAATGTAATACAATTTCAATCCTGTCATGCGTTTTCTCGAAAACTATTCAGTAGTTTTCAGTGACACTTTCAGGAAAAATGAGTCATTATATGAACTTTAAGTTCATATAATGACTCCGAGAAAACATTACATTGAAATTCTAGTTCATTTCACGCGGACATTTAAGGAAACCTCGGATTGAAATTCTTTATTTATCAGAAAAAAATGGAAAATTCCTTTTTTTTCCAGGCTGTGGGCCATTTCCTGATTTTTTAAATGAATTGTGTTCGAGCCAAATCTATAGAACGGCTAAAAATATGAACTGGAGACTTACTACAGATGATAGAACATGACATATAGATTTGCAAAATCATCTTTTCGTGCGTCGTCAGTACTTCCGGTCGCCACCGGTAGCGAATTTCAAAAATGGAATTTTTGTGTTTTAATTATTTTCAATGATATTAGTTAATACAGAGTCTTCTTAGAAAGCTAAATATATTATTTGTTTCGAAATTGATTGATCCATACTCTAGATATTTGTCACATTCATTATAAACACCTTGTCTTGGTGGCGTAATGGTTAAGGAGTTGGATTTACAAACAGGGGATCCGGGTCAATTCCCAGTATGGTCGTAATTTTTTTTTATGCTTAATTAATGGTTTAATGTTTAAAGTGATGTGTTAATGTTCGATTTTTCACAGTTTGCACGCAGATGAGATAAGTAACATGATTAATTTGATTGAAATAGCTTTAGAGTTCATATTTTTATAAAATATTGTAAGAATTAACAAATAAATACAGTTTATAATTTCCATTGTTCTTATTTTGTGAGATAGTATGAAAGCACGTACATATACGTGCACTATGAGTCAAAACTTGAGAACTGAATAAAGCAGTGATTTGGAAAGAGGTAGCATTCAAAGTGCCGAGGAGTGACAAAACAATAGAAAAGAGATATCCGTTGACCACAGTCAATATTTTTGCAATGAAAAAATCATAGCAATTTTATTTGTACTACATTAGTTTATTAATGTGGTTAAAAAAATTGAATTAACAGAGTGTGTAACGACGCCCAATTTTCTTCGCGGTTTTTAGTCATGCTATACGAGTAGTTAATGAAAATACACTTCTCAAAAAATCCTTGATATAACTTATGTCAGGAGTGATATACTTCAATATTTTTTCTGAGAGTTTTTATTACATGAGATGATCAGAATGAAGAGGGTTTTTATACATTATTTTGCATTGAAACATGTCTTTGAAAATTTGGTGGTAGTCGAAGAAAATGTCTTTACATCATGACTTGTAAATGTAAATACACTAGTTTTAATTTGATCATCTCTGTAAATAAAAAATCAAACCAAAAATTGTCAAAAAAAAAGAAGCTTATTAATCATTTAGCATCTAACTAGTAATTGTTCAAGGGAATTTGCAGAATTATTGGACAGATTTGATTTTAATAGCTTTTTTTGGTATCGATATTAACCTGTACAAGAAAAGAAATCAAAAGGTTGAATGAAAGTTTGTCGCATCAGAAGATTTAGAAAATTTTACGATTTTAAAAAGAATCCCCATTTTTGCAACTTGTAAATACTGCCGAAACACTTTTCAAACTCTATATTTAAAAAAAAAAAAATATTTCGCAAAAAGAGCTTTATCGTGGACAATATTGACATGCAAGCATCAAAACAAGCATTTTGATAAACTTATTTAAAGTCAATTTCAAGTCTATCATGTTCAGTTTCATAAATCTGTCAAATTTGAAGTGTCGTTAAATAATGAACCTTCTGCTTTTCATAACTTTTTTAAAAATCTATTTTGTTATGAAACAGGATTAAGTTGTCATTTAAACTTCTTGGTTTTGAACGTTTTATGCGTTATAAAATTGGTGATGGTAAACTGGTTTTATACACAGATGCTGAGCAGTCTCCATTTAAAATAAAATAAACCACACATGTTCCCATCAATAAGAAATCCATTCAATAATTTTAACAAATTAAGGAAAAGGCATGTTTTATAGTCTACTGTGTTTTTAAATGCACTGTTACATGTATACCTTTAGGATTTTATAATCTACTTTGTTTTAAATGCACTGCTATAGCTTTGTGATAGCTCTAATATACTGGCATGGCCTCTAGACTTGCTTCCATTTGCTCTGTAATATATACATGATCCAGTATAGTGTTACCCTCAGTTGTTGCAAAGTTTACCTTCTGTTTAAATCCGTTTGTCTCTAACATTCTTTGAATCGATCCTTTGAATATCGCATCTTCATTGAAATCCCCGAGTA
The DNA here is from genome assembly GCF_033153115.1 of Saccostrea echinata. Taxonomy (NCBI): domain Eukaryota; kingdom Metazoa; phylum Mollusca; class Bivalvia; order Ostreida; family Ostreidae; genus Saccostrea; species Saccostrea echinata. The sequence continues at coordinate 5,322,403 of NW_026889755.1, read as the reverse complement.
TAAGGCATCTGGAATGCAGTACTTTAAAGAAATCTATAACCTTTTGAAGACCTTCAATAAAATAGCTGACATTAAGAACACTTGGTCGGTATACAATGATGATTACTGTGTTCTCCTCACAAAGCTCCGCAGCCATTCCCTCGATATTTTTTTGAGGTAACACATGAACTAAAGCTTTTTCCTTCCTATTCTGGTAAATTCCAACACCTCCCCCTTTCGCTATGCTTAGTTTTTTTGGTAATGTCCATACTTTCGTCACAACACTGTTTCCTTGTAACGTGCTTGAATTCAAAGTCGTATATAGCAAAGTCTTTGGTATTGTCATTGTACGTCAGCCATGTTTCGGTAAGACATATAAAGTTTGCATGCAGAAATCTGGTGTCACTTTTTAGGTCTACAATATGCCCTCTTAAACTTTGCACATTAAGTAAGAGAATTGTTTTGAACTTTCCATTTTCAGCGCAGAAGTCTGGATTATCTTGCTCCAGTATTAATTTCTCCATTTTACTCAGTGCTGATTTAATGTCTGGATTAGCGTAAATCTTTTTTGACAATGCATTTTCATCTCCAGTTTCTATGAATAAACCATTTTGTGAAGTGACACGGCTAATAGCAACATATGCTTGTCCTGGAGCAAAAGTGCGATCTAAATTAACAACAACGCTGTCTGTTGTCATTCCTTGAACTTTATGTGCTGTACAGGCCCATGCAAGTTTCAAAGGAAACTGGTGTCGAACAACATTCTTTTTACTTTTCTCCTTGATGTCTTCTTGTATTCTCTGAATCAATACTTCATTTCCATGTGTTGTCTTTTTTCCTTGTTGTCTCCCAATATCTTCATTATCAAAAATTATTTTAATTCCTTCTAATCTTTTTCTTTCTTGAACATTTCCAAAGTCAAAACTTGAAATATGTCCAATTGCACCATTTACAAGTCCATCTTCCACATTGATATTTCTTGTCAACATCACTCTAGCATTCACAGAAAACAACAAAGAAGCAGAGAGACCATCTGTTCCAGTCCTGATGAAAGGTTTCTCGCGCAAAGTCAGCCTTCCTGTAGTTTTGTCTTTCTGATAATCCTCAGCAGTTATTTCTATCAATTCTTCAAAGTTTGTTCGCAACATCTTCAGATTATATTCATTTGCTTCCTCATTTGTAGGATACACATGCAGTGCCTCATCTGGCCCATCTCTGATGCATTCTTTTAACATCGTTTTTGCCTCTTCTGAAAGTGGTTCCTCTATGGTTCGAATCCTTAGTGAATTCAAAATTGTAGCAAACGCAGCATCGTCACGTTGTCGCATTATTTCTTCCAATTCAACGATTTTGAAAAAATCTAACCAGTAGTCTACAGGATATTCACCATTTTCCTTGTACAATATTTCTAACTTTCGTTGTTTCACAGGAGGTAATTGGTAGAAATCTCCAGCAGCTATAACTGAAATACCACCAAAGGGTTTCTTGATTTGAACCAAGCGTTCATGAATGTAGTACAAGAGTCGCTTGTAAACCATTGACACTTCATCAATGACTAAAATCTGCAAAGAAGCTAACTTTGTTCTCATTGCATTCAAACTTTGTTCTTTCAGAGGTTCATATGGAATTGGTAGAGCTTTAGTTAAAGAAAATACATGGTGAATTGTGTTTCCCCCGATATTGAAAGCTGCAGTTCCAGTAAAAGCTGTGAAAATAACAGACAGATCTGAAGGAGACGTAACCATTTTTTCAAAAACTCGAGATGCTTCATACTGAATAGTCTTGACAAGGTGGCTTTTTCCTGGTTCCTGCTCCTCCAGTAACAAAAATATGTAATGGTTCTACTTTTTTTTCCAGACACTTTTTTCAAACACCATTCACGAACTAAGTAGAAAACCTGCTTTTGCCTTTCATTTAAAGTTCGCAATAAAGGGAGGATCTCTTGCCTCAAGTTTGAATTCTCCCTTATGTGATATATCAATTCTGAAGAACCTTCATATTCAATCTCATCAGTGATTTCTGGTTCTTTATTTTCCGATTGTTCTATTCTGCTCTTTTCGTAAAGATATTCTTCCCGATTCCTTGCAGTTTCTGGACGAAGGTTAGCCCAAGCATCTTCAGGTTCACCACAAACTTCAAGAGTTTCTTGGGCATTTTCAAGAGCATCTTCATTCTTTGAGAAATTACAACGATTGGTTTCAACCACATTTCTGACTGATTGTAATTTGTCTTCATTTCTTATCCTGACAAAACCGTTTTCAAAAAATGTCTGATAGAAGTCAAACCCAGGTGGTTTTAGTTGATCTTGGGTATAATAAGGAAGGAAAAGCTGAAGTATTGATTGATAATACTTCTCCGGTGCATTTTCAGAGTTAAATCTGGGATATCTAATTACAGCTGGCTTAGCTCTTGTTCTTTTCTGAATGTAACCATTTCCATTTTTCAATTCATAAACACCTTTTTCTCCCTGAGGAATCTGAGATTTCGCTAAAACACGATACTCTGAGCAAAATTCTGAAAGGCACATTTCAAGAAAAGGATGTAGATCAGGACGACTTTCGTATCTTTCCACTATATTTGTTATCCAAATGCTGTTTTCATCATCTTCCCCAATACTTTCATTCTTTTGTTTTTTCATTTGTGATAGAGGTTTACTTAACCGAGTTGGATTTTCACCAACAGGAATGAAAACAACTTTTCTTGAACTCTGTTTCATTTTAAGATTGCAGACTCTGTACACTGCTTCCTGGGCACTTACTCCTCTATGATTCAGATAAGCTGATCCAGTTTTTTCTTATTGTTTGATGCGCACTTAAAATTCCCTCTCTAGATTCTACTTGAGTTTGTTTCAACAGCATTCCCATTTCCCTTTCCGACTTTGAAATATATGAAATAATATACACAAAGCAGCTAAATGGGTCAAGGATATACTGTATGTCCATATTTGCATCCCAGCATTTGAGAAGGCACGGGTTGTACTGGTTTGTCCACATTTCGTCTGGATTTCGTTTCAATGTGGTACTTGTTTTTGCAGACAATACCCTATGTGCCATTTCATAAACATCTTGTGACAATTCTATATCAGTGAAAATTTCCTCTGTTGTTTTGCATGCGTTGTCATCATTCAAAACTTCATTCCAGACATGCAGCAGAATATCCTTCGCTTTGGATTTACATAATCCTCTATCATTCTCCGAGTCATCAACATCATTCTCACATTGCCTTGTAATAAATGTTCTTTCTGATGGTGGTCTTCGAAAGTGGAATCTACAATCTGTTCCTTTTTTTCTACACGATTTTGAGTGATTCTTGCTATGTTGCTGAACACCTAAAACAATATTTCGAAGTTCTGGGTCATCATTTTCAGAAGGTAAAGCACATGTGATATATCTATCGATGAATTCACAAACAGTTTCCTCGTCTTCTTCGTCAAATTTGGGTGCATTCTCAACCCAACACAAGCAATGCATGTGTGGAGAACCCCTTTGTTGAAATTCTACTCTCACAAAAAAGTCAACAACATTCCCTATTGGTTTTGATGGTGACAAAATGACATGCCTTTGAAACATATGGAATCTATGTTCAAACATCCTGGCCACAGTAACTGGATTGCTTCTCAAAATTTCACTTTTTTCTGACCAGTCCAAATCAGACGGGGATCTACAATCATTTTCATGACGCAATATTGATCCAATTATTTCGTTCCACCTTAACTCAGCCGCAGAAAATGAACAAAACCATGTTGGGATACCTAATTGTCGAAGCATAGCAAAAAGATCCTTTTGAGTAGCTGACCCAATATGCAGGTGTTCCTCGAATAGGTTGCATAAAACGTAAAGCCTCATCATTCTTGAGGATTTTTGAGAGTACATCTGGATTCTGCAACATTTCAGATGTTACTGCTTTCCCACTATCAAGCTTAGATAAAGACTTTCGGATTGAAATTTGTGTTTTCTCAATAACTTGGTTCAGTTCAGACATGAACTGATAAAAGAAAATGTAATTTGTGTCTTTAGCAAATCTGTTATCAGCATTCATAAGCCTGTTGTTAAAATATCTTGATATGGTTATCTTCACATATCGATCTTCATTGAAAGAAAAGTTACCACTTGAAAATAAATGTGGAAATGTCTTTGCTTCATTCCCCTCTTCTTGTAACATTCGTATTGGATTTTTCCCTTCGCCTGGTGCTATATTGTAAATATCGTCAAAGTAATGGTCAAGAACTTCTTGTGCAACATCAACAGGCTGTAAGCAAGTGTCAGTAACGACTTCTTGAATTCCATCTCTTTCTTCCTCATTCAGTTCCTTATCTATAAATTCAGTGGTCTCATTTGATAGCAGATCATTTTGGTCGCTATTTTCTTCCCATGTGGTATTGATTACTACTTCCCGATACCATTTGTTCTCTTTTTTTAAATAAGCAAGTGCCATCTTAATGTGATAGGGATTAACAAACTGGTATTCAAAATATCTCTTTCTTCCTCATTCAGTTCCTCATCTATAAATTCAGTGGTCTCATTTGATAGCAGATCATTTTGGTCGCTATTTTCTTCCCATGTGGTATTGATTACTACTTCCCGATACCATTTGTTCTCTTTTTTTAAATAAGCAAGTGCCATCTTTATGTGATAGGGATTAACAAACTGGTATTCAAAATAGCCCTTGTAAGCTAGCTTTCGTTTCAGCTTAACTCTTAACAATAAACTGTCATCTCGATTTCTTGGTAAACTCGTTGCCTTTCTAATATTTGATGGCACACAAACAACAGGCCCATGTACATTCTTTTGACCACCTTGTGGAAGAGCCATTACTTTCATAAAAGGAGTATGTAAAGCAATTAAATGCTGCTCCAAACTGTTTAAATTGTTAAGTTCACATGGAATTTCCTCCAGTGACATTTTATTAACAGCTGCCTCTGCTGGAATATTGCCACTCAATATTTTTCTATGACAAGTAAAACATATCCACAATGATGACTGTGGGCAATGCACTGGACAAGACGATGTACAATCATGACAGTATTTCTTTTGTATACAGGTCTGCGCAATTTCATTCGCTTTATGCCTTTCTTGATACATGTTAAGTGTGCATCCTTGGACTTGATGTTCAAACAATAAACGATGACAACAACAGCATGTGTACTCTGGGCCATCTTGTATACTTTCTTTATACAATTTCGCAACTTCCTCTTCGTTTTCCAGCTTTACTTTTAGTACCCATCTTTGATTCAGAACATTTTCTATCTTCTTCTATTTATCATCAGCACTGATATGATACTTCATCCTATTAACAGTCTTTACCTTAAGTTTATGTACTTCATCATTCTTGTACTTTTCTGTACTTCTTTGTTTCACATCTTTTCTGTGTTCTTCATCATTCTGGTACTTTTCTGTACTTCTTTGCTTCACCTCCATTCTGTGTACTTCATCATTCTTGTATTTCTCTGTACTTCTTTCTTTAACATTCAGTCTGTGTCCTTCATCATTCTTGTGTTTCTCTGTACTTCTTTCTTTAACATTCATTCTGTGTACTTCATTATTCTTGTATTTCTCTGTACTTCTTTCTTTAATGTGATAGTGATATTTTAATTTATTTTATTAAGTGAATATTATATTATATAGTTCAGTGACTTAATATTCACGTGTATATATTTTATTTTTAGCATCGCGCAGCATTTCGTTTTCACGGAGTTTTGCGCTCACCGTTAATAAAATTAATAAAATATTACAACTTCATTTGGTTTTAATCTTTACTTATGTTCTAGAATTTCTTACTTATCCTGAGGGTATATAATGTTATTGGTCAGTTTTAATAACCAAGCTAGCGATTGGTTAGGGACGTTTTCCCGCCGATCTCTTTGTTTGATCACTTTGACATCGAGAGACCATTGAGAAAGATATACATATACATATTGTGGTCATTATTATTATTATCCTTAATTTTGAGACGAGACCTCAGGACAGTGACTGTAAGTTGACTTCTATTTCTTTTATCTATACTAATTCTTATTCTATACTTTCCGATAATTCATCGTCTTTGATTTTTAATGTAATTTTGTGAAGATATACTGAGTTCAACTTTATCATTATTAACTGAAGCTTAAAGTATAAATTCTTTGAGTATGTAAATAAAATATCAATTATGCAGAAGTGTATATAGAATATAATTATTGTTTAATAGGAGTCTATATATCAAGACCCGTTATTTTTATCGGGTGGCCCATTGTTTGAGCCTTGATCCACAATCAGGTATACCTGCTATTATTTTCTATTTATTATGTATATATTATTGTAAATAGATTTGTGAACTATTCATTTTATTGTAATAGTTCTGTTTGGAATAGTTCGATTTATATTCTCGTTTTCAATACGTTGATGTAAGGGAAATAACTCTTATTTCTCCATGTATTTATTTCAATGCTCAGTATAATGTGTAATACTTTTATGATCGATTATTATAAAGTAATTCATGCCTAAATTCATGAATATCATTATAAATGTAATATGTTTGTTTCTTTTCTAAATACTTATAATTTGTTATTGATATTTTCAGGGCTTTTGTTTGTTGGTTTATAATACATTCAACATTCACAATAAACTACATATGAGAACCTTAGCCGCAGGAGTTTGTCTTCACTAAGAAAACCCTGTTACAATAACATTCATTCTGTGTTCTTCATCATTCTTGTACTTTTCTGTACTCTTTTTTTTTAACACACTCTCTGTGTACTACATCTGAAATATATTTCTCAATGCTCCTTTCCTTCATGTACTGATTGTGGACTTCATCTGTTTCATATTTCCTTTTGTTAGATTCCTTCAGTTTCAACTTGTGTTCAGCATCGAAAGTGTATTTGTCCACACTCCTTTGTTTTGTTTTTGCTTGGTAAATTTCACCACTTTTATATCTATTTTTTCCATCTGCTATTGCCTTCAATCTAAATTCAAGGTCAGTCTTGTACTTAAGCTTTGCTGATCTTAATTTCCTTACTTTCCTTTCATGATCTTTACTTAATTTTTTTGCAGATAAAGTGAAGCGTACTTCCCTCATGCGGTTTCGATTTCTACGTCTCTCTCTCTGTATCCTACTTTGCCAACATAAACAGAACGTGTTTTCACAGAACTATCTGTTTCTTTCCCAGCAACTCTCACCACTACATTATAATGATACTGATTTTCATGATCTAGATAAATTAACCCTGTGGAATGAACACTGGCTGAAGGTTCCATCAATTGTCTTGAATATGTCACCCAATGACTCTCTGTATAGGTATGTACATCAGTACTCAAAAGATGCCAGAGAGCTAGAGTTTCTATTTCAGTTGCCCATGTACCATCTTTTGACATATCTGTTAAAGACAAGTGATTTTCTACAGAACTTTCTGCACATCTTATAAAAGGTTCAAACATTTTCCTATTGTGTAGAAGATGTTTACACACTGCTGTTCGTATTACGTAATGATAATCCTGCACTCCAGTCAAACAGAAAGAAACTGCCCTGAAGAAACAATTTCCGTCCCTTTGAATTAATTGAAGCGATAAAGAACCCTAGCTGCTCAATGGGCCAGAGTGCCGATTATAGGTCTAAAATTTGAAGCCTTTCACCTGTATACAGTGACGTCTCTATATGAGAAAAAAAAATCCTCGAATGAGACTCAAACAACATACTCGTACAGACAACAGACTTGTTTATTCATTTCACTCAGTCCTACATATATACAATTTAATCCATAATAAGAGCGTGAAATGTCTGAAAAATATTTATATTGCTCATTTACAATAATACACAACTCTTAAATTTATAATCACCATTTAACCACCTTTTTCACTCACTTTTAAACACATTCAAAATCACAATCAAACAGGATGTTAATATTAAGAACAGACCTGAAATCCTAGAATTAAACACTCAAAGACAATGAAGTAAACTGCTACACCCAAGACATCCTGTCAACTTAAACACAAAGACTGGTATGACCAGTTCTTCACAAAAATACACTACCCTACAGATTTCCCTCCAAAACTCCCTCGACCAATGAAATCTCACTGACGGGAATGAAATCTCACTGACGGGTCACTTTTCAGGCCACTGACCTCTCATAGCTCTTTCCTATAAGGGGAACATATATTTAATATAATACTTAAATAGTTGGTAAATAATACTAAGGCTTCTAAAGTATAATATACCTTAAATGATAAATTGCGGAAATATAAATATAAATAAGTTAAATGAATTTCCTGTAAATATATATAATCAAACTATTTTAAGGAAATTATTATTTATACAAAGTATTAAAATGCTAAAATTCTAAAAAACTCTTTTTCAACTATTCACACTTTACCAAACACGTCTTGATTCAAATTCACCTAATATAAGCTCATCATTTTCACAAGGGGGAAAGTAAAAGGACTTATCACTCTCTCTATATATTGAATTTAAGCTATTAGGTGCCTATTGTTACCACAAGTCTGCGTTAATCCAGTGTATTATTGGAGTTCGTATTAGTCAGAACTTTAAAGATGTACAACACACCCACCCCCCAAAAATTCCTGTTGTTTAATTTCCGTTATTTTTGTCTATTTTATACACGAGTATATTGGTTGATTGTATGTTGTTTAACGCCCCATTCGAGAATTTTTCACTCATATAGAGACGTCATCATATACCGGTGAAGAGCTTCAAATTTTGACCTTTACTCGGCACTCAGAGCAATTGAACAGTGAGGGATCTTTATCATGCCAACGCCTGCCGTGACTCGGGCCCTCTGTTTTTAAGGTCTCATTTGAAGGACCCGCAACTTTCACTTCAAACTGCCGAGCGCATGACGAAGGAACAGTTGCTACCCATTTTATATCGACCTAGGTCAGTCGCGGCCGAGATTCAAACTCACGACTTCCCGATTATGGAGCTAGCGCTCTACCGACTAAGCTACCGTGAATGGTTACATGGTATATCTACTATGTGTATGCACATTTTGGACAAAATCGTTTAAGTCGTATTTGGACAGGAAGTTCCAAAAGTTACCCCCCCCCCCTTTTAGCTGTTCACGAGGAGAAGAGATTTTCAATCAACCAACTATAAAATCCTTGATTTTCAAAAACCTCGAAATAGTCTGGCTGTCAAACTTCATCGACTAATTCGTTTGACCATTAAACACACAAATAAAGTAATTTTGTAGAAGTATATATCGACACAAATTTTTCTGACCACCTTAAAGTGAAAAAACTATGGTTCATCTTAGCCTTGAAAAATGCATATTTTTCAATTTTAAATATTTTTTTATGATAAAAAAAACTATCGTTTAAAGTTGGAAAAAAACTTTATGTAGCTTGTTGCAAAAATAATCTTCGTAAATTTTTGTAATTTTTTTAAACGACCCGTTTTGAATTTAGATCGGAAAATCACACCCTGTGCCTTACTCTGGAAATCACGTTTCTCAAGCGTCTTTCAGACTTGGATATAATGCTATGACTCTACAAATACACATAAAAAATTCCGAGTTGGAAAATATCTCTTGCCTTAAAAATTATGTTGACATTCTATTTTATCAGAATTTTCAAATGTAAAGCGCATTTAAATGTAGATTTACAGGTAATTTTTTTACTACAAACCCCCCGCCCCCTTTCCCCTTCCTTTTCTTTTTTGCGACACAGACTATTCGAATTTGATCAAACATCGGATATATTGCAGAAGTATTTAGTTTATTATTTATTACTGAAGTACTAATTTGGTAACTCGTGTATGCATATTAAATATTGTCTACTAGTATGTTTTGTAATTAAGTAAAACTTACTTACTAGGATTTTATGCCCACGTGTCCGGTAGCCGTATGTAGTCCACGTGTATGCATTCATATTTCATACCTGGATATGAAATTCAACTGTCATTGAAATTTACTTTTATTTGATGATTTTTAATGTTATTTATTGTTAAAAGTGAACCCACAATGGCGTGTGTTCAACTCTTCTGTGATATAAATGGAATATTTATAGTTTCTTTATATTTTCAAACAATAAGTTAAGGAGTGTGTGGGGATACATGTACCAACTCCCCCCACCCAACCCCCTACGATATTGTATGCAAACTTCCGTTGCTTCTATAGATAAAATGAATATTTCGTATTCGTCCATATTAACTTCAATTTATCAAACTTTCAATTCTTTTATTTTAAACTGATTCATGCCTACAGTGATGTTTTAAATCGAGGAAATGCTAACCGACACTGTGACAGCAGGTCGGACAGTTTTCTGCAATGAGATATTCAGGAATTCAAAGAATTTCTGTAAACAATTTTTTTCTCGCTTCCGATACTTACTTTGTATTTTTTATAGCATTCAGTTCTCGAGTTCAGCCCGGTCTGATAAATTTATCAGTGTATTCGTGAAAAACATAATTGTTCGGAAAATAGGAGGAATAACTCAACTAAAGGGATGGAAAACAAACATATTCCAGATTTTTAGAGTTGATGCTCTTTGACCAGTGAGCTTCTGAGAACGGTGTCGATAATTACATTGTAAAATATTTTTTTTTCTTATTTGTTTTGTATATATATATATATATATATATATATATATATATATATATATATATATACTTAGGGCAGTTATATTAGTTTAAGAGTTGTTGTAAAATGTGCTTTATAAATAAATTTAATTCCATTACAACGTGTATTGGTAACGATCCTCTGATAAAACTAATGTCCAAATAACTGTATCTCACTTCCATTCTCAATGACCGTGTAGTGTAGGACAGCGCCGCGAGAATTCCATCGACATCGAAAGCAAGTTTTTTGACTTGCCTAGATAGCCGAGCGGTCTAGCGCGCTGTTCCTGTACTGCTAGGAGACAGATTCCGCAGGTCGAGAGTTCAACCCCGCGCTGGGGCGGAAGTGGGTATCCTTATAAAAGTGAATTTCTCTGCGCTTTCTATATATATATATATATATATATGAGAATAACAAAATATTTATTTATTAAATGTCCAGATAAACCTGTAATCGGAATATTATGTAGCAAATTGTAAGGAGAAAAAAACAATGTAACATAAAAAAATTTAAGCTGAAAAATGCTGGGCTTTGATCATGGATACGGTTTACATAATATGAAATTTTGTTTCTTCCTTTTAAAAAAATAAATGACAGAATTTGGTACTCATAAAGAAATCACAGTCAAGCCCTAATCCCATTTTTTATTTCTAATTAATACATCAGAATCGTATCGTTCGTCATTTTGACGCTTTATTATTAGCGTCAAATCTTACCTATCACGTTAAACGTTTAAATGAAATCGCAAAGAGGTATCTCCCCCACTGTGTTGTACGTCTTTAAGTTGTTGTGCATCTTTGTATGTACACCACAAATGCAGGTATAGTTTCCTCCTATCTGCTGGCCGAGCAGGATAATCTTCACTGAAAACTCCAGCTTTGTTTTGCAATACGATGCCATCACTAGTTTGTCGGGACTGACTGCCAGATTAAACCTTATTTATGTCATCTGGTCCACATCTGTATTGTCCAATCAAGTATATATAACAGAGGCAGATCTACAAGACTCACTTTGGATACTGCTAATTCTTTCTGTGGGATGAAGCTCTGCGAATTCCTTGCTCATCGGTTTGATAATACACAGAATCATACATGAAGGACACCATGAAGCTGACATAAGATATTTTTAAAAGGTCAGGGTGTTCATGCCAAATTTTCACATGCCTTGAACTTGTTTAAGTTGTTCATTTTCATTTCTTCTCTTTTAGTATTTCTCTCAGAATGTTCAAAGTTCTTCCACTTGCTCCTCTGTCATCTTATACTGATCGGGATCACTGGTGCCACCTTCTCTCTTATAAATATTTCACCTCTTGCAATACTTTATCTCATGACTTAAATAAGTTTTCAGTTATTCTTGATGTTGGGACTGATACTTTGGTAGCAATTCTTTTCTATATTCTTCTTTTTCTTTAGTTAACACTGTGGAACTCTGCTTTGTTCTGCTCAGAGGTACAGTTTTACCAAAATTATAGTTATCTCTTATTTTCCTAAATTTGTAATGTATTAGGAAACTCAGTATCTTAATAACCATTTAAATATTTAAAAATCATTCAAATATGCTGTTTCAAATTGACTTGGATTTAGGGGCAAAACAATGCTATCGTTTGCAGTTCTTTGAAATGGATTTTGAGCTTGAATACTGTTCGGTAGCTCCATATTTCAATTTCAATCATTAGATTAAAGCTCTGCATTAGAAATTATCCGTTAACGACATATACGGAATCGAGGAAAGGTCATGTGTTATATCAATATTTTGGCTTCATCAATGGGATTCAATTACTTGATTCAAATGCTCTATAATCGCAAAATTACAGTTCATTAATTTCATTATTTCACCGTGCATACTTTGAACAGTACAGATGGTTTATGATTTTTTAGGTAGTACAAACAAATTCCTCTGTATGGAGATTAATGCAGCATATTTCCTTATATATCTCATAATTTGCGGAGTTCAGCTGATAAAGGGAGGACAATGTCAGGTATTGAATATTCAATTTATCCAGATCTTTGAATAGTTTTAAAGAAAAGACACGATGAACAGGGTTTCCGTGTATACATGTACCAAAACAGGTGTCAATATAATTATCTTACTTTAAATGTAATTATCTGAAAACATACTATGATTACGATTAAAGCATATGCTAAAATGCATTTGTTATCGGCCGCAGCAGCAGCTGATCTATTTGCGATTGTGTTAGAAAGTGCACATGGGGAAATGAGACGTTATTTCTTTATTAATTCAGTCAAATAACTCTTTCATGAAAATCATGAGTAAAATATTTTGAAAATTTGCTTTAAATTAAGTCTTAATTGTTGTTATATTTCATTTTCCATGAGATAATTGTTAATTAAAAGAGTTTACAATAGGTACATGTAATCCCCAACCTGGGAGTGTGTAAGATATGAACGCAAATAAGATTGATTTTCCGGATACGTGCATATTAAATAAAAATTGAAGAGTTTTTCAACAAATAAGAATTGTTTTGAATATGTTATAGCTGCAAATGAAACAAGGATATTTTTTCTACATTTTGCACCGCGCGGTGCAGCATAGTTTATCGGCATAATCACGTGACAAAGATCCAGGGTATCAGCACGTGGTTCATCTTGAGATCTTAATATAAATAGGCCTACTTCTTATTGATGACAATAAAATTTTAATTCATTTATTACTGCCTTTATTACATAGATGAATCAATTTGATGAACAAATGTGCTTAAGATTATATTTTTTTTATTTTTTATTTTTTTTGCTTTGAAGACAGTAGTAAATAAAAGCGATCCCTCTTTCAGCTTTGAATATCTTGTGCTTTCCTTGGATGCTTGATTGAGAAAGTACTTTTTTGAAACAGAATATTTTTGTTCTTACGATAAAGGATTAATTTTAATTGTAAATAATTGTTACAATAGAAGCTCATCAAGAGAATTTTTGTCCTCCCTGGATCCTAGATGCAACGCTTGTAAAAATAGTTATTTTTTTTTTAATATTTTCAAACTTATTTCAGCAGACATGCCCTTGTTCGACATCCGCTACACCTGAAGTCACTTATAAGGAAATAAGGCCTTATGGGAACGTGGATTTTCAGCCATTATATATCAGTAACAAGAGTATTTGATATATCTACCTTCACTGTGACGTATACAGCCAAAATTTAAGATCCTGATGACTCCGTAAGTGGATTCAATGGCACTTTGAAAAAGGGTACGTACTTTTAATTTAGGTCTTCTGTATTAATTCAGTAGAAGCAGGGCATGACTCAATTGAGTCAGTCATAATCTCTGTTAATGAAGGTGTTAAACATTTTCGTGTAGAAATATTTATAAGTTTTAATTATCGTGTCGGTATTTACAGACAAACACTCGATCCTTTGTTTCCTTACATTCATATCAAACTAATCAATGATGCCATATGATTTTCAAATGCAGTAAGTTAAAGCATACGTTGATTTCACAGTGAGAATTATAGCATAAAAACAAATTTCAATTAGTGTGTCGTAGGGGATTTTTTTTTTTTTTGAAACAGGAAACACAAAAATAGTTTTACGCGATGGCAATAAAAGATTCAGTGCAGTAAAATTTCACTTCGCCAGTGAAGTTTTCGTATGACTGATTTTAGAAAAGTGAATGATTTATCCCGCGTGGATTTTCTGAGCAAAATATTAATTATTGCACATGCATCATTTTATAAGTTTAACATTAAGTGACGTACATAAATACTGCAAATTAATGTTTTACTGATTCCTAGACACCATTGATTTTTAGCTCACCTGAGCCAAAGGCTCAAGTGAGCTTTTCTGATCAAAATTTGTCCGTTGTCTGTCGTCGTTGTTGTTGTAAACTTTTCACATTTTCATCTTCTTCTCAAGAACCACTGGGCCAAATTCAACCAAACTTGCCACAACGTATCCTTGGGTGAAGGGGATTCAAGTCTGTTCAAATGAAGGGCCACGCCCTCTTTCAAGGGGAGATAATTAGGAATTAGTGAAAAAATAATGGCATCATTTAAAAATCTTCTTCTCAAGAACCACTGGGCCAGGAAAGATGAAACTTATGTGGAAACATCCTCCGATAGTGTAAATTCAAGTTTGTTCAAATCTTGACCCCCGGGGGTAGGGTGGGGCCACAATGGAGGATCAAAGTTTTACATAGAAATATATATAGGAAAATATCTTTAAAAATCTTCTTCTTAAGAACAGCAAAGCCATGATTGGTCATATTTATATGGAAGCATCCTCTGGTAGTGTAGATTCAAGTTTGTTCAAATCATGACCCCCGGGGGTAGGGTGGGGCCACAATGGGGGATCAAAGTTTTACATAGAAATATATAGGAAAATATCTCTAAAAATCTTCTTCTTAAGAACAGCAAAGCCATGATTGGTCATATTTATATGGAAGCATTATCAGGTAGTGTAGATTCAAGTTTGTTCAAATCATGACCCCCGGGGGTAGGGTGGGGCCACAATGGGGGATCAAAGTTTTACATAGAAATATATAGGAAAATATCTTTACATATCTTCTTCTTAAGAACAGCAAAGCCATAATTGGTCATATTTATATGGAAGCATCCTCAGGTAGTGTAGATTCAAGTTTGTTCAAATCACGACCCCCGGGGGTAGGGTGAGGTCACAATGGGGGATCAAATTTTTACATAGAAATATATATGAAAATATCTTTAAAAATCTTTTTCATAAGAACAGCAAAGCCATGATTGGTCATATTTATATGGAAGCATCCTCAGGTAGTGTAGATTCAAGTTTGTTCAAATCATGGCCCTGGGGGTAGGGTGGGGCCACAGTGGGGGGTCAAAAATTTCATAAAAGTATATAAAAAAAAAAACTTTAAAAATCTTCTTCTCAAGATAAGCAAAGACATGATTGGTCATATTTATATGGAAGCATCCTCAGGTAGTGTAGATTCAAGTTTGTTCAAATCATGTCCCCCGAAGGTAGGGTAGGGCCACAATGGGGGATCAAAGTTTACAGAGGAATATATAGGAAAAAATCTTTCTCTCAAGAACAGAAAAGCCATGATTAGTCAAATTGATATGGAAGCATCGTTGGGTAGTATAAAATGAAATTTGTCCAAATGAGCACCCCCGGGGGAAGGGTGGGGCCACAATGGGGGATCAAATTTTTACAAATGAATATATGGGAAAAAATCTTCTGCTCAAGAACAGCAGTTATTTGTTATATTGATATGAAAGCATTGTTAGGTAGTTTAAAATCCCCATTCCCCACCTCTCTCCCCCGTTAACTTTTCAATACTGAACTGATTTTTGCATTTTTTCCTAGCCAATGTGCTCAGGTGAGCGATGTGGCCCATGGGCCTCTTGTTTAATATAAATTAAAATCTCATATGGTCTGCTATTTCATTTTTCTTCCAGGTTGGGGGTGGGGGGTTGATGTTCTGTAATTCACACACCCACTGTCACTATCTTCGTTTCTTTATTAGTTGACACTTTGTACTCGAAAGTTTGACCACTTCCCCAATCATGTTTTGGTTTTTTTATATAAACCTCGAAAACCCCGTCCGTGAGTTTATTGCATAGCATAAAGCTCATATAAGGATTTGAAGCGGGGCAACTTGAAAAACATCGCAAAATTAAGTCCCTCAAAAATTAAAATATTGCATTCTAGCTTCACAATGCTTCGTCCTGCTACAGTTCATTGCTAAATTGAAGAACATAGGTTAACGTAAACCTTGATGCACTGATTAATAGGATTTTTCTCAAATAATTTCTTGTTAAATTTTAAGGTGTGTATTGAAAACATTGTCCACCTTAAATATTTATTAGATTGAAACAGTTATATACTGTGGTATTGTAATCTTTATTCAGAAGAATTTCGTTATCTTTACATTTTCAGTGTATGATATCAAGAACAATACAATCCTAAAGGCACGACTTAAAGTCTCTGCTCTAGAGAAACGGACTGGGAATCATCCTGTCATCGTTCTGTCCTCACAATCTTCGTCGTCTACATTCACCCTAGGCATCAATACAATGACAACAAAAGCCAGGCAGACGTATTTCAGTGGCACAGCGTGTTCCTACAGAATTTCTAGTACCGATACCTGGAATATCATCGGATACGATTCAAGAGCCTCCTGCTATAGACAGTCACGAAGCGTTTATTCATATTTCAAGGCAACATTGAAAGGGACCAGAAAAGGATCGAAATTGATTTTTGATGACAACAGCGGGGAAAGCGTATCGAAAGCCTATTTTAATTCTACAAGTAGTGTGGATG
Organism: Saccostrea echinata; assembly: GCF_033153115.1. Taxonomy (NCBI): domain Eukaryota; kingdom Metazoa; phylum Mollusca; class Bivalvia; order Ostreida; family Ostreidae; genus Saccostrea; species Saccostrea echinata. Next base: position 5,305,632 of record NW_026889755.1, on the reverse strand, counting down.
GCAGACCAGCTTCGTGCTTTGTTAATCCTACAAGAATGCTGGTAGATGGTATAAAGCTTGATACGTTAAAGTTCGAATTATTGACGACTCCAGACACCCAGGCTCAACAGCTGGTTGCTTTTACCCTTTGGAGCTTTGATCTTGTATAATTTGCAAATATCACATTATAGTATTTAAAAAAATGGTTTTATAATTCAGCAAAACGTATCATCCTTCCCTTGTAAAGTTTTCAGGTTATTTATTAGCATGATAAGAAAGAAGGCAGCAAAACTGTAAATTGTATACTGCTCTTGAATATTTCACTTATAAAGTAGCAAAGTAACAATTCGAAAAAAAATGTTCCATAGATGAGATAACATTTATTTCCCTTTCATTTAATGAGGATTTTTCTTTGTGACTTTACTTGCGAAATTATGTGGTAAATTAATTACTCAACAGAATTGCGATTATATATATATATTTATATACACTTTAAAACACTTTTTGAAATATTTCAACCGTGTTACCGGCCTTCATCAGTCGTGTTTATTTAAATGCATAGCAACTAACGTTGAACAACGTATTATGACGTCACAATGTACACACAATGGAAAGACAACGTCATGAATCAAAATTGCGCGAAAAACATCTGAAAAGATTGCGAGAGTTGCAAAAGTAATCAAATGATACAAATATTTGGACTCTAAATAATGTAAAATAAATTATTTCATGTAAATAAACATGTAAACACTGCGCCACGCGGGCGACTGGCTTTTGATTTGTAAAATGAAATATGAAATTTTAGGTCTTAGAAACGTTTTCAATCGTGCCAAACAGTACCAAACGGTTAAGGATTCTATTTTGTGGTTGCATTTCGTTGCCAAACTGGAGTGAAAACAACTTGCACTTTTTTGTTAGGTCTGCAACGTATTTAAAACAGTCTTATACACTCTCCTTATAAATGGAGAGTAAAAAAATAAGAAATTAGTATGTGTATTTAATAATAAAGTGAAAGAACACTTCATTGTCATATATGAATAGAAATATATAAAGGTCATGATTCTAACCAGTGCTATGATAATAAAACTGGACAGAAAAAGTTGATAAATTTGAAAAAAAAACACTGACAATGTGGGACACTAGAAAGTTAACTATATACGGAAAATGTACAGAAAACATATCTCAATACTGTTCCAAATATCGCGATACGAAATTCCCAACCGAAACCCGATCAAAAACCATCAAAATTAATGTAATCTTTCAAATTCTTCTTAACCGAGTGGCTTAATGCCCTCAAGACCAGACACCACCCAAATCATTATCTTAAGGGTGATGTCAGATTTAAAACCAAACGACCCTTTTAAGGGTCACCCCAAATTTTTCGAAAAGATGCCTCGAACAGCGTGTACAAAAAAATCAACACCACGTGACTTATAAAATATCTTAGCTCCCTAAAAATATTTTTATCGTACTATATTCTTTCGTTTTATGAACATATTCTATGAGATGTGATAAAAGAATTAGTTTGCATATTGCCTTTTAAGGTTTTTCTAAACCTTAAAAGGCAATATGCAAACTATCTACCCTCCATTTACATTTGATGGAATAAATAGACTGTATGAACAGTATGTTTGGTTCCAGCCAACAAAGCTTGTAACAATATCGTCCTTGTAAGGCTTACTACATAGTATATTGTAACTATTTTAGAAGAACTTGGTACGTCTGGAAATCCAACTTTTACTCAGCAAGAGAGTTATCTTTGTCAGCCATATTAGATTTCTCAAGATTGCCAACCTCAAGCTGCTATATAAGCCGCAGCTTTGTTTAGAGCTCTATGTATTTTGCTTTTTTGATTTGAACATGTTTTATTATGTACTGAAACATAAATGGATTGGGCAGCAGGCATAGTCTATATAAGCCCTCTCCACAAACCAAATGTATGTATTTTGCTTCACGGACTATACTCTAAGGATGTCTCCTTCATACTCTCTGTAATAATACTTGGGCGGAACGAAACTGTACAGATATTAAAAGTAATGTTTATGTGAACGATTCATCGCGTCAACCCGATTGAGAAACGCCCACAATAACTTAAACTGGAATTTTCCTCAAAACGAGTATCCTACTCTTCCTTTTTTATACATGCACATACTTTTTGTTTGCATTATCTTCCAGTGCCCATATCTCAGGTAAAATTTATATAATGCAGAAATGTAGGGTTTCCTGCAAATGTGTGGAATAATGATTTTTCAGATCAGAACTGAGGATTCTAGCAGCATTTTTTTAGGCAAGAGATGTTTTTCAGCTATATTATTGGAATATATTATTAAACCGCGGGAAGTGTTGTACTGTTCGCTCTTTTGATTAAGGAATATGTTTCTTTTAATAACAGTCATGTGATGACATCGTGGTGGTGCACCTCTTGACCTCAGAAACTCTGTTGTCTTTTAAGCAACAGTTAATAATAGATTACGTTTTAGGAGGAGTAGTGTTTTAAAAGTATTTCACAGAAATTTCTATTTTTAGTAACCATGGCAACACCGTTCATCGAAATCAAAAACCGATATACAGAATTATGTATCTTAGTGTAGTCTACTTACGTGCCAAGTTATATTGAAATCAAACTGTAGGAGGAGTAGCGTTTTGAAAAATTGTTTACAGACGGGCGGACGACGGACACCTTACTATTGCATAAGCTCTTCTGGCGACCGTTTCACTAATAGGTCGTAGCTCGTAAACGTAGACGTAGCACGTAAGTGCGTTTCACTAAGAGTTAGGACTTGCGAGTTACGATTAAAGTTGATCGGTACTATGCTCTCGTAGATAACCTCGCGTACTCGTAAACACAAACAAAATGGCGTCATTAATACTTCTAGCAGACGAAAACGTACCGTTGGTCGTTTTTGGAAAAGCGACTGGAGTTTTAGAGGAAGCAGTAAGGGATCCGCAAGGGGGTGTATCCGGACCCCACCCCAACACCCACCACTTGTATAAAATTCATATAGTAAAATACCCCAAAAATATGAAGGGAAAGGGTCAAGTCAACTTTTTAATGTTAGTAAGAATACCATCCACTTTGACCCTTTGACCTTGACACAGGAGTTTGACCTACTTTTGAAAAACTTTCAACCTTGGCCATAACTTTCGAATGGTTGGTGTTAGGGCTTGCATACTTCACATATGTAATCCTTGTGACAGGACCTTCCTTTGGATACCAACCACTTTGACCTTGACATAGGAGTTTGACCTACTTTCGAAAAACTTTAACCCTGGCCATAACTTTCGAATGGTTGGTGCTAGGGCTTTCATACATTACATATGTAATTCTTGTGACAAGACCTTTTAGATACCAACAACTTTGACCTTGACCTTGATGTTTTACTTACTTTTAAAAAACGTCAACCTTCGCCATAACTTTTCAACAGTTGCAGCTAGGGCTTCCAAATTTAACATTTTTTATCTTTTGGCCTGGATTTTGACTTGCATTTGAGAAACTCTAACATTCGCCATAAGCTGCCATACGGGGGCATCAGTGTTTCACAAACACATCTTGTTTTAAATAAGGTTTTGTCCTTTGGGTCGATCTATTTTTTTTTTTTTTTTTTTTTGAGTTGGTATGGAACACCTCACTCCCTTTTCTGGGAAAAATTACAGGAAAATTCCTCAATAGATAGTTTTCAGTAGGCCCAAATTAGCAAGAGTTATTTCCCGTTGGCCGCCATATTGGAGGTCAACATGCTCATATTCCTTCATTATTCAACCAACTTTAACTTTTTATACTGGCCATTGTGGGGTAAGGAGCATTGTTTTTCTGAAAAATATACATTTGTTAAAGCCTCCTTTATGTCATAATTTTTATTCTAAAAAGATTTTCCCCAAAATATTTTTGCTACACCCTCTTAGATTTGGTAAGACAAAGAGGAAAAATTACCAGGTTGACCACCAAGATGGCGGCCAAGGGAAATAACTCGGAGAGAAAATACGTCATATGAAAACTATCTATTGCGCGTTAAATTTTTCCGCGAGTCCATATCGGTTTTCCGCGAAAAATCCTTGAAGTTCTTTATCGTGAAGTACTATTATTTTTTTTTTTTTACTTTTCCGCGAAATCCTTCTTTATTTTTTATTAACCAGGTAGTACAATTTGCTCCTTGTCTACCACGGGGATGAATTAATGTAAAAGTCACTAAAACATCATTAATAGACCAAATAGATTGTAGGTCATCTACACAATAACCTTTACATCTTTACAATGTCAAGGTTATGTGAAATCCTATTTAAAAAGGTTGTGAAGAGAAACAACATCACAAAATCAAAATGTATGAGTAACACGTATAAAACATCGTTAGAACATGCTGTCTGTTCAATAACCCGTAGATCCTCATATATTCATGTGTCGGAACAATCTGCAATTTTGAAAAAAAAGAAGATAAATAGCTGATAACTTCGATGTTTGAATATTTCTAAAACTGCTGAAAGAAAAGAATAAACGAAGGTCCACATGCATTCCTTTTTTTAAGGATGGGCTCTGCATGTGGACATGCATCGCAGATAAAATATTATAATAGGTAGACACAAGTAAACTTATATAAATCAAGCCACAGAAAAGTAATGTCAAGTAATTGTGGAGAAGTGAACAGCGTTTTGTTTTGTTTGTTTGTTTATTTTGAAAATATAATGCAGATAAACAGGAAGACCAAAATCTTGCGAGCCATACTAGTAGTACACACAGAATCATTTTCTTAAACACCTGCAATCAACATCAAAGAAAAAGTTTAAAGGTCGTTTAAGTTTTTTGTTTTTTTTACAAAGCTTGTCAATTACGGTTTGTCAAGTTAGCAAACAAAGCTAATAACCTTGCTTGTGCCAATGCGGGGCTCGGAAAGTCAGAAATCCGTTTAGAATGTACTGTTTATGTACACCTCTTTTTTTCCCTTATGATTTAAATATTTTCAAAGCCAACCATATCAATTGATTTAAAGATTTGTCTTTAATTACCGAAAATAATTTAGTAACCATGGTATGCTATCACATGTATACCAATAGATCGAAATGTACGTTGATGAAAATGAGATAAAATAAACGTACATAATAAAATATACATAAAAGCTGGATTTATTTTAAAACATGACGATCCATTCTTGTTCATGACGTCGCATAAAGCAACGTCATTATATCGCAACGTTATCATAAACTATGCTACTTTTACGTTTATATAAAACATAGATAACACTTTGTACATGCATATTTTAATAATTTCATGAAAATAATCACTCGATCGAAGAGTTTTGAGGAATATTAGTTAATTTTGACACGGGGCCAAATTTTGCACAAAACGCACCTTGTCCTTTTGAAAGAAAAGTTGTGTAAAGAGGAAAACATAAAGATACCGATTCCATAAAAATGTTTCACAAATTACAATCAATAATTTAAATGCCCTACAAGGCCACCTTGACCGGTCAACAGTGGAGGAAAAAAAAGGTTGAGAACTTGAGATGCGGGAATATAAATGTAAGAAGGAAGTTTCAAATTTCTATAAATAAATTTTAGTCGTATTTTGTGGTCCAAATTTCAATCCCAAACTTCAAGGACTTCTTAAGGTACAATATAGAACAATTACACACAGCTGTACACTTTGAACTGTTTTAACTTACGGACTATATTGGGTTTTCTGACTAGTGAACCTTCCGACTAGTGAACTGTCGGACTAGTGAACCTTCGGATTAGTGGACCGTCGGACTAGAGAACGTTCGGACTAATGGACCGTGATCTCTTAACGTACTGTGGGAGCATTGAATTTGTGTTGGCTCAATTCTTCGCCTACCCCATGTAAACAAATTTACATCTTCAACGAATAAAGACAAAATCTACTTGTCAAAATTTTATTGAAAAAATTGTGTATAACAGAGTGAACAAGAAGTCTGTGAGCCAATGCTCACTAATAATACCCCCGCTCCGATGTGAATACACAAGTTCATTTTTGGACAGACACAGGGATAAACAAGAAGTTGACATCGGATTCATACAAAAATGAATCCCACCATATGACATGCCTAAACAATGAGTGTGCTAAACTTTCAAGCATCTGCAAAAAGTAGTTGCTGAGAAATCTTCAACCAATTTTTTTTAATGTATGGTACGGACAGACGCACGGATTAACAGGAAGTTGACGTCGGATTCTCACAAAAATAAATCCCACCGTATGACATGCCTAAACAAGGAGTGTGCTAAAATTTCAAGCATCTACGATGAATAGTTGCTGAGAAAACTGTGACCAAAATTTGTTATGTATGGTACGGACAGATGCACGGATAAACAGGAAGTTGACGTCGGATTCTCACAAAAATGAATCCCACCATATGGCATGCCTAAACAAAGAGTGTGTTAAAATTTCAAGCATCAGCGATGAGTAATTGCTGAGAAAACTGCGACCAAAATTTGTAATGTATGGTACGGACAGATGCACGGATAAACAGGAAGTTGACGTCGGATTCTCACAGAAATGAATCCCACCATATGGCATGCCTAAACAAAGAGTGTGTTAAAATTTCAAGCATCAGTGATGAGTAATTGCTGAGAAAATTGCGACCAAAATGTGTTATGTATGGTACGGACAGACGCACGGATAAACAGGAAGTTGACGTCGGATTCTCACAAAAATGAATCCCACCATATGGCATGCCTAAGCAAAGAGTGTGCTAAAATTTCAAGCATCAGCGATAAGTAATTCGTAGAAAACTGCGACCAAAATTTGTTACAGACAGACGGACACACACACAGACAGACAGACACACAAGGGTAAAACAGTATACCCCACTCTCCTTCGGAGCGGGGGTATGATTATAAACGCACAAATAGATACATTTGTTTTTATGTCCCAGAAATAGAAGATTCGGGGGTATATAGTTTTTGCCCTGTCCGTCCGTCTGTCTGTCCGCAAAAACTCTAACATTGCCTATAACTTGATTGGTTGAAGCATTGTCTTTCATATTTCAGATGTGTATTCCCTGTGACAAGAAATTCCTTGGGATACCAACATATATGACCTCTAGACCTTGACCTTGGAGTTTGACCCACTGCAAAAAATATTTTAAGTTTAACCTTGGTCACAACTTTTGAACAGTTGGTGCCAGGGCTTTCATATTTTACATGTGTTCAATGTGACAAGACCTTTCCATGTGTGTAAATATGTTTGACCTTGACCTAAATTTTGACCCATTTTAAAAAAACTTTAACCTTAGCCATAACTTTTGAAATTTAGTACCTATGCTTTCAAATTTCACAGGTATATTCCTTTTGACAAGACCTTCCTTTGGATACCAATAACTTTGAACTTGACCTTGGAGTTCGACCTACTCTTAAGAATTTTAACCTTAACGTTTTAACATGCAGTTAGTGTTGGGGCTTTTATATTTTGCATGTTTATTTCTTATGACAAGGGCATTAATCTTGATCTTGAAGTTTGATCTACTTTTGAAAAACTTTAACCTTCGCCATAACTTCGGAACAGTTGGTGTTAAGGCTTTTATAATTTGCATGTGTATTTCTTATGACAAAGTCTCCACTGCGTACCATTAATTTTGATCCTTTGACCTTGACCTTGGAGTTTGACCCACTTTTAGAAAACGTTAACCTTGATAAAAACTTTTGAATGGATGGTGCTTAGGCTTTCATATTTAACAGGTTTATTTGTTGACACAAGTCCTTTCTTTACGCAAAAATATTTTTCATCTCTTGACCATGGACTTTGAATTGCATTTGAGAAACTTTATCTATCGCCATAAGCTGCCATACGGGGATATCAATGTTTCACTCACACATCTTGTTATATGTGTTCAATTACCTTAAGTACGAAAGTCCCAATTTAGGAAAACCGCTCTCGAAAAGATCAGAGTGTTATGACATGCGAAAAATGAGCAAAAATCTCCCAATTAGCATTTATTGGCTTCAGGGTAAATATTTAAAATAAAAGAAAGTTTGTTCATTTTCTGTACCTAAGTTATCGTCTCCTTTTAGCATTTCGTTTTAACCTTCATTCCCTGTGACCCCTATCCTATTTTAGCAATGACATTTTTGTCTTCTAACTTATCTAATTAATCTTGAAAATACATTTATATTCACAACTTGAGTTCTGATAACTACTACCGCCAAGAACATTTCAGAGTTGTCTATGACTAACAAGAGGCCCAAGGGCCTTATCGGTCACCTGAGTATAATACAACAATGTAGAAGTTAAATGCACTGATAGATGAAGCTTTGTTGCTTTAAAGCAAGAGAAGTAGGAAGATCAAGATCAACAAAATAATTAGTCTAGTATTCAGTGTCAACTCATAAATTAAATTCTAATCTGTCCCCCACTGAACACTATCACCATGCAGACTATTAACAAACTATTAGTGCTTCTTTACTATTTTTAAACCCATATTATGACCTCTAGCATTGACCTCTCTTATGGTCTTTGAAGAACTTTTAATAAGATAAGTTATTTTTGTCTCATTTTTATTAACCTATTACTTACAGGTCTCCCTGATTATTAAAACTAAGAAAGTACTTTTTGAATTATACGATAAACATTCATGCATAATTATCTTATTCTATTAACCTTTCAAATACATTATTTACAGTGATTAATTATCAAAGGTCAATGGAAAAGGGGAATAACTTCTCTCAGTAGAATACAAATTAATAGAGCCCTGCCCAGGACCAGAATGCTTAGACAAATGGTTCAGATGTTCAAGAATCTGGTAGAAATACACTGACTTATATCATTTAAACTTTAACTCAGTTTGCAATGCATTTTCACTACAGATTCAACACAGCCTTACCCTAACACCAGAACCCAAGGCCCAAGGGTCAAGAAATTTACAAATTTGGAAGAGTTACCCTCATCATCATACATGTAACTATGGACTTCAAAGAATTAACACTTTTCCACTATATTATCAAAAGCCCCCCTCCCCCCTCGTTATGCCAGAACCCTTTACCCTAGGACCACAAGATTTAAAAATTCTGTTCGAAGCTCCCATTTTCATCATAGCTAAGCAATTTATTTATCAGCTCAACACTAAGCAGACAGGATTAATTAATTAATAGAATTAATGCATTTTCCCTATACAATCAATAGAGCTCCCCCCCCCCTCCTCAAGAACCCCAAAAACTGTCGCCATATATTTAAAAATTTTGTAAGAGGCATCCTTGCCTATCATAATCATGCACTTAGTTTGCTTAAATATTCTCCAGTAGCAGAGAAGAAGATTTTCAAAGAATCAATGCATTTTCACTATATAATCAATAGAGCCCCGTCCTAACACCAGAACCCCTGACCCTGGGGCCATGAAATTCACAATTTTTTAAAAGGCATCCTTATGCATTATAACCATGAACTTAGTTTGTTTAAATAATACCCAGGAGCAGAGAAGAAGATTTTCAAAGAATTAATGCATTTTCACTACATAATCAATAGAGCCCCGCCCTAACACCATAACCCCTGACCCTGGGGCCATGAAATTCAAAATTTTTGAAAAGGCATCCTTATGCATCATAATTATGCACTTAGTGTTGTTTAAACAATACCCAGAAGCAGAGAAGAAGATTTTCAAAGAATTAATGCATTTTATCTATATAATCAATGGAGCCCCGCCCTAACACCAGAACCCCTGACCCAGGGGCCATGGCTTTCTCAATTCTGGAAGAGGCCCACCTCCTCATCATAACTATGTACTTAGTTTATCACCTTAATCCCCAGGATCAGAGGAGAAGATTTTCAAAGAATTAATGCATTTTCACGATATAATCAATAGAGCCCCGCCCTGACACCAGAACCCCTGACCCTGGAGCCATGAAATTCACAATTTTGGAAGAGGTACTCTTGCTCATCATAACTATGTACTTAGTTACTTTATTAAATATCCAGGAGCAGAGAAGAAGGTTTTCAATGAATTAATGTATTTTCCCTATATAATCAATAGAGCCCAGCCCTGACACCAGAACCCCTGACCCTGGGGCCACGAAATTCACAATTTTTGAAAAGGCACTTTTGCTAATCATAATTATGTACTTACTTACTTTATTTAATACCCAGGAGCAGAGAAGAAGATTTTCAAAGAATTAATGCATTTTCACGATATAATCAATAGAGCCCCGCCCTACATGTAACACCAGAACCCCTCACCCTGGGGCCATGAAATTCACAATTTTGGAAGAGGCTCTCCTGCTCATCATAACTATGTACTTAGTTATTTTATTCAATACCCAGGAGCAGAGAATAAGATTTTCAAAGAAATAATGCACTTTCGCTATATGATCTATATAGCCCCACCCTGGAGCCAGAATCCCTGACCCTGGGGCCATGAATTTCACATTCTAATAGAGGGCTCAATGCTTATTACAATGATGCCAACTGTTTGACTGCTTGATGTTCAGGAGTAACGAAGAAGATTTTCTAAACTTGCATTATTTTTGGTGGTTTCAGCCCCACCCTTCAGACCCCAGGGGGGCATGGACCATGAAATTCACAATTTATGTTCCCCTTCACCCATAGATGCTTTATGCCAAATTTGGTTGAAATTGGTTAAGGGGTTTCAGAGAAGAAGCTAAAAATGTTCAAATGTTAACGCACACCGACGGACGAGAACGGATAGCAATAGGTACTCAGGTGACCTAAAAATGACAATTTCACGAAATTATGTCTACACGTATGCGCGAATCATGCCCCCCTTTTTTTAAAGATATTCAGAGATAAAAGATTCCAATTAAAAATAACGAAGAAATGACCCCCCCCCCCCCTCGGGAAACAAGAGCCCTTCTTTAAAAGAGTAAGTAGTAAGCAGGGTCATCTAGAGACAATAGACATCTAGGAAAGTAACCACCGCCACGAAATAGGTTTTCTCAGGTTAAGGAATTAAATTTATAAGGTTATTTATTGACTTATTAATTTTCACCAAGTCTATCTACTGGTAAAGTTGAACAGCCCCCGCCCCTTTTCGCCTCCAACAAACCTGTAAAAATTCAGCACTCCACGAATATTAGCTTGTATGAATTTAAATTATTTCACAGTATGCCGGATCAATAGAATCATCCATGAGCTGTTTTGTTTTTTCTTTCCCTGTCATGGTGCCCTAGATCTGCCTTTTCTCTGAAATAAGCTTGTAGAACAAATTGTTTGAAATGATGATATTTAAAAGAGATGTTCTGTACAAAATACCATTTTCTATAGAAAATATGCCTTATCCCTCTGAAATATTTACACACGTCTAATGTCTCTTACTTTAAATCTGACTTAGGTAGAACAAATTCCTGCAGGAATAAACGTAACATGAAAAATCTAATTTTAACTACAATAAAAGTCTACGAAGTACTACAAGTAGGCAAAAATATGTTTCATAATCTGCAATATTTATCAGTAGATGTAGGTTTTGAACCAGAGCTCCTGATAATTATGTTGCAACAATAAGATGTAAAATCAGTGAAGAAAACCGAAAGAATTAAAAAGCACCACTTTCATCTTCAATTTCCTCATCTTCATTTTGGTTTCATCGACTCCACAGATATTTTTATCATCTGAGTATTCTTTTTTCCCTATCAATACCATAAAAGAAATAAAAAATACATGAATCGAGCATGAAATATCAGGTAAAGAAAGCACATGAAGCAGAGCGTGAAATATTGCGAGAAAAGTTGCATTCTTTCTGTGCCACCCCTAACAAAAAAGTACTTTAGCACACAATAATTTACTATACTTAACTATAGTATTAAGGTTTTCACTATAGTTAATCAGTTTTTACTTTAGCAAGTCAAAGTTTTGTTTATAATGATTTTCAGCTTGTTATATATTCCATAAGCAATGTCTTTTGGTCTTTGAAGAATCATTTAATAAGTTATTTTTGTCTCATCTTCATTATTACTTACAAGCCTACCTGATCATTAAAACTTTGAAAGTACTTTTTGTATTACGCAATAATTTTTTTTTTGCATAATTCTCTATTCTATTAACTTTCAAATACATTATTTACGAGGGCTGTTCGGAAATTATTGAGACATTGTTTATATTTTTCTTTCTAATCAACGTCGTTCGTTGAAAATTTGCATATACGTTTGACAAACACTAAGAATTAATAAAAGCAAGAAATATTTTACAAATATTTCATCTTTTCTTTTCAATTAAATATTAATGTGTCAGTGGTAGGGGTACCCGGCGCAGTCACGAAATCAGATTTTAAAATTACGTAACACCAACGTTCAAACTCCCGATGGATCCATATTTAGAGCGAGAATAATTCAATTTTTCTATTTTACTTTGACTTCATTTTGTGCAAGTTTATTAGAATTTTGATCAGAAATTCGGCGATTATAAAAAAAAATTAAGGGCGGTAAAGAAATCTGTTAACGACAAAATGGATCTTGACGTCACGGCAGCACAGCGAGCCTGCCTAAAATTTAGTGTAGCGCTATGGAGAACTCTTTTCCTGACTGAAAGACCTGCTAAAACAATAACAATAAGAAAAACATGTCTTAGGGTTTGTTTTTTCATTGACATATATTTTTTTCTTACCAATAAGAAGCACTCTTGTTCATCAGAACAATACACTTAGTTTCTTTACTTTATAACCAAGAGCAGAAAAGAATATTTTCAAAGAAATTATGCTTTTTCACTATATAATCAATAGAGCCCCCCCCCCCCTTCCCCAACCCTGGGCCATGAAATTCACAATTTTTAAAGAGGTACTCTTGGTCATCATAGCTATGTACTTAGTTACTCTATTTAATACAAAGGAGCTGAGAAATAGGTTTTCTCAGGTTGAAGAATTAAATTCATAAGGTTATTTATTTATTTTCACCGAGTCTATCTACTGATAAAGTAGAATACAAATTAATAGAGCCCTGCCCAGGACCAGAATGCTTAGACAAATGGTCCAGATGTTCAAAAATCTGGTAGAAATACGCTTACTTTTATCATTTAAACTTTTACTCAGTTTGCAATGCATTTTCACTACAGATTCAACACAGCCTTACCCTAACACCAGAACCCAAGACCCAAGGGTCAAGAAATTTACAAATTTGGAAGAGTTACCCTCATCATCATAACTATGGACTTCAAAGAATTAACACTTTTCCACTATATTATCAAAAGCCCCCCCCCCCCCCCGTTATGCCAGAACCCCTGACCCTAGGACCACAAGATTTAAAAATTCTGTTCGAAGCTCCCATTTTCATCATAGCTAAGCAATTTATTTATCAGCTCAACACTAAGGAGCAGACAGGGTTAATTAATGATTAATTAATAGAATTAATGCTTTTTCACTATATAATCAATAGAGCCCCGCCCTAACACCAGAACCCCTAACCCTGGGGCAATGAGATTCACAATTTTTGAAAAGGCATCCTAATGCATTTTAACCATGCACTTAGTTTGTTTAAATAATACCCAGGAGCAGAGAAGAAGATTTTCAAAGAATTAATACATTTTCACTATATAATCAACAGAGCCACGCCCTGACACCGGTACCCCTGACCCTTGGGCCATGAAATTGACAATGCATTTTCACAATTTTGGTAGAGGGCTCAATGCGTATTACAATGATGCCAACTGTTTGACTGCTTGGTGTTCAGGAGTAAAGAAGAAGATTTTTTGAAATTGCATTATTTTTGGTGGTTTTAGCCCCACCCCTCAGGCCCCAGGGGGCCATGGACCATGAAATTCACAATTTATGTTCCCCTTCACCCATAGATGCTTAATGCCAAATCTGGTTGAAATTGGTTAAGGGGTTTCAGGGAAGAAGCTAAAAATGTTAAAATGTTAACGCACGACGCACGCCGACGGACGAGAACGGATAGCAATAGGTCACCTGAGTGACTCAGGTGACCTAAATATGACAATTTCACGAAATTATTTCTACAAGCATGTGCGAATCATGCCCCCCTTTTTTAAAGATATTCAGAGATAAAAGATTCCAATTAAAAATAACGAAGAAATGACCCTCCCCCTCGGGAAACAAGAGCCCTTCTTTAAAAGGGTAAGTAGTAAGCAGGGTCATCTAGAGACAATAGACATCTAGGAAAGTAACAACCGCCACGAAATAGGTTTTCTCAGGTTGAGGAATTAAATTTATAAGGTTATTTTTTTATTTATTAATTTCCACCAAGTCTATCTACTGGTAAAGTTGAACAGCCCCCCCCCCCTTTTCGCCTCCAACAAACCTGTAAAAATTCAGCACTCCACGATATTACCTTGTATGAATTTAAATGATTTCACAGTATGCCTGGTCAATATAATCATTCATGAGCTGTTTTTTTTTCTTTCCCTGTCATGGTGCCCTAAATCTGCTTTTTCTCTGAAATAAGCTTGTAGAACAAACTGTTTGAAATGATGATATTTAAAAGAGATGTTCTGTACAAAATACCATTTTCTATAGAAAATATGCCTTATCTCTCTGAAATATTTACACACGTCTAATGTCTCTTACTTTAAATCTGACTTAGGTAGAACAAATTCCTGCAGGAATAAACGTAACATGAAAAATCTAATTTTAACTACAATAAAAGTCTACGAAGTACTACAAGTAGGCAAAAATATGTTTCATAATCTGCAATATTTATCAGTTTCCTCATCTTCATTTTGGTTTCATCGACTCCACAGATATTTTTATCATCTGAGTATTCTTTTTTCCCTATCAATACCATAAAAGAAATAAAAAATACATGAATCGAGCATGAAATATCAGGTAAAGAAAGCACATGAAGCAGAGCGTGAAATATTGCGAGAAAAGTTGCATTCTTTCTGTGCCACCCCTAACAAAAAAGTACTTTAGCACACAATAATTTACTATACTTAACTATAGTATTAAGGTTTTCACTATAGTTAATCAGTTTTTACTTTAGCAAGTCAAAGTTTTGTTTATAATGATTTTCAGCTTGTTATATATTCCATAAGCAATGTCTTTTGGTCTTTGAAGAATCATTTAATAAGTTATTTTTGTCTCATCTTCATTATTACTTACAAGCCTACCTGATCATTAAAACTTTGAAAGTACTTTTTGTATTACGCAATAATTTTTTTTTTGCATAATTCTCTATTCTATTAACTTTCAAATACATTATTTACGAGGGCTGTTCGGAAATTATTGAGACATTGTTTATATTTTTCTTTCTAATCAACGTCGTTCGTTGAAAATTTGCATATACGTTTGACAAACACTAAGAATTAATAAAAGCAAGAAATATTTTACAAATATTTCATCTTTTCTTTTCAATTAAATATTAATGTGTCAGTGGTAGGGATACCCGGCGCAGTCACGAAATCAGATTTTAAAATTACGTAACACCAACGTTCAAACTCCCGATGGATCCATATTTAGAGCGAGAATAATTCAATTTTTCTATTTTACTTTGACTTCATTTTGTGCAAGTTTATTAGAATTTTGATCAGAAATTCGGCGATTATAAAAAAAAAATTAAGGGCGGTAAAGAAATCTGTTAACGACAAAATGGATCTTGACGTCACGGCAGCACAGCGAGCCTGCCTAAAATTTTGTGTAGCGCTATGGAGAACTCTTTTCCTGACTGAAAGACCTTCTAAAACAATAAGAAAAACATGTCTTAGGGTTTGTTTTTTCATTGACATATATTTTTTTCTTACCAATAATTCATCAAGAATAAAAACAAAAGCTCCGGACGACCATCAATCATTACGGACTAAATAACGTTGACCCGCGTTGCATAAATCGGTACTGCATGATGCTACTCAATCTCTATATGACACATGTATATTTTACACTGGGGTAGTAACAGCACACATTTTTCTAAAAAAAATTTTTTTAGAGAATAGTTTAAGAAAAGAGACAGTTTGGTTTTTGGAATGTTATATGTGATAACAGAGAAATTAGAGTAAACGCGTCCCGATCTTTTAACAAGCGAAAACATCTCCGACTGACGTGACGTTAAAATGACGTAGCAATGCTGCTCCGTGTCGATAGACATATGCATGTTTATAATTTTACAGGAAGTTATCTAATTATTCTATAAATAAGAAATTGTGCACTTTTGTTTTATACGTTCTTTATAAAATGTTGAAGAATTTTCATCAAATTAGCACTGTCCTTTATGGAGTTACAGTAAATGTCACAATAATTTCCGAACAGCCCTCGTACAGTGCTTAATTATCAAAAGTGAATGGCAAAGAGGAATAACATCTCTCAGTTGCATACAAACTGATAGAGCGCTGGCCAGGATCACACTTGACCAAATGGCCCTGATGTTCAAAAATCTGGTTAAAATATCTTTGCTTATGAAAACTTTTTATTATGTTTCCTTCGATATGCCAAGGAGCAGAGAAGAATGCGTTTTCACTACAAATACAACACAGCCGTACCCTAACACTGAAACCCAAGTCCCAAGATCATGAAATTCACAAATCCGATAGAGGCGCCCTCATTATCATAACAATGCACTTAGTTGATGATTTTCAAAGAATTAATACATTTTTCACTTTATTATCAATATAGCCTCCCCCCCCCCCCCCCCCCGAAACAACAAAACCTGGGAACCACACGTTTCAAAATTTTTGTAAGAAGCACAATTGTTCATCATAACTATGCGCTTTATTTATCTGCTCAACACTAAGGAGAAGACAGAATTAATGCACTATATAATCAATAGAGACATGTCCTAACACCAGTACATCTGACTTAGGGGCCATGAAACTCGCAATTCTGGAAGAAGCACTCTTGTTCATCATAATAGACTTAGTTTCTTTACTTTATAACCAAGAGCAGAAAAGAATATTTTCAAAAATTATGCTTTTTCATTATATAATCAATAGAGCCCCCACCCCCTCCCCAACCCTGGGGCCATGGATTTCACAATTTTTTGAAAAAGCATCCTTATGCATCATAACGATGCACTTAGTTTAAATAATACCCAGGAGCAGAGAAAAGGATTTTCAAAGAATTAATGCATTTTTACTAAATAATCAATAGAGCCCCGCCCTAACACCAGAACCAATGACCCAGCTGGGGCCATAAAATTCACAATTTTCGAAAAGCATCAAAGCTTATCATGACCATGCACTTAGTTTGTTTAAATAATACCCAGGATCAGAGGAGAAGATTTTCAAAGAATTAATGTATTTTCATTTTATAATCAATAGAGCCCCGCCCTAGCACCAGAACCCCTGACCCTGGGGCCATGAAATTCAAAATTTCGGAAGAGGCACTTTTGCTTATCATAACTATGTACTTAGTTACTTTATTTAATACACAGGAGCAGAGAAGATTTTAAAAGAATTAATGCATTTTCACTATATAATCACAAGATCCCCGCCCAAACACCAGAACCCCTGACCATGAAATTCACAATTTTGGAAAAAGCACTTTTGCTCATCATAAATATGTACTTAGTTACTCTATTTAATACCCAGGAGCAGAGAAGAAGATTTTCAAAGAAATAATGCACTTTCACTACATGATCTATATAGCCCCACCCTAGCACCAGAGCCCCTGACTCCGGGGCAATGAATTTCACATTATTGGTAGAGGGCTCAATGTTTATTACAATCATTCTAACAGTTTGACTGCTTGATGTTCGAGTAAAGAAGATTTTTAAAGATTGCATTAATTTTGGTAGTTTTCGCCAAACCCCTCAGGCCCCAGGAGGGCAGGGACAATGAAATTCACAATTGCTGTTCCCCTTCACCCATAGATGCTTTATGCCAAATTTGGTTGAAATTGAGAAGAAGCTAAAAATTTTCAAATGTTAACACATGACGACGGACAAAAAACGGATAGCAATAGATCACCTGAGGGACTCAGGTGACCTAAAAATAAATCAATGGTATGTAATTAAAGAAATATTAGGGGTCGAAATCTTTCAAACAGTTCTGAAATAAAGTTTTATAGTAAATAGAAGTATTTACTATAGTTAAATTAAGTAAACTTTAGTTAATAGTAAATTTTTGTAAGGGGCAAGTTGTAAGCATGAGTACTTACAGTCATACATGAAACATTTTTGCCACTGTCTGGTAGATAAATATTTTCAAAGTACAACTTCCTCTGTCGGAAGTATTTTCTATACAAACGGACTGGATCACATCAGGAATAATTTGTCTCCAAGGCCCATGTGTATCTGCATGGTTGATACTCATCTAGGACGTGTGGTAATAAACGTTGCTTAAGTTTAGCAGAGGTCATAATGTACCACACAGATAGCCATAAAACTTCTTTTACCGCTCATTTCAAATTCCAGTTTTTGGTTAGGATAGTTTCTGTCGTTTTTCTGCAAACCTCTACTAGCATACGCTATCACCCTCTTATCACCATTCGACTGTTGATATGGTGCAGCTCCCAAACCATTTCTGTTTTACCGTTGACTTACCTTTTTCATTGTCGCCCGCGTGGCGCAGTGGTTAGAGCGTCTGCTCTAAAGTCGCGTAAGGAGTTGATCCTTACGTCGCGGATGAGACCGTATAAACCGAGGTCCCGTGCTGGCAAATAAAAAAAGGTCCCTCACTGCTCAATGGCCCTGAGTGCCGAGTATAGGTCAAAATTTGTAGCCCTCCACCGGCAAGTGGTGTCGTCTCCATATAAATGAAAAATTCTCGAGATGGACGTTAAACAACAAACAAAACAAAAACCTTTCTCATTAGAGTTTGTAGAATGACCTTTTTCAGAAGATCGTTGAGAGACTTTATGCTCTGAGATTTATTTTCTACATACTTCCTGTAATAACCTAAATTAAAAAAAATAATCTACTTGTAATAGCCTGAATAAATAAATAATCTAACTGCAAATCCTATAATGGTTCGTAATATTAATGAACTTGCCATGTAGAAATTGACTAGGTCTGCATTGCATCTGTTGCTACACCTGCATTACTTAAATACCTTTAAAATGTCCTTTAAGCAACCGTATTCCTGGGGCAGTACCAAGGCAAACGTACTCTGGGATACTTGTACAACATCCTCAATCTCAACTGTCCCAAATTTTCTTCATATCATGATAAGACATAAACTTCATTTATGAAAAACAAGAAGTCTGTGAGCCAATGCTCACTAGTAATACCCCCGCTCTGATGTGTATTGTGAATATACACTATAAGCATGGATAAACAGGAAGTTGACATCGGATTCGTACAAAAATAAATCCCACCACATGGCATGCCTAAACAAAGAGTGTGTTAAAATTTCAAGCATTTTCGATGAGTAGTAGCTGAGAAAACTGTGACGAAAATTTGTTATGTATGGTACGGACAGACGCACGGATAAACAGGAAGTTGACATCGGATTCATACAAAAATAAATCCCACCATATGGCAAGCCTAAACAAAGAGTGTGTTAAAATTTCAAGCACCTGCAATGAGTAGTTGCTGAGAAAACTGCAACGAAAAATTTGTTACGGGCAGACAGACAGACACACAAGGGTAAAACAGTATACCCCCCTCTCCTTCGGAACGGGGGTATAATTAATCAACGCTTCATACTTCAAACTATTTCCCATATCAATGTAATGCTGTTGTTGATGGAAATCAATGTTGCAAATTTAAAATAAATTGGTGAAATTAAGAGCACTTTTAAAGAATCATTTTTAGCTAAAAGTCATTCTATGTACACTGAATAAATTAAGAGTAGGTAAAGCCAATACTGAACAAGATGTGTTTGTGAAACACTGATGCCCCCGTATGGCAGCTTATGGCGAAGGTTAAAGTTTCTCAAATGCAAGTCAATCTCTAGGTCATAATCCAAGTCAAAACTCCAGATTAAAATTTTTCAAAATTAAGGTAGGTGAAACTCCTAGGTCAAGGTCAAAAGTTCAAAGTTGTTGGTATCCAAAGAAAGGTCTTGTAATAAGGAATACTCATGTAAAGTATAAAAGCCATAGCACGAACTGTTCAGAAGTTATGGCCAAGGTTAAATTTTTTTCAAAAGTAGGTCAAACTCCAAGGTCAAAGGGTCAAAGTTGTTGGTATCCAAAGAAAGATCTTGTCACAAGGATTTGATAGCCCAAGCACCAACTGTTCAAAAGTTATGGCCAAGGTTAAAGTCTCATAAAATTTTGCAAGAGTGGGTCGAACTCCAATGTCAAGGTCAAATATGGTGTCCAAAGAATGGTCTTGTCACAAGGAATACACATGTAAAATATGAAAGCCATAGCTTTAACCAATCAAAAGATGTGGGCAAAGTTAAAGTTTTTGCGGACAGACAGCTAGACAGACGGACGGACAGGGCAAAAACTCTATGCCCCCCCCCCAATCTTCGATTACGGGGCATAATTATTGAAGAAATCCTCAAATTGCGGACAGATATGATACACATTACTGATATCTGCATAATAAGGAAGACGCCTCTAAAAATTACATCAATCGCTTACAATATTTTTGCTGGTATTCAGTGTTTGATCACGATGTGTCAACGAATTAATTCACTAATCAACGGATTCGTGGAAAATAATAATGTTCAGCCTGTTTGCGTTTATTGAGGCTTTAATCAGATACATTTTGTAATTAAAACAAACTATTGATTTTTGAAATATTTATAAGCATTATTGACCTGATACACGTTATTTGGTATTGGATCTGCGCAGATGAATACAAAATAAGGAAATAATATTCTGCGAGCTGATGTCTGAAAATTATAATTTCGGGACTGTACCATATATTCAGTGTTATCCGTTTTTCGATAAAGACACGTTCGTGTTGTCTCATTTTATCGTCATACTCTGATAATATTGTTTTCAAAAAAGACATGAAAAATGGTAAATTTTTTAAGACGTTTGATAACTTTCTTAGCATTTACAGTCGGTATATCTGATTGCAATACGGATTTAGAATATGGATATTCAAAACTGCAGTTTGGATACAGACTTGACAGAAAAATGATAAATTCTTTCGACAGATACAGTATCTTAAACTGTGTAGAAGAATGCCTTATAACAGTGAGATGTAAATCGATTGGTTATTATAAAGGAGCCAATTACTGTGAGATTAACCACGAAAACAGCACAACTGCTTCCGGTAGATTTATCCAAAGTTCCGGATGGATATATAGTGATAGAAATGACTGGAGCAAGGTAATTGTTGGCTGATATTTGTAGTGCATATTCCTATTTTCTTTAAAATGTTTTAAAGGGGGATGGAGGGGTTATAGTGATGGGGGTCTCAGTACGTTCGTCTGTACGTCCATCCGTTATGCTTTGGAGTACCAATCTCCAATCCGCAATTCCTCTTCTACAGCTGAATAAAATTTAGGATACAAAGTGCCCTTCTGAGCCTTAAATTTTGATCGGGCATATATTTCTGGTTTCCCATAGCAAAACATTACACTTTCATTCTTTCTATAATATTAGGAGTACGTAGTCTTACCCGCAACTCCTCCTATACAACTGAATAAATTTACAAAATCTTTATTCCAAAGTGCCGTTGTGCATCTTCTATTTTACTTTTTTGATCGGAATTTCGCATGACAAAACAGACAATGCCATTTTTTTTTCTCTATCAAATCGGGGGTACATGTAGCCATCTTTTATCTCAAACTCCTAATATACCAAGTGCACTGAATAAAATTTATATATATTAATATTGATTATATCCATCTGCAATGGGCATTACGTTAATGCTACTTTGCTGGTGACAAGACCCTTAATAGCTTTTTTAAGTCCGCGTGCGCCCTG
Source organism: Saccostrea echinata (assembly GCF_033153115.1). Classification (NCBI taxonomy): domain Eukaryota; kingdom Metazoa; phylum Mollusca; class Bivalvia; order Ostreida; family Ostreidae; genus Saccostrea; species Saccostrea echinata. The sequence continues at coordinate 5,283,997 of NW_026889755.1, read as the reverse complement.
GTTTTTGGCACCCAAGACCAAGAAAACAAATTCAGTACTTTTATAATTACCCCCCCCCCCCCTTCTTATTCAAAATCGCTAGGACATTAAAATCTTATTTGTCTCTCTGTTCTGTCTCTCCTAAAAACAAATTTCTGAACGAGAGAAGATGGGGCTTTTATATTTAAATGTGTATTATTTATCACATGTTCGAGGTGTTCAATGTTTGAGCTTACAACTTTGAGCATGAAGTTCGACCCAAAGAAGGGGAACACCATTCTCTGGATTTGTTTCTTGATTTTTTTTCAAGGATCTGAACACGACTGTTTATAGCCATACATTTCCAGAATGAAATTATAGCAACTTACTTTAAGATTGTGATACACCTCTTCATCAAGACTACACTTGATGGCTGTGGGTCTCACAGTGAACAAATCAAGAACCTGCTGACGATTTTTTAATGTAAATTTTTAATATGTTTAGACATACAATTACAAAACAGCGTCGAGATTACATAATTTGTGGATGCAAAAGACCCTCTTTAAGTTTTATAAGCTGATTAGGTGTGACAATTTTAGGTCATACAGTGTAAAATATATGAAGATAAGTAAATAACAAAAAGGAAAGCCAAAGCAATCACACGAAACTTCGAGATGGGGCATAAAAAAATTATATACAGACAGACCGACACTTTACTGCTGTATTTTGGCCCGTACGCTTATTTTTTTTTTACATATACAACGTTGTTACAATACATATGCAGTAAGAAGCTGGAAAATCCTTCCAAATCTTAGAAAATTCCTGTGTTCGCTCCCTTCTTAATTTTGAAAGCGATCTAAAGCGACGAAAATTCAGTGACCAAACAAAATTCATATATTCTGTCGTCGCCCGCATGGCGCAGTGGCTAGAATGTTCGCTCTATAGTCGCGGAGTAAGTAGTTAATCCTTACGTCGCGGGTTCGATCCCACTGTGGGACATGGAGACCGGTCCTTCGGATGAGACCGTATAAAACAAGGTCCTGTGTCGCAGTAGGTGCTGGCGCGAAAGGATCCCTCACCTTAAGTGCCGAGTATAGGTCAAAATTTACAGTTCTCCACTGGCAAGTGGTGGCGTCTCCATATGGGTGAAAAATTCTCTAGAGACGTTAGACAATACAAAACACAAACGTATAATTATTCTATCCAGAGGTTTGAAGTACATTTGAAAATTCCTATAGTTCTTAATATTATGTGATGTTACCTGGATTGCTTTACGACAACTCCTTTGTGTTTATGTATAAGATCATGCTTCTTTTATTTGCATTGTGGTTAGCTAAAAAAAAATGATAAAGTACAAAAACTTCCATCTTTCAATTAACGGAATAAACATCATGGTTATTTGAACTCTTAGTGTGATATTTATTGAATTCGTCCGAGAATTTAACTTTTTAAAAAAAAAATTCATCTTAGCATAGTAGCTTACAAGAAATTTTGAACTGATTTTCGATGTTTTAAACATGAAATTCCTTGTCTATTTAGGATCTCTTGGGGGCCTGTTCGAAGTCAAACTGTTCCATCAACGAGAAATGTTCAGCTCATCCCTTTGGTTCCTTTGAATGCATTTTGTCAGGTATGTCGAATAAATCTAAATCAATAGACTCAGATAAGATAACATTGTCAACATTATTTAGAAATTGTTATGTAAAAACGTCATAAAGCAAAGACAGAACATTTACATCCATCTTTAATGAAACTTTTGATTTATATTTTTCTTAACCAAACAGCACATCGATTTTCTCATTAAAGCTGAACACGATTCGTAAAAGGAATGTGTCCGCCATTTTTGATCGGATTCTCGCTATATCTTAGGACCCCTGTATAAAGCGGCCGACTTAGTTCAGTGTAATCAATCGTCACCTGTGTAGACGGACGTATACTATACAGCACTCGGTAGCGACGAAAAAATAACTGTATACTTCCTCTTATGCAGGAAAGTAAGATATCAAAGAAACTTATAATAGTTGCACAGGTCAGTGCAGTATACAAACAAACACAAATACACGTAACTGCAATAAAATGTAAACAAAGGTAATGCAAGATAACCAGCACGAACACGCGTGTCGCCATGCCACGCCGATACCCGTGACAATAAAGAAGTCAGGTGTAACGAATGCGAGGAGTATACCCTAGTGCTGATATCATAGATAGTAATATAAAAATGGCGTATGCCTATTTACGAGTCGTGTTCAGCTTTAATATATCAGAAACATATAAATGTTCCTATAAATAAGGGGGAGAACACTTGTTATTTCTCCGCGTTTTTTAAAAAAAAGATTTCCGTTTCTCATAAAACCATCTGAAATCGTACTCATTATTTTTTTAAAGTTTATGATCATTTGAAAAATTTCGTTATATATTGTAACAAAAATAACTGAAATGAATGTACAAATCCTTATCTTCAAATGAATGATATACATCGACCCCAATTGATTTAAAGTGATACGATAAGGTGTGTGTGTGTGTGTTTATTTTTCCCCCATTATTGACCCAAAATCATTCTGCCCGCGGAAGCTTAACAAAAAAAAAACAAAAAACTTGGACTGACTGTGACCAGGCCAATAACATAAGCATGACTTAAATTGCACATTAAAATTGGTATTCATCAAGAAAAGTTGTAGGTTAGATGGTACAACATACAAGTAGGTGAACACGAGTTATCTTTCCCAAGTGTGCGGATTACTTTCACTCGACCATGGAATATTCGACATGTGATAACATAATTGTACAGAAATATTTATTTCACTTGTAATTTACAGTGGGTAAATTACAAGTGAAATAAAATTTAATACATTAAATTTTACGTGTAAAAGTCGAAATGCCAGTCTACGTTAACAATGCATTAATTTAAATTAATTAACAAATATTGATACATTGTGAGCAGTAACTCCAGATGCATTAAACGCGTGGAATAAGATGTATATTTAATCAACTTGATTTAATTCCATAATTTCAGCCGACACAAGTTAAATGTAAGTTAGATTTTTTGTTTAAATTATCATACCTATATTACTACTAAGAAATCTGCGTGTATTAAGAAAGAAAACACGTTTTCTCACTTCTTTTCTTTATTTTACCTAAACACCTAACTCAGCGTTAAGATTTATTTTCTCACAAAACTCACGTTTACCGAGGCATATCTGAACGCAATGAAGCCAGACATTTTTTGCAAAATCTATCAACTTACATTCCTCGCTTTATGCTACTCACTACTTTTTTTTTTCCATTGTTGACAGGTACATTTTACGATAGTAGTTTTTTTGATGATTTTTTTTCAGAAAGTACAAATATTTAGATTTCTTCACAATGCACATAATTTCTACCTACTTTTGACAAGAATTAGGTAATATTACATATTTGTTTGTTTAACATCCCTTCGAGAATTTTTCACTCATATTGAGACACCACCATTTGCCGTTGGTGGAGGGTTGCAGATTTTGACCTTTACTCGGCACATGGGACCTTTTTAGCAGTGAGGGATCTTTTTCGTGATAGCACCTACTGCCACACGGGACCTTGGTTTATACGGTCTTATCATCAGGACTGGTCTCGACCTCCCAAAATGGGATTCGAACCATCGGAGTAAGGATCAACTCCTTACTCCACGACTCTAGAGCAAACGCTCTAATCACTGTTTCACATGGGCAACAATTTTACATTTAAAAATCAGATCTTATTGATGTGATTATAGTATACCAACGTACCTGAAGTTAAAACTGTTTCATAAAACACGTAAGTGCACAATACCCTCTAGATCCACCCTCTAATCTTGTCAAAGACATTTATTCATACTTTATTATTTCATTATTATTTAGGGAAAAAGCGCGTTTAAGTATTCACGTCGGCATTTTCTTCCAGAAGGAGCTTTGCAAACTTCACTAACGGGTGTTAGTGAAACCTGCAAAGTGCTCTCTCTCGGTCAACTGCACCCAGACAAAGGAGGAGACACCTTTATCCTTAACAGCCATACTGGACCCCCTAAATAAGATTATGAATAAATGACAATTGCAAAATAATCTTGTAACATTTAGAATATAAAAAAATAAAAATTTACTGACCAACACAGGCATCATGCATGTAACATCATAAACATGTTAGCTGAAGCTTAACGAACGTAAGAGCCTGTACATTGCGTTTCATTTTTTTTTATTTTTAGTCTATCGACTTTTCTTATTTTACCTAACTAAATTTATTGTTTTTCTTGACATTTGAAATAATGTAGAATTTGAAAGTAAAATAACACACTTTTACAAATTTATTACCAATCTTCTCATGCTTATAACTATATAATTACAAGCCAACCTGAATTTCCACAGCCTTACAGTCTAATCTAATGATAGACAGACGAACAAATAAGGATTCAAATATATAAAAAAAGAATGTAGCAGGCGAAGCCAGCTGTAACCCTTCCGGTCTATCCATTGCATGCCTTTACAGTTTGATAATTAATATCGGGATCGAAATACTTTAAATGAAAACGAAAGTAAAACCAATAAAAACTGACAAGCTTCAAAATCTGAAATAATCCATTATTTATGCTGCAGAATTTAAAACACATGTAAAATACATTTAAGATACTTTTAAAAAGAGTTTCAACTGAGGCGCAAAACACTGAGTAAAATTAAATTTATAAAACGTTATGCTTCGTTGCGTAGAACACACGTTTTATGAATAGACGCGAACCAGTTTAATTATTGCGAACCAGATTTTAAAACTGTTGAAATTACACACTACAAAACGGTTTAACCTTACTACAGTCAGTTTTTCCAAAGAAATCAGTACTAAACGCATTGCTGTTTTATCCTAAATTTACATTTTATTGGTATATGGTGTTAAAATAGGGATTTCGTTGTTTAATCAATATTGATTTTACTGAAACGAAATCAACAGGACTTACTCTACGTCAACCTTCGAGAATCGCTTGCGCTCCTTGGGTTAACCGATGTCAGGGTACCAGTCTACTCCCAGATTCCCAGAACACGCTAACGCCTTTGTTGTTTGTATCTTGTTTAACGTCCCTCTCGAGAATATTTTACTCGTATGGAGACGCCACCACTTGCCGGTAGAAAGCTGCAAATTTTGTCCTATACTCGGCACTTACGGCCATTGAGCAGTGAGGGATCTTTTTCATGCCAACACCTACTGCGACACGGGACCTCGGTTTATACGGTATCATCCGAAGGACCGGTCTCCACGTCCCACAGTGGGATTCGAACCCGCGACGTAAGGATCAACTCCTTACTTCGCGACTCTAGATCCGACGCTCTAACCACTGCGCCACGCTTACGCATTTGAAAATCTTCGTATGATAACTAGACTAAATATAGATTGGCATTTCAACTTTCAAGTACGACTTAATATACAAATACCAACAAATTAAGGTGGTGGAGAATAGTTTCGGCCGGATTAAGTACCGGATTCAATTACCCACAAAATAAAGTGGCAGAGGATAGTTTCGGGACATACGCAACGTACCTTACCTACTGATAATTTTTCAAGATATTTTTAATTTAAAATTATAGTATCATCAGATGTTTGTAGACAAAAAATCAGCATGCATTACCAGGGGTTTTAAAAGATATCAATTGATGAAAATTCTTGTATAATTCTAAGAAAAATATACAAAAATTACTAAACATATATTCTAGATGTTTTGTTTATCCAAACTTGTTTAAGAAGAAGTGTACAACAGAATGTATAGACATACAAATGTAGCACACAATTCCTTTAAGTATCGGAACTCTTCAACTCCAGGGAAAAAGACAATAAAGTTTAAACTAAGTTGCATATGTCCTTAAGTACCAGAAAAGTTATTAAAAAAATTAGAGAATCCTAAGGTTTGAATGCATATTATATGTGATTTTATCGGAGGGAATAGGTGGCCTTGTCATAGAAATGAAAGATGATACATAATTTCCAATATTTCTTTCATACATATAAAAAAAAAATTAAAGTGAGTTTCCAAAGGACAATCAAAGTTCCTTTTTATTTTCAACTCAACTGAGTTCGTATTGATACTTGTAGTAGCCAATCAACAGTGGGAAAAGTATATAATAGCTAATTTACATGCAAATTTATGCTGACGTCAGAAAATGTAGTGGTCTCGTCCTGATAAAAGATGGAATTTTTTATTATTTCATAATTTATCAAGTAAATAATTTTGAGGTACCGCTCCAAACGTCCCCACTGTCAAGGTAGCTCATTCGGTAGAGCGTTCGCTCCGTGATCGCAAGGTCGTGTGTTCGAGTCACGGCCGCCACTGACCTAAGCCGTTAAAAATAGGTAGAGACTGTTCCTTCGCCAAGCGCTCGGCACTTTGAAGTGAAAATCACGGGTCCTTCGGATGAGACCTTAAAACTGAGGCCGTGACGGAAGGCGTTGGCACGATAAAGAACTCTCATTGCTTAATGGCCCTAAATGCCGAGTAAAAGGTCTTAATTTGAAGCCCGTCACTGGTTTATGGTGACGTTTCTATATGAGTGAAAAATTCTCAAACGAGACGTAGATCAATATACAATCAATCAACCAAACGTTGCCCGCGTGGCGCAGTGGTTAGAGCGTTAGTTCGTTGCTCTAGAGTAGCAGTTGATCCTTAAGTTGCGGGTTCGAATCCTACTGTGGGATTTGGAGACCGGTCCTTCGAATAGGACCGTATAAGGTAGTGTATAAGTCTAAATTTGCAGCCCTCCACCGGCAAGTGGAGGCGTTTCCATATGAGTGAAAAATTCTCGGGAGGGACGTTAAAGAACAAACAAAGGAACAAAACCGCTCCAAACTAGGGCTGGGACGATACAACTTTTTTCTTTATCGATAAGTATCAAGATATTTGAACCACGATACGATATGCATCACGATATGTTTAATTAGTAATAAAATCTTTTTTGTATTGAAAAACATTGCTTCACAAATAAGAATAATTTATTCAAATAATTTGTATATCTGTTGTAAAACAAAATTATTTTGCACAATTGGTGTTAATTATTATGTATTTCATATTTATATTTAGCATATTTATTTTATATATTTAACCCGAAATGTTAAGTAAACAAAGAAAAAAAAACTGTCAGAATATTTTTGCGATATTTCTTCATACGTATCGATATGCATATCGTCCACTCAAAATCGATATTATCGATATCTCGGTACGTGTATATCGTCCCAGCCCTACTCCAAACAGAGAATTGTGCAGCTGTTAGGGTATCTTTCTGTAGGGTCGCTGAGTAAGAAAATTATCCTTATGCTGCGGGCTCGAATCCCACTCAGGGGCATAGAGTCGATCCTTCGAATGAGTAAATCTCGGTTTCGCAGTAGATGCACGATCAAAAAGATCCCTTACAGTCCAATGGCCCTAAGTGCTCAGTAGAGGTCTTAAGTTTGCAGCCTTCTACCTGAAAGTGGTGGCGTCTCAGTATGGCTGAAAAATATTCGAAGGGTCCGTAAGCAAGCACAGAAATCAAAACGACAGTCATTAAACCAGTAAAGCTGAACTTCATTCTTTTTTCCTGACAGACTGTGAAATTCCCAACATAACAGGAGCCGACATTGACAGTGCTGGACGATGGGACGCTATTGGTCTTAGAAGACAGATGCATCTGAAATGTTTAGACAAGGACAAACAAATAGGATCAGGGCGTCTTGTGTGTCAGTCTAACGGGAAGTGGACAGAGGATCTGAAATGTGGTATAGTTGATTTTAAAAAATGAATTGATATTTACTTATACTAGAGCATTGACACATTTTTAGATGTGATCTCCCTAAAAGACAACATATTTCTTATAATAACAACAAACTATACGTGCAAATGTGTTTATCTACATGTTATTTAAATAATCATTGAAAATTGCCATTGATCATTTATTTTTTTTTTAAAGAAATAAAAAAAAAATCTTTATTGTTAATATTGAATTTTGTAGATTGGTTACGATATAAGAGTAGTGGCTATAAGTTTTTCTTGAAGTCAGAAACTTGGGATAATGCAGAGGTAAAATATTAACTACTTAATGTTAACGTTATGTTCTCTAAAATAAAAAGGTCAGACTCAGTCTCATAATGTCTTCATTGCATATAAAATAACAGAAATGCGTGTCAATTCTTGCATTAAAACATATACGGTTGATAAAATCACCCGATTTTTTTTTTATTTCAGGCAATATGTAAAAGGCACGGATCATCCTTACTAGCAATCGAAACACAGGAGGAAAACGCATGGATAAAACAAAATTTTATAAAGGTAATTAAAAATCATAAGCAGTATGAAATATATTTCATGAAGAAAACTGTATCCTTAATACTTAATAAAAGTAGAAATTTGGTTGTGTATTAATGCAAAATATTAAAACTTTAATCCAAAAAATCCAGAGTAAAAATGCTAGAAAGTAAATTAATTAAACCAACTCGCTAGAATTGTAGACTTTATATTAAGCCGTAGGGAGCTCATTTGTACAGTATCGTGATAGAATGACAAGTCGAGCCCCTCGAAAATATCAAAAGTTCAATGATGTCCGCTTAACTATAAATTCTGGGTTTTTTTTTTTAACACATGTTGCTATTATTCTTATTATTCTGAAAAGTGTTATGAGCTGGTTGTGTATTGTTTATTAATTCTGTACTATAACATTATTCCAATGCGTATTACATCGGTGTCTTGAGTTTATAGAAAGATGGCTAAATTTTACACAATTCCCGAGGAAGTTGCTCCCAGCACTTTTCATGTAAAGGAATTTGTCTCAAAGAAACAAAAATAAATTTTATAGCGAAAAGTTGAACTTTTGCGATCTTTGTAGTAGTACATATGTTCTAATTTTAAACTTGTCACGTGACCAACAGCTGATGTAATCTATGTCGCTTTGGCCGAATTCAGCAGAGACTTCTCGGATGCTTGATCAGACCTTTATTTGCGGGAGGAGTGAAGTTTAAATTTTTCAAAGTAAATTCATTCCCAAGTGACGCTAAGGACTACCTGGTCCAAACTTTCAAGGACAATGCATTTAAACATAAATGATGACCGTCAAGCGAAAAACAGGCTTAAGTGAAAAATATCACTTTTTCAGATTTTTATGGGTTTAAATAGAGAATTTTCTCCTCTTTCTTTTGATATATAGCTTAACGTTCAGAAACAACGATAATTACATAATAAATCCCCATGAAACTTGCTTTAAACTCACATTAACGTCACAAGTTTTGGGGGATAACGTCGCATATTGTTATGACGTTGCTGTAAATATTTTTAAGAAAACAGGACACGTATTGAATAATAAACCATTTTTTCACCTGATAGATGCAGATATTCAAATGTAAAAACTTTTACAAGCTATAATTTTATTTTCACAGTTAATAATTTTTAATGGTCATTGAATAGTCATTCAACATTCGTTGATTAAAATGTCGACAGCAGTTACGTTACTCTTCCTGGGCGTCAGGGGAAGGAGCGACGGCGTCCTTGTGCGGGGCCCTGACAAATGGTCTGATGAATTTAAACAAGTATTCACTTCTTTCTCTACTTAATCCAGCTGCCGGAATAACATTTGGAGGTTTGATGGTGCCTAAATCGATCCCATGTTTTAGCAGTTTTACTTCTGTGCCGGGTGAATCTGGTAATTCTCTGGCTAAGACAATGCCTTAAAAATTAATAAAAATTATAGGAGAAAGGTAAATCAAAGAAACTTAATTCAACAAGATCATCACGTTAGATTTCTTGAAACGATTGAAGAACTAAGACTACACAATCTGAAGGCGAGTTGGAAGACTAGACTCCCCCCCCCCCCATTTTTTTCTTGTGGGGGGGGGGGGGTCAACCCAAATACATTATACAAAAAAAGATTATATGAACGTACTAGCTTATTGATAATACAGGAGCGTATAAACATTCCCTACATGTAAATGGAAATAAATCAAATATTTTTGCCAATTATACCTGGTTTATCTGCTTGGAAGACAGAGTGTCTATATTTTCTGATGCCCTTGAAAGGAATGAAGTACGCTGAAGTAAATGTCTTCCAGTCGAGCGATTCTCCGCCAGCCCCACCAAATACAATGACTTCGTTGGATCTTGCGCTTTTCCTAACCACGGATGCTAATTGCTCTAAAGAGTCAACCTCAGCCCTTCTGTATGATTTTTGATGTAAGCAAAGCCAGCATCTACCAGGCTTTTGCCATGATAGGGAACTTGCATATGCAAATTTATTTTTGGAATGCTTGCCAGTCAGCGTTCTCCACATCAAATATGCAAGCATGAATTTGTTTTTGTTTTCCCCTTAAAAGAGAAATATGTGCATTTCAAAAAATAATATGCAAGGGTAATATTTTTGTTCATATTGCGGAATCATCATTGTTCGTTGGTTCATGGATTTCGACATTCGTGGGTCAACCCTTATCCACTTATTATAGTCCCCTATGTCAACGAGTTACAAGATTACAACCCCACAAACCAGTTAGATTTTGATTTTCCCTGATTTGGATTGTCCCTGAACATTGCCCCCAACGAATTCAAATGATTCCATAGTATTTTTAAATTAAAATCTTTATAATTTAATTCTGACCTGAAGCATTATCACAGTGTAAGTGACATTCTTTTTCACCCAGTCCAAAATTCTCAAAACAGTAGTGAAGCATTGAAATCACGCCAATTGCGCCCTTGACCTTTGTTCACATTTTCCCCCTGTGTTGAATCCTCGTCTATAAGGAAGTAAAACTGCTTCCTTATACCTTTGTAAAATGCAATCATTATTGTTAAAATCCCCTTCTGATTTTTTTTCCGGGGGGGGGGGGGTGTAAAAGTGCATGTTATTACAAATACAGTATCGAATATACAACAATTTTAAATATACCGGTATTGTATACAGAAACTAACCTTCCATAGCAACTCCAGACAGCTGGACCTTTCTAGGAGTAGCGAAGTATAAAGGTCCGACTTGACATACGTGATGCGGGATAGATACAGCTTGAGAGTAGTCGAATGTATAATGAACATGTTGTAGGTCTAATGCAGCATATATCAGAATATCAACCTTTAAAATACACAATGTACTTGAAAATTGTACAATATAATATATTGAAACATTTTAATCAGTAATTCAATGAAGGTTAATAACGTGGAACTGTAGTACCTGTCGTTCTGCTTTAACTTCATGCAAGTGTGTACTATATTGGTCGAGCGCCGCTAACTTTTCGTTTTCCATCATCGCCGATTGAATGTCATCTTTGTGCTGTTCACAGACAGGACACACGTCAGTCTGGGAGGACATAAATTTTTTATTGGGACAGCAACTTTGCCAGACTCCTTTAAAGGTTGTAAATCCTACTGCTGTTTGGTGTTATCAGTACAAATATCTTTATATATTTTATACAGAGACTGTTTGCTTTCACTGCATGGTAGCAGTATGTGCCCTCCAATATTTCTGTTGACTGCTACCGGCTGGGGCAGGCCATGCTCCTTTGCATAATTGGTAATGTACTGGGCAGCATCTCTCAAGACAGCAAAACTGTATGCATTTTTCGGCCGCTTATGTTTATTTCCATGAGTTCGCGAAACCAACCCATTTGTTGTAAGATGACGAATTAGAGATTCTAATGTAAATTTGCCAATGTTGTAGGTAATCAGAAATGTTTGTCGGCAAACTTCAACATTTTTAAATTCATAGAGGTATCGAAGACGTTTTCTAGTTGCACCTTCATCTTTTTACTGTCTGCGCCTAGCCTTTACCTTTAACTTCGCCATGATATAAAAATCCCTTTCATTTTTTGTCATCTCGGATAAGGAAATAACATGTTCTCTGATATCCGAAAAACTAAATGTAGAAATACAGTTTCTCGCACATCCACATCCCTTTTCAATCAAAGAGCGCAATTTTACATCCTCAGTGCATGGATTATCTAAAGTGCTGATATCGTCTTCATCGTCGCTGTTATCAGACAGATTTTCGTTCATCTGCTCTTCAACGTACATGTGGATCCATGCCTCTTAATTTGCTGAATTGTCATCTGATTCGCCATCATCGCTGTTATCGTTGATAGAACACGTATCTTTGTTCTGATTAGTGCGATTTCTTGTAGGGAAATATTCTGTGTTGATATTTTCTAGGTCCTAAAATTTGTATAATTCAATTAAAAAATTTTGAATGTATTGCCGGCATTATCAATCAAATCAATGTCTGCTTTAAACTTAGTTTATTTTTAAATTTTTGTCAAAAATTCTGACGAATTTACCCAAAATAAGATCGTATTCATTCTCTCACAATGTTTATAACTTACATCATTATTCTTATTTTAACAAATAATTTTTTTTAATTAAGTAGCTTTGCCAGAAGCGGATCCAGTGAGAGTGGAGGGGCGGACCCCCGCGGTTTTCAGAGAAAAAAAAAATCTATCTAAAATCTATATAAGTTAAAAACCAAAGAATAATATAAGACCCGATCCCGGGAAAAACTCTTTTTTTAAAATTATGTAAAGAAAAAAAAGCGGGTTGTCGCTGATCAGTAAAACGTGTCCTGGCACCCCCTTCCACTCGAACACACACGCACAAAATAATTTTTCACATTGGCGTTGGTTTCTTTTCTTTTTTTTCTTCCTTCATTTACCATTGTGCTTGTCAAATAATTTTGAGGGATTTTTTTCTTTTTTTTCCTTTCTTTTTTGATGATGATGATATCATCTCTTCCGGGAAAATTTACTGGATCCGCCCTTGATTACATAAATAATTATTTTGATATGTACTAAATGGCAACGGCAAAAATCTGCAAAAATCAAAAATATAATGTTAATTCTAAAATCCAATTATTAACCGTTTCGAAACGTTGACACATATCTCCTTCTCGAAAAACTTCATTTACACAACGCGAACTAACGATGCTTGATATAGCTACTGCTGAACATACCGTGTAGCTAGGCAATCATAAACAAGTTATTTTTAGAATGTCTATATGCTTTGATCGACTCTTGATATTTGTGAAAATGTTTGCATTTAAAGGGAAACGTGTATTTTTATAAACATGTCAACACCACAGAAAATAACTAAACAGATAACTTTGTTCATATCCCGATCTTTTTTTTTAATACGTCAAACAAACATTTTCATAAACAAATATTTTTCATATTTACAAAGAGTAATTAAGTGTTATTTTCATGTTCACACTTCCTGTTAAACGCTGTGGAATTGAAATATGAAGATAGCGAAAAACGATTGTGAAGAGTGCAAGCTGATAAGTTACAAAGTACTATGATGATCGGCGAAGATTGACAGTTTTAAGTTTTAACATGTGTTTAGATGTTTAACATCAATGATACACGTATCAACGGATGGACTAATGAACGTCTGAACATGTAGGTTTATAACAGTACTTACGGACAGTTCCATGATCCCTCAAGTAAATCATTGACTCTAAGATGAAGCAGCGTTGCAGAAAATGATTCCATCATGACATTAAAATATGACGTCGACTTTACCGCTTGATTTCTCGATAACGTCACTATGCACTTAAGCCTGGTTTTCGCTTGACGGTCATCAAATGTAACTACATTTGCTTTATATTCTTGATGTTACCTACATTTTCCGGGTAAGAGAACAGGTTAGTTTTTGATGGAGGTTCATTCCCAAGTTACAATGAATCCTGAGTAGACCAAACCTGTAATGCATATACGGATGGACACTACCAGACTTGATTTAGATGTTGGATCTGACCAAAATTTTCTAGATTTGTGACCAAGTGAAAGTGAGAATGTTCATTCCAATATATGCCTTCCCTATACCAATCTTGTAGGGATGATTCCAGACCTACTCCGGATGCTGGATCTGATCTACATTTTCCAAATAATTGCATGGCTTTTAGTCCTACCTAGGCCAAACTAGCATGTGTGATGCATTTATTGATGGACACTACCACACTTGCTTCGGATGGTAAATCTGAACAACATTTTCCGGATGATTGAAAAGGTTAAATGTTTTTTTGGAAATAGGCTAATTCCTCCCAGTAGTTGTAGATCCTAGCTGGATCAAACTTGAAAGGATGATGCATCTAGGAATGAACACTACCAAGTTTGCTCTAGATTCTGTATCTGACTTAAATGACTAGTGAACAGGTTAGAATTTTTTAAGAGGCCCGTCCCTATCAATGGATTTCCATAAATATACGCCTTACCTATACCCAACTTGCAGGGATTATGCATATAGGGGTGTACGCAATTCGACCTGCTGCCCTACCTTGTCCAAACTAATATGAATGATGCAATTAGGAATGGTCAGCAATAGACTAAATTCTATATTTCAACTACATTTGAGTAAACCAGGAGTAACCAGGTTGAAGTTATTGGAGTAGGTATATTCTCAAGTTCTCACTTTTTTGCAAAGATAGACATAATGTAGGCATTGAAAATTGAGGCTTACCTTTTTTCGTTGGTTTACCCCCCCTTTTCAATTAGCCACCCCACTTTCAATTTAATTCTTCCGACACCTATGCACACTGACAGACTTGGTTCGGATGCGAAATATGATTTACATTTTTCGGAAGACTGAAAAGCCAAAGCTTTTAAAGCAAGTTCTTTCCAAGGTTAATTTAAGTAAGTATGTCTTACTTTGACCAATCTTGTATGGGTAATGATTTCGAGATGGAAACTAACTAAAACTCGTTTGATGTGGAATTTGTCTTACTTATAGATGACACACGTTGAGGTGAGTTTTTTAATCCCGCAAAATTTAACAACGCACAATGTAATAAACCGGGATTATTGCATTTTGCGTTATTACATTTTGCGTCGGTATCAACGCAGAATTTATAACACAAAATGTAAAAAAGCAGACATTAAGGATTATTACATTTTTTGCGTTATTTTATGTTGCGTCTAGATCAACGCAATATGTAATAACGCAAAATGTAATAACACGATTTTTGAATCATTACATTTGCGTTGTAACATTTTGCGTCCAGATTAAGCAAAATGCAACAACGCAAAATGTAATAACACACTTTTTGGTCAGTCAAATTTTCAACCGAGTCGTGGATGAAGAAAATAAACGGAAAGAAAATAAAACAGAAGGAAAAATAAACATGCTAATTCTTACATTAGATCATATACTGATTTCAATAGCCATTTTAAACCAGTTGATATTCAAATCATAGATGTTGCAAATTAGAAATTTGCGTCCGCACGTGTGTGTGAAGGGGGGGGGGGTTATTTCGTTGATCACTGTATCAGTTTGCTTTTGCTTTTTGATAGGCACATGCATGAAATTTAGAAAATAAAAATATTTATTTTTACTGGTAGGTGTAAATATAGCGGGAAGGGGGTTTCTTGACAATTAAGATATCATAATGTTTTACAAATCGGGCATTGCAGACCAGCAAAAATTTAAAAAATTCTCTCTCTCTCTCTTCAATAATAAAATGGATTGTTTCTACATGCGCATAAAAAAACAATGATCAACATACACAGTAACCTCTATCCCCGCTTCTCGCCAGACACAACACACATGCACTTCTAATTTTGCTAACCAATGTACACATTAACGTCGTACATGCGTATCACGAGCTTTTAATGGGCGCATTGTCAATTTTGTGTAAGAATGTAGGTGGTGGATATACAGACTGATTTATAAATAGACATGTCAATCAAAGTTAAGTTATTGCTTTATACGTATTCAATAAAAATGTTAGAAACAGAGATACAAAAAATATACAATTAAATTTAGTAATGTCCGTAAAAGCCGTGACGTTTAATTGTTTCATAGTCACAGGTCTGCCTGTTTATTTAGTAAAGTGAGTTTACCCATCATATGTTTTGTGATGTTTTGCATTGAACACAATATATATATATATATATATATATATATATATATATATATATATATATAATGTTTGATTACATGTCGTTTTATTACATTTTGCTCTGTCCTCAAAGCAAAAATTTAGTAACGCAAAATGTAATAATCCAACAAGAGGCGCAAGGGCCTTAACGGTCACCTGAGTATAATACAACAATTTAGAGGATCCATAGAGTATAAAATGAACTGAAAGGTGAAGTTTTGTTGCCCAAAAGCAAGAAAAATAGGGTGATCAGGATCAAAAAAATAATTAGTCTAGTATTCATTAACAGTTCATAAATTAGGTTCTAATCTGTTCCCCATTTATCACTCTCACCAAACAGTATATTAACAAACTATCTGCTTCTGTACTATTTTATTTCCTTGTTGAAATCTCTTACATTGATCTCTCTTGGTCTTTGATGAACATTTAAGAAGACAAGTTATTTTTGTCTCATTTTTATTAATCCATTACTGACAAGTCTACCTGATCATTAAAATTATGAAAGTACTTCTGGTATTATACAATAAAAATCCTTGCATAATTCTCTTATTCTATTAACCTTTCAAGTACATTATTTACAGTGATTAATTATCAAACTTAAATTGCAAAGGGGAATAACTCCTCTCAATAGAATACAAAGTAAAAGAGCCCTGGCCAGGACCAGAACACTTGACCAAATGCTCCAGATGTTCACAAATCTGGTAAAAATAGCCTTCCTTATTAAAACTTTTACTCTTTTTGCCTGTGATATGCCCAAGTGCAGAGAAGATTTTTTAAAGAAATAATGCATTTTTACTACAGATTCACTATATTATAATAGAGCCCGCCCCCCCCTCCCAAAAACACCAGAGCCGCTCACCCTGGGATCAGAAGTTTGCTCATCATAAGTAATCACTTTGTTTTTCTGCTTAACACTAAGGAGCAGACAGGATTATTTAATAGAATTAATGCGTTTTCACTATATTATCAAGAACCCCACCCTTACACCAGCACATCTGACCCAGGGGTCATGAAATTCACTACTCTGGAAGAAGCATTCTTCCTCATCATAACTATATACTTGGCTTCTTTGCTTTTTAACCAGAAACAGAGAAGAATATTTTCAAAGAAATTTTGCTTTTTCACTATATAATCAATAGAGGCCCCCCCCCCCCCCCACCTTTTCACCAGAACCCTTGACCCTGGGGCCATGAAATTCACGATTTTGGAAGAGGCATCCTTGCGTATCATAACAATGTACTTAGTTTGTTTAAATAATACCCAGGGGCAGAGAAGAAGATTTTCAAAGAAATTATTCACCTTCTCTATAGGATCTAGATAGCCCCAACCTAGCACCAGAACCTCTGTCCCTGGGGCCATGAATTTCACAATTTTGGAAGAGGCATTCTTGCTTATCATAGCAATGTACTTAGTTTGTTTAAATAATACCCAGGAGCAGAGAGGAAGATTTTGAAAGCATTAATGCATTTTCACTGTATAATAAATAAAGCCCCACCCTAACATCAGAAGTTTGCTCATCATAAGTAATCACTTTGTTTTTCTGCTTAACACTAAGGAGCAGACAGGATTATTTAATAGAATTAATGCGTTTTCACTATATTATCAAGAACCCCACCCTTACACCAGCACATCTGACCCAGGGGTCATGAAATTCACTACTCTGGAAGAAGCATTCTTCCTCATCATAACTATATACTTGGCTTCTTTGCTTTTTAACCAGAAACAGAGAAGAATATTTTCAAAGAAATTTTGCTTTTTCACTATATAATCAATAGAGCCCCCCCCCCCCACCTTTTCACCAGAACCCTTGACCCTGGGGCCATGAAATTCACGATTTTGGAAGAGGCATCCTTGCGTATCATAACAATGTACTTAGTTTGTTTAAATAATACCCAGGGGCAGAGAAGAAGATTTTCAAAGAAATTATTCACCTTCACTATAGGATCTAGATAGCCCCAACCTAGCACCAGAACCTCTGTCCCTGGGGCCATGAATTTCACAATTTTGGAAGAGGCATTCTTGCTTATCATAGCAATGTACTTAGTTTGTTTAAATAATACCCAGGAGCAGAGAGGAAGATTTTGAAAGCATTAATGCATTTTCACTGTATAATAAATAGAGCCCCACCCTAACATCAGAAGTTTGCTCATCATAAGTAATCACTTTGTTTTTCTGCTTAACACTAAGGAGCAGACAGGATTATTTA
Source organism: Saccostrea echinata (assembly GCF_033153115.1). Taxonomy (NCBI): domain Eukaryota; kingdom Metazoa; phylum Mollusca; class Bivalvia; order Ostreida; family Ostreidae; genus Saccostrea; species Saccostrea echinata. The sequence goes on along the minus strand of NW_026889755.1, from coordinate 5,265,982 downwards.
ATAGAATTAATGCGTTTTCACTATATTATCAAGAACCCCACCCTTACACCAGCACATCTGACCCAGGGGTCATGAAATTCACTACTCTGGAAGAAGCATTCTTCCTCATCATAACTATATACTTGGCTTCTTTGCTTTTTAACCAGAAACAGAGAAGAATATTTTCAAAGAAATTTTGCTTTTTCACTATATAATCAATAGAGGCCCCCCCCCCCCACCTTTTCACCAGAACCCTTGACCCTGGGGCCATGAAATTCACGATTTTGGAAGAGGCATCCTTGCGTATCATAACAATGTACTTAGTTTGTTTAAATAATACCCAGGGGCAGAGAAGAAGATTTTCAAAGAAATTATTCACCTTCACTATAGGATCTAGATAGCCCCAACCTAGCACCAGAACCTCTGTCCCTGGGGCCATGAATTTCACAATTTTGGAAGAGGCATTCTTGCTTATCATAGCAATGTACTTAGTTTGTTTAAATAATACCCAGGAGCAGAGAGGAAGATTTTGAAAGCATTAATGCATTTTCACTGTATAATAAATAGAGCCCCACCCTAACATCAGAACCCCAGATCCTGGGGCCATATTCACAATTCTGGAAGAGGCATCCTTGCTTATCATAACTATTATTCGTTTGTTTAAATAATATCCAGGAGTAGAGAAGAAGATTTTCAAAGAAATAATGCACTTTAACTATATGATCTATATAGCCCCGCCTTAGCACCAGAACCCCAGACCCTGGGGCCATGAATTTTACAATTTTGGTATAGTCACTCTTGCTTATCATAATTATGTATTTAATTTGTTTCAATAATACCCAGGAGTAGAGAAGATTTTCAAAGAAATAATGCACTTTCACTATAGGATCTATATAGCTCCGCCCTAGTACCAGAACCCCTGACCCTGGGGCCATGAATTTCACAATTTTGGTATAGTCACTCTTGCTTATCATAACTATGTTTTTAATTTGTATCAATAATACCCAGGAGTAGAGAGAAAGATTTTCAAAGAAATAATGCACTTTCACTATAGGATCTATATAGCTCCGCCCTAGTACCAGAACCCCTGACCCTGGGGCCATGAATTTCACAATTCTGGTAGAGTCACCCTTGCTTATCATAACTATGTATTCAATTTGTTTCAATAATTCCCAGGAGTAGAGAAGATTTTCTAAGAAGTAATGAATTTCACAATTTTTGGTAGAGGGCTGAAAGCTTATTACAATCATGCCAACAGTTTGACTGCTTGATGTCCAGGAGTAAAGAAGATTTTTAAAGATTGCATTAATTTAGGTGGTTTTAGCCCCACCCCTCAGGCCCCAGGGGGGCAGGGACCATGAAATTCACAAATTTTGTTCCCCTTCACACATAGATGCCATATGCTAAAATTGGCTGAAATTGGTTCAGCGGTTTCAGAGAAGAAGCTGAAAATGTTAAAATGTTAACACACGACGCACGACGACGGACGAAAACAGATAGCAGTAGGTCACCTAAGTGACTCAGGTGACCTAAAAATCGGAGTTATTACATTTTGCGTTATTACATTCTGCGTTGATCTCGACGCGAAATGTTATAACGCAAAATGTAATAATAGTTTATTATATTTTGCGTTATGACATTTCGCGTTGTTTCAGAGCTTCGTTATTTTTGATAACATTATTTTTGATTACCTTTGGTTGTTTTTGTACATCATACTAGGCTATCTGGCTGGGAGCATCAGACCGTGAGGGAACCTGGATCTGGAGCCACAACAGGAACAATCTGGATTTCACCAACTGGAATAGAAATGAGCCGAATAATGAAGATCCGAGTGGAGGAGAAGGAGACTGTGCTACTTTCGACAGAAACGGAGAATGGTTCGACCGCAGCTGTACAAACAAATATTCTTTTGTTTGTGAGCACATGAAGCATTAATACTGAAAAGGACATCAAGAACTACAGGACAGGGGCCGTTCTTTGTTAAATCATTGATGGTGATAATTTTAATCAATTGCTTCGACGAACTGAATGATGTCCTTGCTTCCTGTTCTATTGATAGAAATGCTTGCTATTCTTATCTTCATTTTCATACTGTTTCATTCTTAGATAAATATGAGTAATTCCAGCTGAAGTAATTTAATGCTTGTATTGTACCGGAAGTAGTTCTTGATAATTTTGATTTTATCATTAACATTATATACGCTTAAATTCTTTTTATATGCTAGTATTCAAAATCGTTTTTTGAATAAACCTATTTGACCTTGTGTTATAATGCTTATTTATTAATAAACAAGGGTTATTCGGAAAGTAATCAAATATTTACATGTAGTATCTCGTAAAAAAAAAAAAAAAAAAAAATTAATTCATTAAAACTCACAAAAAAAAAGTCATGACGTACAGAAAAGCTTTTTAAAAATATAGCATACTGTATATGTACATAAATTGAGGTTTTCAAATTTTAGCGCAGTCACTAGATATTCAGTGAATTTGCGCTATACACGTCTGCACCATGTATTGATAAAAAAAATTAATTCACGATATTTATAAAGCCACGCCAAGTCCGCTAAAATATGAAGCCCCCCTTTTTTAAGTACACATACAGTATAAAGTAATCAATTTGTCAATTGAACATTCTGCAGAGATTTAAGATTAGCCTATATTTTTCCTTGTACATGAAATTAAACAATCAGGAAGGAGGTCATGGACACAGAACCAGTCGGATGTGCCTACTTGTGCTCTGTTTTTTTGACAATCCCAAATTATTCTACATTAGAGATTTTTTAAGTGGTGAAAACAGTTTCTTGTGGTATCTCAAGTTGTTTCCACAGGCACTTGGGGTATGCCCCCCCCCTTTTCCATTTTTTTTTTCTTTTTAAATCTGGGGTCGAGTCACCTTTTTCCTATTTTTGTATTCTAATATGCACTGTATGTTATCCATAATATAACTCTTTTGTCTCTATAAGCTGTTTTTAAATATATCGTTTTATACTGATACATAAAAAGAGAGAAGGCTTGCAACTCTTTTCTCATCGTCTGCCTCACCTCGCTTAAACTTCGCCTGATTATTTATCGAAAGAATAAGAAAACATGGAATATGCATACATCAATAAATTCGTTATACATTCTTCTTCCTTTTCATATTTCCATTTAATTTTTATGTGCCCCCGATTTGTAAATATTCCGATTAAATCACCCGCATCTAGGGTAAATTTTGTTGATGTGCACCAGCTGTTTCCTAATACTTGTGTGTAAAAAAGTTAATGTTCCATCTTGGATTGTAAATAATTCTTGTACATATTTTATTCAGTGTATTGTGTTTACTTGCCGTTTACCTAGTAACGGTGAGTAACATTCACCTCTTTACATGTGCTGCGACATTCAACTACCATGTGTGATTGATTGATTGTATTTGTTTTACGTTCCATTCGAGAATTTTTCACTCATGTAGAGACGTCACTATATACCGGTGAAGGGCTTCAAATTTTGACCTATACTCGGCACTCAGGGCCATTGAGCAGTGAGGGATCTTTATCGTGCCAACGCCTGCCGTGACACGGGGCCTCGGTTTTTAAGGTCTCATCTGAAGGACCCGCAACTTTCACTTCAAAGTGCCGAGCGCATGGCGAAGGAACAGTTGCTACCTATTTTTTATCGACTTAGGTCTGTCGCGGCCGAGATTCGAACTCACGACCTCCCGATCACGGAGCGAGCGCTCTACCGACTGAGCTACCGTGAACGGTTAACTACCATGTGTGAAAACGATCTGGAGACTATACTCATTTACGGTTGACTGCACATGTAAACCATTTTACCTTAAGGACAGATTATACAAACAAACTTTTATCAAAAATCTTGAAAATATCAATTAAAGTTATGTCTATATAATTATAAAGTAAAATGAATAGGTTCAACCGCATATGTTTTTTTTTCATTCAAATTTTCACAATAATTGAATTTAAAGTCACAAAAAGTTGTTTAGATTAACAAGGATGGTTGAAGAAAGGTGGGTTTTTAAACATCATAGAAAGTTTAATATGTCTTGATGTTTTAGAAATTTATTATTCTAATGATTTACAACCAAAATAGGTAAAAAAAAATATAGACCAATCCAGGCATCCATTTTTTGTTTGTACCATCTGTCCTTAAGAACAGTTTAAACATCGCTGTGATGTCATTCCTTTGTTCTTGTAGCCCAAAAATTTACCCATGACAGTCCGATATTAGTAAGCAATCCGATATTAATCATAATACTTGCATCAGACCGTCTCAGTTCTGATATCCTTCAAAATAGGACTGTTACTGAACAGAAGAAATTCAAGTGTGCTTATTTAGCAAATACCAACGTTTGATCTTATAGTTATGAGTATATAATTTTTTAAAACAGAATAATATTATGTTATTAAGTGATGAAACAGAATTGGAAAATTAAAAAAAAAAAAGACTCATTCTGAAATAGAAATGGATAAAATAAAAGATTCAAACACGATCTCCCTGAACCTGACTTCAAGTCAACTTGATTTTTTTTTACTTCTAGTGATGTTTTCATCCAGTGTTATAAATTCAGAAATTATCTTATTCCGAGTTGAAACTAATACAGCAGGGTTGACTGGTAAATCTCTCATTTTAATCATAGATGAGTTCTACTGTTGGTTATATTAAGAAATTATCCATCAGACATGCAATTTTTTCTAACCAAGGCCCGTATAGATTTTTCCAAAGTAAATTTTTATACCCCCCTCCCCCTCTCTCATATACATGTACACACTTTTTGTTCCTGTAAGGCCAAGCACTGGCAAGTTTCAGTTATTTTTAGGAAAATGTATTCAAAAATAGAAAAAGGTTTGTTCACCCCCTTTCTGAATAGGAATTTCGGGTTAAAACGGTTTACGTTTTTTTTTTTTTTTTTTTTTTTTTGCTTGTCAGTGTATGTTTTGGAGGTCCCCCTTTCAAAAGCGCTGCTACGGGCCTGTACAATTCTCAATGCCAGTAATTAAAAATTAATAATTACCTTCAGCATCAGCTTCATATTTTCTCTTTGTTCAGTTCAAATCAAGGTCCTCATCTCTATTTTCTTTTCCATGTACCATGTCTGTATTATAATCCAATGCACTGGTTCAAGTTCTATGCACACAATTGAGGATATTTCAGTCCACTTTCCATTTCCAAACAATTATATAACTTCAAATACCCATAATTGTGAAACTGATTAAAAAAAAAATCTGAATACTTTTCATTCAAGCTCGCACTGTTGAAGGAATTGCTTCATTGGCCATTAACACTTTTGTCTTTTGTTAAAATATGGGACTGTTGTAAGCCAATGACCAAAAATAATCGTTTTTTCAAAGAGTTTTATTTACTGAAAGTTGTGAGTCGTAAAGTTCTTCTTGTTCAAATTTGTGTCTCTGCTGTAGAGTTCTCAAGAGGATTAAGGTATATTGTGGATTATATAGCTATAGTATATTAGATGTGGATATATACGTGTTTTCACTCTTTTTTCACTCAAATTGGATGTGTATTGTGGAATGAATACTGTTCGGTTCCTTTGTTTAAGCAGGATTGTTGGTGATGCAAGTTGTTACGCATTACCAGTTCATGAAATGGAAACACTCCTAGGGATTATAAAAAGTCATCAGTATACCTTGTACGTCCCATTTTATATGTATAGTTCAGTCTCCCAGTTTATATTCTCGTACATCGGAATTTGTTATTAACTAAAGTATTGATAAATCCGTAAAATAATGCAACAGAAATCAGTTATATCATTAGTTTCCAGCGTTTTCTTCATCTGTAAGCATCGTCTAAATGACTGCTATCACCTGTCGTATTCCTCATTTCCACGACTTCTTGTGATTTCACAGTCGGTATACTTAAAACATAAACACGGTACTATCCTTTCCACAGTCGCATTCTCTAAGCGAATTTAATTCAGGATCAGTACAAAAACACATATGACGGACCCACCAACACTGGGTCAGACGTTATCTCCGCCCTTGGTATAAGACCAACGTCATAAAAAAATAAATACCTCAAATGGAGTCCACGATAAAATCCAATGTTTGTTGATTGTTGTTGCATTATTGTCAGATTTTGGGTCAAAACTTCAAAAGAAATTTAGTCAATTTTCGAATTCCATTAAAAATGTGACAAGGATACTGACGTTAACTTCATTACCATTTTCTCCTGCCTGCCATATTCAAGATATTTCACTCTAGAAATACTTACAAGGAGCGAACAATACTCATTTATACCTAGTATGTACATTCCATAACGAAAAATTCTTATTTTTCTTAAATATCTCAATTTTTTTTAATTTTTGAAATTTTCTTTTAGAAAAAGAAATAACTGAAGATAATGAAAACGATTTTGTACGATTTTTACCCCATTTAAAATCAGTTAAGCAGTTAAGTTATCAACATGATCAATCTTATGTTTTAACAATGCAAAATATAAGCCAAAATGTATAAATATTCATAAATAATAAGATTCAAAGTAAATGCAGAACTTGGCCAGGCTACTTCTGGTTCAGAAAGTTTTGTCCTACCTTCCCACACTTTCCTTCCGCGTTCGACATCTCACAGTACTTCGCTGGTCCTGGTCACGGACACCAAATTGACTTCGTAGATGTAAGCCAATGACCAAAAATAATCGTTTTTCAAAGAGTTTTATTTACTGAAAGTTGTGAGTCGTAAAGCTGATCGTAAATTGGCTCTAAGAGTCCCTCCTGAAGTACGCCGTAGATCGTATTTTATAATGTACAATGCATAATATTCATTTACATATGAAACAAACAAATCAGATTCAAGTAAACAAGTTATACAATAAATTTGTACAAAATCCTGGAATTTTATAAAATAAATTGTAATTGAAACATAAACTTTAATAAGCTTCAGTCCAACGTCCTAGTATTGTGCAAAAGTTAATATAATGTTAAGATAATTTTTAGCAATGTTCCGTTACTGTTCCTGCATCGTCGTCCCAAGATAGATAAACATCCTGGTAGATTACATTGTCCCTAATCCGATTACCAGGTTTGTTTATTCTTACGGAAAAGTCTTACACTTTCATATCCCGATTTACCGTTCACGGTAGCTCAGTCGGTAGAGCACTCGCTCCGTGATCGGGAGGTCGTGAGTTCGAATCTTGGCCGCGGCAGACCTAAGTCGATAAAAAATAGGTAGCAACTGTTCTTTCGCCATGCGCTCGGCACTTTGGAGTGAAAGTTGCGGGTCTTTCGGATGAGACCTTAAAAACCGAGGCCCCGTGTCACGGCAGGCGTTGGCACGATAAAGATCCCTCACTGCTCAATGGCCCTGAGTGCCGAGTAAAGGTCAAAATTTGAAGCCCTTCACCGGTATATGGTGACGTCTCTATATGAGTGAAAAATTCTCGAAAGGAACGTAAAACAATATACAATCAATCAATCAATCAATCATATCCCGATTGGATTATAGGTCAATGCACTCTATCTTAAGTACATTGTAAATAGTTTAGTATGTATATTTTCTGATTAAAATAATTGTCTCAAACCCTATAGGTTTACACTATCTCAGGTAAATCAAAGTGTCATTTAAAGAGCAATGTTTTAAGTACGATATATGCCTCACACAATTCTGTATGAAAAAAATATCAGACAGTATTCGGCCCTAACGGGTCTCAAACTGTCTGATATTTTTTTTCAAACAGACTGTATTCGGCATATATCCATTACTGACATGCAGTCGGACGGAGGTTTTTGTCCTCGTTTGACACATCTGTTTCATATTTGGATATTTTACTTGAAAAAGACGTTAATGTTAATCTAACAACCAAGCTTTATGATAAACGTGATGACTTTACCTTTTCAATCGTCAACTTCCCTTACTTATGCAGCAATATACCTTCATCATCTGCATACGGGGTATATATCTCTCAGTTGATTCGATACGCAAGAGCATGCTCTACGCATGTACGATTTCTAAAACGAGGTAAATTATTGACAAAACAAGTTGATGAAACAAGAATATCAGCTGTCTCGTTTAAAGTCATCATTTCGTAAGTTCTATAGTCGATACAATGACCTTGTCAGCAAATACAATTTATCATTGAGTCAAATGCTGACTGACGTTTTTCATACTAATTGTAAGGCCATTAGTTACACACTGAATTGTTGACGGATTTTTCCGTTATTTCCCGATCATGACAAGGGGCACACAATGGGTGTGACCGGTCGGCAGGGAATGCTCACTCCTCCATGGCACCCGATCCCACCTCTGATGTTTGGAGGTCCGTGTTTGCTCTGCTCCTATTTTGTATTGTATAATGGACTTTTGAGCTTGAATACTGTTTGTTATCTCCATATATTTCATTGGACTATACACTCCAACCGTTTTATATTCTTTTAAGATACGTAGGTATTACAGGCTTCCATCGAATTTTGATCTCAGTACTCATTCTTTTCACTATGACCAGAATTTCATAAATGTGAGTTTGTTGTCCATTTAACATTAGCTAACACAAGTAACTTTTTACTACACAGAAAGGTGATACGAAGTGAAACTAGCAATGAACAGATCTGTGAATCTTTTCACTAAGTATCTTACGAACAAACAAACAAAATTAAGACTTCCCAGTTCAAGATATGGTAGGAGTAAAATATCTAATAGTCCTATATTTGTGACATTTAAATAAATTCTGAATAATCCCTTAGGAAAAAAATTAAAATCTAAGAAATTGTATGGCCGTCATTTTTTGTAGCCAAAAGGGGTACAGGTCATTTAGATATGTTTAAATCTGCGTCTTTCATTGCCAAATTGGAAAACAGATTTTATAGATTTTTGTGTTGTCTGATGATGTTTGATTGATTGATTGTATGTTGTTTAACGTCCCTCTCGAGAATTTTTCACTCATTTGGAGACGCCACCACTTGCCGCGGTGGAGAGCTGTCAATTTTGTCCTATACTCAACACTTACGGCCATTGAGCAGTGAGGGTTCATTTTCGTGCCAGCACCTATTGCGACACGGGACTTCGGTTAATACGGTCTCATCCGAAGGACCGGTCTCCAAGTCCCGCAGTGGGATTCGAACCCGGGACGTAAGGATCAACTCCTTACTTCGCGACTCTAGAGCAGACGCTCTAACCACTGCGCCACGCGCGCGACTCAGACGGAGGTAAACAGATGATTATGAATACACAGGACGAAAGATCATCTTGAAGCAATCGCTTAATAGTGGCTTATAGAAAACTGTAGGAGGGGTAGCATTTTAAAAGAATTTTACAGAAATTTCGATTTTAGTAACCATGGCAACATCATTCAACAAAATTAAAAAAACAAAACAATAAAGACAATTATGTATCTCGGTGTAGTCTACTTGTGTGCAAGTTATACTGAAATAATACCAACACTGTAGGAGGAGTAGTGTTTTGAAAGTATTTCAAGGAAATTTCTATTTTTAGTAACCATGGCAACACGATTAATAAAAAAACTAATATAGAGCACTGTGTATCTATGTGTATTCTACTTTTGTGCAAAGTTATACTGAAATCAGATCAAAACTCTAGGAGAAGTAGCATTTTAAAGTATTTCAATGAAATTTCTATTTTTACCATGGTAACACCGTTCATCAAAATCAAAAACGATAAAAAGAATTAAGTATCTTAGTGTAGTCTACTTGTGTGCCCAGTTATATTGAAATCAGATCAAAACTGCAGGAGGAGTAGCGTTTTGAAAGTATTTCCTAGTAATTTCTATTTTAGTGACCATGGCCACATCGTTCATCGAAATAAAAAAAAAAACGATACACAGAATTATGTGTTTTAGAGTATTCTACTTGTGTACCAAGTTATCTTGAAATCAGACAAAACTGTGGGAGGAATAGCGTTTTGTAAACTTGTTTACATACGGACGGACAGACAGAAAGCTGGACGGACGGACGACGGACACCTTACTATTGCATAAGCACTTCTGGTCTCTGACCAGTAGAGCTAAAAACCTAGGCCCCGTGTCACGGTAGGCGTTTGCAAGATGAAGAACCCTCATTGCTCAATGGCCATGAGTGCTTAGTAATGGTCTAAATTTGAAGCCCATTACCGGTATATGGTTACGTCTCTTTATGAGTGAAAAAATCTCGCAAAGGACCTAAAACAGCATACAATCAATCAATCAATCAGTCACTTACTTGGCTCCTGATTTAAAAAAAAAACCTGAAAGCCAAATTACCCCTTGGTTTAAATTTCTGTCCCAATACGATCGAGTTTCAAATAGAACACAGGGCTGGTAGATCTCACAGCAATTCCGATGCCCTCTCCCGAAGACCTTGAACTGATAACTGCAAATACAATAAAAAAGCAGAAAAGAAATACGAGTCCAAACTCAACTTCCTCACGAAGTAATCAATATTGAAGAATCCAAAAGTCAAGACTCAATGCTCAAAACCATTATAGAATGGGTAAAATTTGATGAAAGACCCACATGGGAAGAAATATCACATCTTAATGAAGCCCATAAATATTATTGGGTCAGATATGATTCCTAAGTGATATACTCTATCATATCTTGGAGAATGTCCATCCAAAATATCAGATATCCCTATCCCTAAACAAGAGGCCCAAGGGCCTTAACGGTCACCTGAGTATAATATAACAATTTAGAGGATCCATAGAGTATAAAATGAACTGAAAGGTGAACCTTTGTTGCCCAAAAGCAAGTAAAAATAGGATGATCAGGATCTACAAAATAATTCGTCTAGTAATCATTAACAGTTTATATACTAGGATCTAATCTGTTCCCCATTTATCATTATCACCATACAGTATATAAACAAACTATCAATGCTTCTGTACTATTTTAATTCCTTGTTGAAATCTCTTCTGTGGCCTGTCTTGGTCTTTGATGAACATTTAATAAGACAGGTTATTTTTGTCTCGTTTTTATTTATCTATCACTTACTCAATACTAGTCTACCTGATCATTAAAAAAACTATGAAAGTACTTTTTGTACTATACAATAAAAATTCTTGCATAATTCTCTTATTCTATTAACCTTTCAAGTACATTATTTACAGTGATTAATTATGAAACGTAAATGGCAAAGGGGAATAACTCCTCTCAGTAGAATACAAAGCAATAGAGCCCTGGCCAGGACCAGAACACTTGACCAAATGCTCCAGATGTTCACAAATCTGGTAAAAACACCCTTCCTTATTAAAACGTTTACTCTTTTTGCCTGTGATATGCCCAAGTGCAGAGAAGATTTTTTAAAGAAATAATGCATTTTTACTACAGATTCACTATATTATAATAGAGCCCCCCCCCCCCCCTCCCGAGAAACACCAGAGCCGCTCACCCTGGGATCAGAAGTTTGCTCATCATAAGTAATCACTTTGTTTTTCTGCTTAACACTAAGGAGCAGACAGGATTATTTAATAGAATTAATGCGTTTTCACTACATTATCAAGAACCCAACCCTTACACCACCACATCTGACCCAGGGGTCATGAAATTCAGTACTCTGGAAGAAGCACTCTTGCTCATCATAACTATATGCTTAGCTTCTTTGCTTTTTAACCAATGCAGAAAAGAATATTTTCAAAGAAATTTTGCTTTTTCACTTTAATAATCAATAGACCCCTCCTTTTTCACCAGAACCCTTGACCCTGGGACCATGAAATTCACAATTTTGGAAGAAGCATCCCTGCCTATCATAACAATGTACTTAATTTGTTTAAATAATACCCAAGGGCAGAAAAGAAGATTTTCAAACAATATAGCCCCGCCCTAACACCAGAACCCCTGACCCTGGGGCCATGTATTTCACAATCATGCCAATAGTTTGACTGCTTGATGTCCAGGAGTAAAGAAGAAGATTTTTAAAGATTGCATTAATTTTAATGGTTTTGGCCCCACCCCTCAGGCCCCGGGGGGGGGGGGGGGCAGGGGTCATGAATTTCACAATTTTTGTTCTCCTTAACCCATAGATGCTATATGCTAATATTGGTTGAAATTGGTTCACTGGTTCCAGAGAAGAAGCTGAAAATGTTCAAAAGTTTACGACCGACGAACGACGACGGACGAAAAGAGACAGCAATAGGTCACCTGAGTGACTCAGGTGACCTAAAAACGAAGTCTTCCAACAGTTACATAATAATGTTACTGGTGGCCATTTGAATGTCCACAAAACTTTATTAAAAGTCAAAGACCGATATTTCTGGCATCATATGTCTGATGATGTCAAAATATTCTGTAGGAAATGTGGCATCTGTCCTTCAAGAAAGTAACCACGTACATTACTCAAAACACCTTTTCAGAACAATCTGATTAAAATCTGATCCTTTTATCCGCTCACATAGATCGCTACACAAAGATCTGACGAAACCCTGTGACGGTACATATTGTCGTTTATAAACAGGACCACAAAATGTACCGTCACAACCACGCTGCATGAAATAGCATACGAGACACGTCAGTGTGATTTACACAAAAATTATATTCACAAAACTACCAAAAAACAACAAAGCAAATCTTTAAGCAACAATTTCTGTGGGGCTACGATATGTACAGTGAGGGTAAGGCACATAATGTCGCCAGCGACAATATGTACATGTTTAACTTTTCAGCAGGCGACAGTATGTACCGATGGACGACAATGTGTGCAGTGAGGGTAGGTACATATTGTCGCCGACGACAATACGTACAAAACGACAATACAAACCCCATTCAAGGAAAATCCAAAATTAAAAATTAAAACAGTCCATCATAACTTATTGAAACCATATAAGGGAGACCACAAACCTTCTCTATCCTTGTAATGTGATGAATGGATCCGAAGTCATTGTCCATTTATTTTCTGCCAATCCATTACACACCGCTTTACCAAAAGTTTCCAATACTTCAGATTCAGCGCTACAAATGCTTAATATATTAAAGGGAATTTCCTTGGCCCGCCACCGTGAACGTCATATCACCACAGCTTACAGTGGTTTTGGTCACAAGTGCTTGACCTGCAATTTTTTTCTTTCAAGACCAGACCAAAAACAAGGCTGCCAGGGACACTTTGCAACTTGTAAAAAGAAAAGGGAGATACAACGGAGAGAAGGACCTGGAATTGAAGCATTCCAGAAAAGTCACGTCAAACTTGGTGATCCATTCATGAAGCTTGCCACTCCCAATCTAGGAGACACAAATGTGGCCGCTTCCAAACCTACAACTTAGCAGACCGACCCCCCCCCCCCCAAAAAAAAAAGTTATTGTAAATCTCCAAACAAAGCCCCAGCCAAGGCAATACCAGCATTAATGGTCATAAACTTGTCTATTCCAGTAAACTCCGGAGACTCGACAACTGCCCTCCAAATCACAAACTCTAAAGAATCTCCACATCCAGAATTTACCATCTTGTGTACATGAAATTCACTTAACGAACCCCCCTCCGAGCCGACCAAAACAACTGATATTTCCTTTCCAAGTCCACCTTCACCAAAACAAGGGAAGGATATCCCTATCAACCTTGCTCTTTCCGAGTCCAATAAATCCGTCTTTGATAAAACCACAGTTGTATCCAAAGACGAGGACCGGGTATCTATTTTTGTTGAGGGCATCAAAGATCCTCCAGGAGAATATTCCGTTTCCGACCCCGTTCCCGCTGGTCAGTGTTATAAGCCTACAAATATGAGAATGTTAAAGAAAATTCAAGATGCATAGAGTATTAGTTTAAACACGATTGTAGAAAAATTTGAGTGGGAGCTCTAAAACAATGGGACCTGCAATGGCAGTGGATATTTTTACAACCATCAAAAATAAATGACATGAAGTGAAGAAACTTGTAAGGGATGATGATGAAGCAACCTCTATTTCAAATGTCAGAAGTGAAGTGGCTAAAACAATAGAGAAGTGTAGTGACAAATAGAGACGTGTAGTGACAAAATCATACCATAAAGAATTTTACAAGTTATCTTCATGCACTACAGAGGAAATAAAAAAACTTCAAAGGGTGATTAGTACAAAACCTATAAATCACATAAAGAAGTGTTTTTCATACGCAATATCAAAGAATAAAGATTCTGCAATATTGACAAAAAAACCTTGTAGCTTTTCCCCGTCATTTATTATCAGAAATGTGATGATATCTACAACATCCTGAAACCTGTGTGCCAAGGAACCTTCCTGATGCAAAATGCTTGTCAAACCAGGATCTATTTGACAGACTGCTGGAAATATTTACGACATATGCAGAAAAATAAGACAGATTATTAACATTGGGAAGTACACAAAACAATGAATCTTTCAATGGACTAGTATCAGTGAAGAATCCTAAGAACAATTTTGTGTGAATACACAGAGTAGCATTAGCTATGTCAAAAGAATTTAGAACAAGAGGCCCAAGGGCTTTAACCGTCACCTGAGTATAATACAACTATTTAGAGGATCCATAGAGTATGAAATACTGATAGATGAAGCTTTTGTTGCCCAAAAGCAAGAAAAATAGGATAATAAGGATTAATGAAATAATTGGTTTAGTATTCCGTAACAACTCGTAAACTATCCCCCATTTATCACTATCACCTTGTAGACTATTAACAAACTATTAGTTCTTCTGTACTACTTTTAACTTTCACAAAAGTTGCCGGGATAACATATGATGGAACTAATATATTGAAAAATGGAAAACCAGTACCATGTTATCCACTGGAACATGCACTGTCTAAGTTCCAGGTATTTCTTCAGAAGGTCAGTAATTCTGTTCTGTTTGCTCACAATTGTCAACAGTTTGACAGTGTTTTACTCTGCCAGGCTATGCAGAGTGTGCCAGTTCTAAAATTTGAAGAAAATTTTTTGGTTTCTTTGACAATCTTCACTTGATGAAAGCAATTTTGACACCTCAGAAGAGCTATTTACAAGAAACACTTGTTGATGTCATTTTGAATGAAAAATACGCAGCACATGATGCTCTTGAAGACTGTAAAATAAATATCTACAGAAACTTATAAAGTATCTATTAAATGATGTTTATGTTCAGTATATTTCACATACATTCAATCTACAGTATTTTTGGTTTTTTATTTTTTGATTTTTGGGCAGAAACTCTTGGACAAGAAAATTTAGGAACTTATTGCAAAAAATTGTAAAAAATTTGAAATTTATCTCTTATCTGATTATTTAATTGCAGCAAAGAGAAAATTAATTATATTTTAAGAATTTTTTTTATCATTATACCTAAATATTCAATTAAATTAAAGCCAAATGACAATGTATATACTCTACTGAAACAATATCAACGAATACAATAAGGTGGAGAAAATATGGCAATTTCCAATGGAGAAGAGTTCCTTTACATGGATTCAGATGTTGAGTACATGTAAAATGCTCATTGTTGAAATCTTGATTCATAGATTTATGTGCCCCAATTTTAGCAGAGAAATTTTCTATTTTTGTCATATTTTATGAGAACATTATTCCATTACCGTTCACGGTAGCTCAGTCGGTAGAGCGCTCGCTCCGTGATCGAGAGCTCGTGAGTTCGAATCTCGGCCTCGACTGAGCTAAGTCGATAAAAAATGGGTAGCAACTGTTCATTCGCCATGCGCTCGGCACTTTGAAGTGAAAGTTGCGGGTCCTTCGGATGAGACCTTAAAAACCGAGGCCCCGTTTCACGGCAGGCGTTGGCACGATAAAGATCCCTCACTGTTCAATGGCCCTAAGTGCCGAGTAAAGGTCAAAATTTGAAGCTCTCACCGGGATATGGTTAGGTCTCTATATGAGTGAAAAATTCTCGGATGGGACGTAAACAACATACAATCAATCAATCAATTCTGGATTTTTTTGTCCAAATTCTTACCTCATATGCACAAAAGCTCGATTTCAAGAAATTCCTTAGACCTTTGTCAACTACAGATGTAGTTGATATCTGCACGAAGCGCACTGGACCAAATTGTCTTACCACCCAAAAATGGGAGTATAAATAGGCGAAATTTTCAATGGTCTCCATTTCAGGTCCAGGAGGGCTATTACCAACGGTTATGGGGAATGTTTTGTAGTTGAAATCTTTAAAGAATATGTTAGGAGCACAGGGTTAGTAATATTTTGAGATGGCAGTTTAAATATACGGAGAAATAAATCTAGAATCGAGCGCAATTTTTTGTGCGCAATAAATATACAGTTTTCACTACGGGTGGCACTGTAGCTCTCCGGTCTGTCAATATATTTTTTTTCCGGAGAGCTACAGTTCTGCAGCTATATTGAATTGTGATGGTCAATTTTAATGTGTATGATGATTGACAATTATATCTTCAACAGTATCATTGTACTTGAGCTAGAATGTATAATAATGGAAGGAAGAAAGAAAAATGAGGCTCATGACAAATAATATATTCCCCTAGCATATTGTTTGTGACAAAATTTGAGGGACATACTATATTCTTTCAGGCGAAAGAATAATATGGAGGGTGTGTGTGTCAAAATTCATCTTTTCAGTAAGATTTTTTTTAGATACATGTGACAGGCTTTTACACCATACATATGCTACTGCAACAAAACGGAAGGTTTTTTTTTTTATATCAAAAGGCCTGTAACCAACCATTTAATAAATAATTCCCAACTAAATGAACAGCAAAAAGATGTTTGAGAAAGGAGGGAGGGTCTTTGAAGCCATGGAAGTAGACCTCCAGAAGTGGCATGATGGAGGGAAATTTTAATCTTCAGACGTGGAATGGTGAGGCATCACCTCGGGAAAGAGAGGCAGTTTCCACAACCGAAGACCAAGAAGGCTAGTGAATTTGAGCATTATTCTGTGCAAGACGAAGGACCTGCAGTACCACTTCCAGCCATGCAGGGATTGGAGACACACATAAAAAAAAATTTTAGAAGACAGTCAATATTATTTGTATATTTCTTTTTTTTTTTTTTGTGTAATAACTTTTATTAAATCTCTGAGATTCCGATCTTAACTAGATTTCATCTCAGTACGATAACAAAAAGAAGACATTTCGTGTCCAAGCTATCAAAATGTATGCTGCATCCACAGAGATTTGCATGGATTGAAAACCCATAGCTTGCAAAATATTTAAAATTTTTAAACAAGTTTTTATATTGATAATATATATATATATATATGGAATATTTTTAGAAACTGTATCATAGGATTGTAGAGATTGGAAAATATCTGAAAAACAAGCATTCTGAGAGTATTGCATAAGCAATACATGTCCCCTACCAGTATCTCCCTTTCTTTTAAGGATGTCATTTTACAAGACCTTTTATATGATAACTGCGCCACCACCCCACCCCACCCCCCCCCCCCCCACAAATGTGGACATAACTGCCCCCCCCCCCCACAAATGTGGACAGTTCAGATTACTTGTTTATGAATGAAATGTTGGAATGAAATCTGTCTTACAAAGAAGTGTTTGACTAAAATCACATAATGAATGAATAACATGACAATTACTTACGTTACTCGTTTTCCCTAACCTGGCATTTACCACTCGGTCAAAATCTCTGCCTTCAACTTTTATTAAATAAATAGGGATATAAAAAACAATTCAAATCGTGAAAAATATTCAGTCTTTATTGCATCTGGTATTATTTCGCCAAGTAAATTAAGTATTCGCTTGTACGAATTGCTGAAAACAATGCACAATATTACTTTACCGTCTCCTGTCACAATCGACAACCTTCCCGTTTTTGGAACATTTTAGTGCAGCACGAACCCGATGGTGAACCCGATTATAACAAAACATGTTAATACATTATTTTATCTTTCATCTAACTTTATGCATATGATAAAAAAAATATTTATTTGTTTATGCTGTTATGATTTCATAAAAGCAAAATTAATGCTAAAGTCTTATGTTTTTTTAGAGGTGTGTGTTGTGTTGGTGGGGAAAGGGGGGGGGGGTGTTCAAGTCCTGAAAGTGCAACTATCATGAAATAGTGTTTCAATGGTATATATTAAACAGAATAAACACAAATAAAAGAATAAGTTTCTCATCCTCTAATTTTCAACATGAACACAAAATTGAAACGTATATTAGTGGAAACGCCTTCGTCACAATAGGATGAACCTGCAACATTCCATTAGAAGATAGGACAACCTTTTTTTTTTTTTTTTTTACCAAGTATACACAACTACATATGTTCATAGGTTTCTGACAAAGATCGTAGAACTCTCGACATTTTTTGTTCCTGTTAAGGTATGTCACTCGTGAAATTTGCTATATCAAGGATTTTTTGAGAAGTATATTTTGGATAAGTACTCATATAGTATGATTCAAAATCGCAGAGAAAATAGGGGGTCAGTGTGCATCCATCTTCGCTAGCCAAGGGTTTCCGATCCGAAATCTACTCTACAACCCTTGGCAGATTTAGCTGAAAAAATGAGAACTCGCGCAAACGAATCTGATTGGCTGCAAGGCCCCAGCATACGCAAGAAGTTTACTAATTGACGATTTTCGACTGAATTAAAATTTGTTCGTGTTTTATGTAAAAGTAGTTCATTATTTACTACGATTGAAACTTTTACCGTAATTTATGATAAAAAAAAATAGGGAATAATTAATTTGAAAGTTTTTTCTTTTGTTTTGATATGTTTTTTTCAGATATTATTCAAAGACCGCATTAGTACGAATTCCGCATTTTAGACACATCAATTTAAGCCAATCAAACGCCATGGCTCATTTATAATAATGGATGCGGCCATCTGTAGAACATGTTGTCAAACTCTTGACAAAAAATCACGAAGAACGATTTTTTCTACTACATTTGAGGTCTTCCAACAGCTGTATGAGGAGTTGGGTTATATTCCACACGAAAATGACGGATCGTCTAAGTATGTTTGTTATCGTTGTTATGCTAAGTTGAAGAAATTATCTAAAATTGACTACGACTTATTACACAAGTTGGATGAACTAAGAAAGGAAAAAATTGAGTTGATAAAATCTCTGCGTGAAAATCTTACTTTAGACAATGTAGAGTTAACTAGCGTAGGTGTGAATGTGAGCGCAAGTTTCACTACCCCTGCAGAGTTAGGAACAAGCAAAGATGTATTTAGTGAAGAAGATGGATCAAAGAGAAGTAGACCTTTGATACATTCTCCAACTCCACGAAAAGTAAAGAGGTGTAAGCCAGGTGAGATCAAACTCTTTATATTATTTTAGCACTTATGTAGCTGTAATGTGCAATTAAATTTGTAATTTTGACATTTCTCATAAAATATTGCACCGTTTGATATGTTGCCAACTTGTCGCAAGTTCATCAAGATTAATGTATACTAACTTCATTACCTGGATCAAGGTTTCCTACTAATAAGTAAAGAAATACCCTCTTTACATATTAGAAAGTATAAATATTCATTAACCAAGGACCAAAGTACAGGTGATATAAGTTCATTGCCATGCCACTATAGATACATCTTTATAAGTACTGAAACATTACATTATTATTACATGTGTTATTATTTTTTTAAGTATCCTAATTGTGGAATTTTTAATGCATTCTAACAGGTTTGACAAAGACTCCAGAGAAACTTCGACAACCACGTATAAAACTGTTTACACCTAGTAAAATTAAGGTAAATGCACATGACACTAACCAGTACAACAGAAAGTTTAAGTAAATAGTAGTTTTAGAAAAATGTGAGTGAAAAACAATTGAATTTAACATTGGATTGTATGCATTGTTACGATTTTTATCTTGAATTTGAAACAATACTCTGCACCAAACTTCTTTGAAGCTAGCAGCAGCTTTTTTTATTGTTATTATTATTTATTATTAGATATTGAACTCTGAACTAGGTATATTAAATGATAGTCATCAATGTTTTCATTTAAGAAGTGTAATTAGGGAGAGGACCAAATATGCTGAGCCTGTTGCCCAATCCCTTTCACTTCTGTGAAAAAAATATTGTTTTAATACAATTAATGCTTTTATTTATTTGATTTTCATTAGTTACATTAACATGGTTTTTCTGCAGTTTTGCAACAAATAAAAGCTGATCAATTTTTAGAGAAAAGTGCAAGCAAAGTGATCTGAAATGAAAGATTGTAACTTAAAATTGTAAATAATTGTTTTCTGTTGGTTATAACTGTATGGTTTTTGTTCACTATTATGTAACACTTTGCATACAGCTTTGCTTCATTTGTAGGTGTTGTTCAACGCTGGAAAACAGATCAAGTGTAGAATTGTAAAGGATGCTGAACTTAGACAAGTGATCAAAGCCATTTCCAGGGGACAACCCAAAAGACGCATAGCAAAGTTTGCATACAATTCTTCACTTAAAGAGGAGCTAGCAAAGTTTGTTATTCATGACATTGAAAAAGACATTACAGAGCTTACCTCAAAGAAATCCAATTGTTGTCTAAGGAGTACAGAATGTGACAATTTATCAAGTTTCAAATTTGAGAAATTGCTTTTCGAAGTGCAGTTATATGCTCCTCTGTTATATAAGACACTATCGCATACTCTCAAAGATTCTGTTGGAGTAGCAGTTACAACAGCCATAATTGCAAGAAACAGGAATATGCACATGTCTGCACTTCATCATATTATTGCGCAAATTTTGGATCACAGTGGAGCAACAGATGAGGTAAACTGGTGATACAAGATGATGGATGTTCTCCATTTTATTTTCTTAAAAATATTAGTTAGTAAAATGGAATGCATAGAATTATACATGTATATATATACATATATAGAACAGGCTTAATGCATGTATACATACACTGTTTTACTTGTTATGGCATACTTTATTATGGCCCTCATCAAGACAAACCTCAATAGAAAAATGTATTTGTCAGCATTTTATTAGATGGAAATCTCAAGAATGAATGTTCCGACATGCATCTTTCATATTCTATCCACGGCAAGGTTTAATTCATAGATAGCAGAAGATGAGACAGAGATGTTTTAACTTTCAATGCTGTGTTAGTGCTAAACTATCCAGTTACATTTCATTTCAAAATTCTGTATTTGTGAAAAAAAAAAATTAAGATTGAGCCAAAATTTTATGACTAGATTCTTATTGCAGTGTATTTCCTTGTTCCAAAAGTTGGGACTAAGTGTGTCCTCCTCTGCAGCAGCAAAGAAGAAGGTGGATCTAGCAGAATACCAGAATGAACACATCAACTCTACAGTTATCAATGAAAAGAGAGAACTTGAAACTTCAGGTATGGGTGATGCGAAATCCTCAGATATAATTGGGGATAATTTCGATATTTCCAAAAGCCCTTCAAATATGAGTAAGGAAAAGGAAAGGAAGAGTCTGCATTGGTTTCTGTTAATAGGTCTGCAAAAACGAATTGTTGACAACAGTTTAAGCAATCAGCTGCCTTCTGTATCAATCACTGAAATAAACAATGATGTATTTATTCCAACACGTTCAGATTGTGAGTTTTTAGAGGAGAACTGTTTGTTTCACATGATGAAAACTATTGTTAAGTATGTAGGGTGTTTCAAAAAATATGCCCCATTCATACCAAAGGTAATTAATCACCCTCATCTGAATGAAATGTCCATGAAGTCTGACTTTGTGATTCTTGATTTGTTGGACAAAAGTGAAAATAAAAGCGAGGACATGATATCAATACTAGAACACATCCACATGAAGTATATTGCCCACACTTCTGATGAGAATCCAAAGGTAATTAAGAAGAAAGTGTTTGGTGGAGATGTCTTAACAAACGAAAGAGCTTATAGTGCTCAATTAGCAATGCTGAATGGCAGGTCCGAGTTTGATCAACTGGCAGGTGTTATTCACAGACCAGAAGGGTTGCATCGTATGATGAATCTTTGTTTGGTAATAGCTAAAAAGTTCAGTTGGTTGCTGTTTATGGTTTTAAAAGGTATTTGATTTTGTTGGTTTCTTGAGTTTCATTTGTGTATTAAATCAAGATAAATGAACCATGTAGTACAGGAATCAAAGGTTTTCAGTTTAGTTCTCTCAGTGTGAACTTATCGATTTACAATACATTCATTTGATTGCATTTTAGGTCTAAATGATCACAGATTAAATTTTAGGATATCAAATTTAATGATTTGTGTCTCAGGGACCCCAGATGCTTTACCTATCTTGTGCTTTATTTCATAAAGAGGAATTCTACAATATAAACTTCTTGTACAGAGATTGATCTTGATTATTTTTAATTTTATTGGCTATATTTGGGGGGAAAAAATGTTTAATTTGAAAAAAAAAATATCCTCCTGACATGGAGTATTTATTCATAATCAGTGTTCTTACATGTTAAGATATTTTATTTCTTATTTAAGAGTATTCAATTAATGTACTTATTTAAAATCAGTGTTTCATGTTAAGATATTTTATTTCTTATTTAAGAGTATTCAATTAACTAACACATTTCAGATTTTTATTTAATGTATTTATTCATTTATTTATTATATGTTTCTTTTTTTTTTGCAAACCTCTTTTAAACTAACCCAACCTTTACACAGATGAGGTAATATACATTTTATTTAAATAATCAGGTTCTATGTACAGTAAAAAAAAAATAGTGAACTTCCTCTGTTAGTCTGTTGTTATAAATATATCCAACCAAAACCTCTTTTTTCCTCATTGAAGGAAAAAACTTCAAATTGCATCATATTTTATAAGTGTTTTTAGAGAGTTTCTCAGTTTTTCTTAATCCTGTTCTCCTGAAATACATTATAGCAAACTATGTTATAAAAAAAAAAAACATTTCACATCTATGTTAAACATGTTGTTTATCCCTTGATATCTACATGTATGATATCCGTCATATCAATCCAGATATATAGAAATTTAAATTTCTTTAAAAAAAAAAATGAAATTGAGGTCAAATAGGTCATTAAAGTAAATTATTTCTACACTGCATTTTTCTAGAATAACTTTTTAAAATTTTATTAATCTTGATTCATAAAATTTCAGCTCGTGTATCAGCAGTTCTACAAGCCGAGTTCTTCAGGAGAAGTAGGAACTTTGAGCCAGTTGCGAAATTTTGTTCACAGAATTGATGTCCATGGGGGTGATGAAGTAATTCAAAAATACAGGTATGTGTAATTTTTCATTCTATTGATTACTATCAATGAAATGTAAATTAAGAAATAAACTAAAATTTCAGTAACACTGAATAGCAATAGAAAAAAACCCAAGAAATGAAAAAAAGAAAGAAAGAAAGAAAGAAACAAGACTTGTGAAGATTGTGCCTCCACCAGAGCTTACAGTCACATTCATTTATGCATCATGATTGTTTGGCCAGAATTAAGTTTCCTTGCACAAACACACAGACAATCTTTGATTTATAAAAAGGAACCTAACTGTAAGGTTTCATAAAGCAGTTACTTTTATTTCATGTTTGAAGGAAACAATTTTTTTTTTAAATTTTAAATTATTTTAGAGCTCACTATGCATTTTCGATTGACTGCTTAGATGTTTTGATCACAGGAGCATGCCTACATCTTCTTGAAATGGAGAACTTAGATTCCAAACCAAACCGGAAGCAAGAGCTTTTTGAGTCTCATTCTACAGATGACAAGTACAAATTTCTCCGGCAAATTGCCAAGGATATACTAGATAGATATGTAAACCTTAATCCAGGTAAGATACTTTTTAAAGCTGAATTAGGTCCTTTGTCATGGTGCATAATACCTTGAGAATACTTAGTATCACGATTACCTCACAGTTATCTAATTACTGTCGCTCTTTTGTGACAGAGTCAAGGAAGCTATAAATCTCGCAAGATTACCGGGGCATTATATTGTTTACAGTAGTTACAATCGAATGATTCAAACAATCATTATGCCGAAATAGCTATGTATTGCCGAGGGTTGAACTCAAAATAGGTTGTCTAATTAAGAATGTTTGGAGTATTTTATCAGTTTCCAAAAGTAACGATTTTCAGAAAGAAATGGTTGAATTTAATTAAAAGAGTAAGCTTAATGAAATGTATCATAAAAAATATAAAACATGAGGACTAGCTCCTCTAAAATTTTATTAGGGGTTCAGCAAGTGTTCAGCAAGATATTTCACCATGCATTCTTTCTTATCTGTCCTTATAAAATCCACAGTGATCGATCTCGCACTCTATTCAATAACACATTGGCCCCAGCCAACAGATGTTTCCTACCTCCACTATGAAAGAGTTCCATTAAGTAATCGTGATATCAAGTATTCTAGTATTAAGCAGGCATGTTATCATGTGTACTGGAGTTATAGAGTAGGGTTTCCTCCATAATAGCACTCCACTTTACTTGTGTCGCATAAAAAAGAATTGTTTTGCAAAAAATATTTTTTGTTTAAATATCAATTAGAAATATATGTACTGTATACAGGGAAATTTTCACCCCTGTTTTATTTTCGCCCCTTTCACCCCAGATGGGCAAATTTTAAAACGGGGGCGAATTCAAAGAATTTGGTATAATTTCTTAAACAAAACTGTGACTGGGCGAATTTAAGACGGGGCAAAATTGTTTACAAGTGTGAAAGGGTGAAAATAACACGGGGTGAAAATAACCCTGTATACAGTAATAATGAGAACCAAAAATTTAAACATATCACTTCCTTGATAAGACTGAGTAAATTTACAGTAGTGAGGTGTTAGACATTTACAACTCTTTTCTTGCATCTTTACTTAATACTCTTTAAATAAATAACCTTTTACTTTTCTTATCTTGGTAGATTTGAGGAGAAAATACAAGAATTAGATGTCCAAAGTCAACAAATCAAAGACATGTTTGATCATAGACTGCAAAAGTACATCTGTGTATCTTGTGAAAAACAGTACAAAAAAGTAGGCCATTTAAAGAGACACTTAAAAGAAAAACACTTGTGGGATTTCACAGAGACTGAAACAGAAGAAGAGGAAAAACCAGATAGAATATCCTTGTACAGGGCTTCACTAATGAAATGTTTGTTATTGCTTAAAGACACCAACGATGGATACAATATGGGAGATGGAGACAGAATCATGATAAATGCTAAGTTTCAGATGTTGCTTTCAGGGGTATGTAACCACACAAAATACCAAATCTGGTTATTTAGATTCTTGGCATATTATCATTGCATTCTGAGTCCCAGAGATGCTCACGAATACAAATGGAACTGTACATCAAATCTCTCTGGTGGCACTGGCCACAACATCCCAAACGACAATTTAGTTGAAATAATGGTCCATAGATTAAAAGAAAAACTACGTACACAAGGAGCAAACGTTACATACGAGAGTGCAAGAAAGGCAGCCCTGTCACTTCAAGTACAAGATCAAATTAAACAGAATGCCATGCATGAAATTGCCTTGAAACCAAAAGGAACAACCCGAACTGAGCCATCCAAGAAGACTGATGTTGAATTAATTATAGACCAATTCAAGAAAGCTGAAATTTTTGATTGTGTGCCTGGAAGGCAATTTCAAGCCTTTTCTTCCTTTCAGGACTTATTTTCAAGGGTAAAAGTTGTAGAATTACATAAATGGATTCAAAGCCAGAAGGAAGCATTGTCATATGAGATTGTATAAATGTTAATACCCTGTCATTTATTGGCTATATTCCTACATATGGGCATATGTATTGAATATTGAGGTCACAGTATTAGAATAAGATTTTTAAAAGTGGCACTAAGTGTTTTTCTTATTTTTAGCTATACTCAAACGTGGTTTTTTTTTGGGGGGGGGTCCCCACTTTTTTCTGAGTATATTATTTTGCTATAGTAAATTCTCCTTCAGATGCTGTTTGCCCCCCCCCCCCCCCCCCACACACACCCTTTTTATGTAAGGTAGAGCACACTTGCAAATTCCAGGATTTGGACAGTAAATAAGCCTTTTTTTTTTTTTTTTTTTGCTTGTCAGATAATTTTGGGAAGTTGCCTCCCCCTGGGGTCAGTTTAGTTTTTTTTTTTTTTTTTTTTTTTTGGCTTGTCAGATTTTTTGGGGAAGTTGCCCCCCCCCCCCCCCCCCCAACTTTCGAAACCGTTGCTATGGGCCTGATACTGGTCAGAGATTAGAAGAGCTTATGCAACAGTAAGGCGTCTGTTGCCCATCTATCTGCCTGTAAACAGATGTTCAAAATGTTATTCCTCCTATAGTTTAACATCTCTAATTTCAGTATGACTTAGTACATATCTTTGGAAGTTCACTAAGATATATAATTCTGTATATTGATTTTTTTTATTTCAACAAATTATGTTGCCATGGTTACAAAAAATTGAAATATCTGTGAAATTCTATCAAACGTTACTTCTACAGTTTTTTTTTTCCAATTTCAATAAGATTTGATACTTAAATATGCATGTATTCTTAGATTCACCAGGTACACAACAGTACGCTTGATGTCTCATCAGAGACTTCTGGTTTGACGTATTTTAACAGAGGGAAAATTCAATGGCATATTTGAAGTGGTGTGTGCGTTGTCATCCTTACAGTGACATAGACAAAAAAGACAAAATAACCTTTGAAATAGATCCAGGACTTGGAGCACTTTTAGACTTAATTCATTTTTTGATTATTCATAAAATCAATATTTATTCTAAACTAACTATTGAAATAAAAAAATTAAGAATGAGAATAGGAAACAATTTTAAATATTTTAAATTTTATGTTTTTTCTGTCATCCATAAAATTTTATGCAAATTCTGATTTGTCTAAAATGACTTTATGCTGTTATGGTCAGAAATTTAGATGTATGAATCTTCCATACTCTGGCAACACTTTAATGATATTTTTTCCCTTAAATATGCTAAATGTAAATGAACAAGATGCAAGAAGTGAAAATAAAGTTTGGTATTCTTATATATATTTATTTCAAAAAATCAATCTGACTCCTCAGTGTCCTGAGCAAAATTATACATATCAGAATCACCAACAACATCAGAGATAATTTCACAGATATCTGTTGCAGTATCTGTATACACCAAATGGGGAATTTTCTCATTACATCATCAGGTGTAAAAACTGAGTTGCAATTTTCCACAATCTTTTTAACAACTTCATTTGTTAGCCCATTTAATACTTCAAAATCTATGATACAATCAGTATTGGACATTTGTGATTTATAAAATAGTAACTTATCATGAATGATTTCTTTTTCTCTGTCACTTACAAATCTCTTCATCTCATCTTCATCTTCAGATGATCCACTGTCTTCGTTATCAATTTTTAAACATTCATGTGTCCGAGGACACAGATAACTTTTGCACTTGCATGTTTTTTCACATACATCACAACAGTCATGAAGTGGTAATATTTTCTTGTTATGTAAAATATATGCTTCACAAAGGATTTCATGTCTACATTTATTATCTTTAGCTAATCGAATTAGCTCACTTTCCACTTTTTTAAGTTGATTTTTATTAGTTTTATACAGAATCAATTCATCCGACAACTTTCCGTCCCTTCCCGCCCTCCCCATCTGCTGTACAAATGTATCTAATTTTCTAGGTAATTTGTAATGGACAATATGGTACGCATTGTAGAAATTAACCCCCATACCTGCTGCATTTGTGCAGATAAGAATTCGGATGTTGCCATCCTTGTTCATATCCTCAGATATTATTTCTTTTACTTTTTCATCAGTCTTGCTGTGAAACATTTCAAAAAGTTGACAGTCATTGCCAAAATGTTTGACAAATGTGTAAATTTTGGAGACATCTGAGATACTTTCACAAAAAATTATATGCCTTTCAGTTTGTGCCTTTTGGGTCCTTAAAGCATCGATCAACCATTTAAACACTTTTTCTAAATTGTCAGAATTGGGAATACACATAGATGTTATTTTAATATTTTCACGATCTGGCGAATCTAATATTACTTCGACATTGGTCCGAAAACATAACATTTTCATAATTCTCCTACGCTGACTTGGTCCTGATGTTGCAGTTAAAGCAATCAAAGATGCTTTAGGGCAGAGTGACCTCAATTCCCCTATATTGGAAAATGCCTCTCTAAAAGGTTCGTCATCTTTGTCACCTTCTCCCCTAAAAAGAAATGCTCAGTTATTCCTTTTAAAAATACATTTTTCCCTTTAGCATGAATAAACAATTTGTTTTTTCAATTAGGGATACTTTAACTTATTGATTAATTACTTAAATTAATTTGTTTGGCTCTTTTCTCAGTACATGTTTTAATTTATATTAAATTTAAGGTTTGATTTACTTAACATACCACTGTGTAACCGTATGAGCCTCGTCGACAGCTATTAATTGTAATTTGTTTTGGTATATGTCTGATTTCAGCATCTCTCTCCACTTGCCGTTATTGATGAAGGTCTCCGGGCTACCGAACAAAAAATCAAATAAGCCTTGTTCCACTTCATCAGTCTCTAAGAAATCTTTTCCAATGTACGTTGCTTTAAGTCCTAGAAGTCCAAGTTTTATAGACTGTTCTTTCATTATGCTTAATAATGGGGCGACGATTAAGACACATTTTCCCGGATGTAACACTGGGAAATACTCGTAACTAAGAGACTTCCCACTACCAGTTCTTGTACTTAAAAACACATCTTTCCCATTTTCAATGGCACTTACGCTTTTTACTTGCTTCTCTGTCAACGATTCTATGTTAAATCGATTACAAATCGTCTCGCATTGTTCTACCATGGAGGTCGCCATATTGTTTCAAACGTCATATATATTCACGTATGTTACAGCTATTTTCATTGGACAAATAGTAAAGAGCTTCAAGGGACTTAACTCAATTACGGCGATAGGCGGCGCAATTGAATTTCCCGTATAATAGGACTAAATCTGCCAAGGGTTGTAGAGTAGATTTCGGATCGGAAACCCTTGGCTAGCGAAGATGGTGTGCATCTAACTGAGCTACGGTACAATTAAGTTGACCTTTTTGCACTTAAATTGTAACTCTTTGGTTAATCACTTTAAACGTTATCATGTTTTATCAGATGTAACCATGGCAATGAACATAATCTTTTTTAACGTAAAATAGTTTGAATAATATTTATCATTGAACAAATCATGCAAATTAATGCGCGTAAATTTTTGAATGACCTTTTTGCACTTAAAAAGTCTCATATTTGGGGTATTAAAAAATCTAAATAGGCAATAGAATATTTTCTTGTATCAAACTTTTTACGACTTAAGTGCTGATCGGTCAAAAATATCGAGTAGTTTAAAATAATGAAGAAAAAGTTGGGGTCAGTGATGTAAATTTTGAAATATTGGTCAAAATATGCGATTTTCTGGCAAAAAAAAATGTGTAAATTTTGTCTTGACTTCTTTTTTTATATCTTCATTTCTTGGCAAAGTTTGTTGAGCGAAGGTGTAAATTTTGTTATAAAAATATAAATTGAGACCTATATTTAATATTCCAGGCATATCATAACGGAAAATATTCTCTGAGTAAAAGTATGTGAGGCTAAAGTTCCAAGATATTAAATTTAATAACTGTGTAGATTTGCAGAATTTTCTGCTTAATATCCTTCCACCACAAGAAATAGTCCCTTATAAATCTTGCTTTTTTATCAATTTTTGAGCAGTTTTTTAATTCAATGTTGAACATTTTACATTGTTTAACTTAAATATGTTATAAAGGTTGAATTGTAATAAATAGTTTTTAAGTAAGAGGTTCTGACTGAACTTTTCTAAAAGGCTGACGAGTGACATACCTTAATTTATTTTTAAAAACAATTCCTACATAACAGTTTATGTCATGAAATGTTCATAAAAGTTGTCATCATGTTTAATACTTGGTAATTTATTATTTTTTTCACTCATTTTTATTTTAAGGTATTGGGCTTGCGCATGTTGGCATTATTAATCTTGCTTTCTGCGCGATGCCAACCTGTCACTTATTTAACATTGTTTGCTGGAAAGGAGGGGGGGGGGCTTAATTTACACGGGGAAAGTTTACTGTGACATCACTATAGCAATTCCTCACAATAACAGGAAATGAAATAATTTACGTTTCCAAACTGCATTCATTTTTGTCGCTAGTTAACTCCCACACAGCAAGATATAAAGAAGTCACAGATCGCATGACGTCTTTGACGCATTTTATGTGCAGTGAGAGGCGGATCAAGTAATTTTTTCGGTCACGCTCCACTAGTCCGAAGGTTCATTAAGCCGAAGGCCCACTAGTCCGACGGTCCACAAGTCCGAAGGTTCACTAGTTTGACGGTCCACTATTCCAAAGGTTCATTAGTCCGAAGGCCCACTAGTCAGAAAACCTGATATAGTTCGCAAGTTAAACAATTCAAAGTGTCCGGCTCTATGCAATTGCTCTATCTTCTACCTTAAGAAGTCCTTGTAGTTTGGGGTTAAAATTCGGACCACAAAATATGCAACTAAAAATTATTTATAGAAATTTGAAACTTCCTTCTTATATTAATATTCCATGTATTCCCACATCTCAACCCTTCCTTTCTCCACTGTTGACCGGTCAAGTTGGCCTTTGTCAAATAGTGCGGTATTTGAAAATTATTTGACCAACCACTTTGCACACCATGTAGGCATCACAGATGACCCAAATCAGGAACCAACTCTGATCATTTTTGATGGCCATAAATCCCACATACGACTAACTCTGACAAATTGGGCCCCAAAAGGAATGTGATTTTATTTCTCCTACCACCCCATAGCAGTCAAATTACCCAGCCTCTTGATGTAGCCATACTTGGTCCGCTGAAAAATATGTATTATAGGGAATGTTCGACCTATATGCAACAAAATCCTGGAGCCAACATTACTAAATGTGAAATAGGAAAATTGAGCAACAAGCCCTATCTAAATGCAATGTCGCCAGATAACCCTGTTTCCTCTTTCAGGAAAACTGGAATTTTCCCACTGCTACCAGACATTTTTGAAGCACCACCGGGAACAACAGCACCTGCAACCACGTATGCCAATGATGAAATGCAGCCGACTCTGCCAGTAGACACAGAGCTGATGGGTGAGGGAGTTGCACAACCAACCACATACAGAGAACACAATAAAAAAAATAATCCTTCTGCCTTTTTTGAAAGTAGAACAATCAAAAAAGAATCTGTGAAAAAAGTAAGAAGTTTGTACTACCATTTCTTGCTGGAAATCTTTTGAAGGAATCTAATATTCAAGTTTTGGAAACATAAAAAGCAAAAATTAGAAAAAGAAAAAAAATATCAAAAGGGAAAGGCAAAGCAGTGGTACATTTCTTGCTGGAAATCTTTTGAAGGGATCTAATATTCAAGTTATGGAAACATAAAAAGCAAAAATTAGAAGAAGAAAAAAAATATCAAAAGGGAAAGGCAAAGCACTAGATAAGGGAAAACTTCAGCAACTTCAAATTGTTTGAGTCCCAAACCAGGAACATCTGGCATTCAAAGCAAAACATCTGGTCCAATACCTGTAGATACTTCAGATGATGATAATTTTACGGATGACGACGAAGTATGTTGTATTTGCAACAAATGGCAACCTGAGGAACTTTCACACAGGCAGGAATCAGTTTTGTTAGTTGGGGACAATGTGGCATTTGTGGACATTTGAACCATCTTAAATTTTGTTCTGAAGTAAATGTTCTCCGGAGAGGAAGTAAATTCAAATGTCCACATTGTGTTTAAACAATTTAATAATAATAAGATGAACTCAAAGTTTAAATGTTTGCAAATTTAATTTCAATTCCTTTTTTAAAAGTGATATTATATTTAATTAAACAAAAAATAAAATAAATACCTAATAACTGAACCAGGTTTCCATACATTCAGTACCGCGATACAATGGAACTCTCCCAATTTGAAAGGTAAATTAGACTACTGTGTTTTAACAAGAGGCCCAAGGGCCTTAACGGTCACCTGAGTATTATACAGCACTAAAGGATCCATGGAAGTATAAAACAAAATTAACTGATAGACAAAGCAATGTTGCTAAAGAATTTCAAACATAGGTAATCAAAGATTATAAAGCTCACCTCGACAAATGTTATCTATAAGTAAGGCAAATCTCACATCATATTTTTTTCTAGTTAGTATACATCCCAAGATCAATATCCATGCAAGTTTGGTTTAAGTAAGACTTGGAAAAAGACCTGCTCCAAAACCTTTAACTTGGTCACTCATCTGGAAAATCTAGGTCAGATCCAGCATCCGAAGCAAGTGTGGTAGTGTCCATCCCTAGATGCATCATCCATGCAAGTTTGGTTCAGGTAAGGCTTATAGTTACTTGGGAGTGGACTTGCTCCTAAAACTTTAACCGGGACGCCAACGTCGGAGGTATAACATGAGCTCATCTCGACTTCGTCGAAGTGAGCTAAAAATCTGGTAAAA
The DNA here is from genome assembly GCF_033153115.1 of Saccostrea echinata. Lineage (NCBI taxonomy): Eukaryota > Metazoa > Mollusca > Bivalvia > Ostreida > Ostreidae > Saccostrea > Saccostrea echinata. The sequence continues at coordinate 5,233,819 of NW_026889755.1, read as the reverse complement.
ATACCCTTGCTTATTGTAATGTGCTAGACCCGATTGATCTCCTTTGGATCATACTTGGTTTTCCCAAGTCTTACAGGGATGATAATGAATGAAAAATATTCAAATACAAAGAACACTTGCCTATTGTGTAAGGTATTCAATATATACAGATTTTTTTTTTGTCACTTGCCTAGTGCTACAATTCAGTACACACAGACTTGGGTATATACAACGTGGTTATTTGCCACTTGTCACTAATTACAATAAGTCACTGGCTCTCTGCGATTCTTTGTTCACTTTGATAAAGTATAAAACAACATCCAGTCTCCTGTCAACCACAACTCCTCTACAAGTGACACTAACTTAGATCACCACATAGTATACATACTGTGTACAATTACAACTTTTGCTAAATATATAAATAATCTTTATGTCAATCTTTTATACTGCTTTCCAGGCAAGAATCTGACTTTGAGCATACTTTGCTCATTTAAACCAAACATTCATTTTATTTTGTTTCTATATATATATATAATATTCTTTCCTGTATTCTCATTCAATCAAATAACCTGTTAATTAAATTATATAGAAGGATTTCTTGATTAACAATATTTAGCAAAGGGGAGTAACTCTCATTTGCTTCACATCACAATTGTGTATTCTGTCCTAGATAACCACAAGTAAAGAAAAGGCACATTTACTTATAATTAAATTTAATACATGTATTTACATTGATATTATTGCATTTAGCTTGTTTGCTTAGTACTCAGGGGCAGAGGAGAAGTTTTTCAAAGCATTAATGCATTTTGCTAATTAATCAATAGAACCCCACCCAAGCTCAAGAACACCTGACCCATGGGCCATGAAATTCAAAATTTTGGAAGAGGCATCCTTTCTCATCATAACTATGCATTTAGTTTGTTTAATTAATACCATGGGGCAGAGGAGAAGATTTTCAAAACATTAATTTATTTTCAGTATATAATAAATAACCCCCCCCCCCCCAACACGGAACCCCTCACCAAGAAGGGCCATGAAATTCACAATTTTGGAAGAGGCACTCTTGCTCATCATAATTATGTACTTAATTCATCGGCTTAATACCCAGGAGCAGAGGAGAAGATTTTCAAAGAATTAATGCATTTTCACTATATATTCATTAGAACCCCGCCCTAACACCAGAACCCCTGACCCAGGGGCCATGAAATTCACAATTTTTGAAGAGGCACTCTTGCTCATCATGAGTATGTACATAATTCATTGGCTTAATACCCAGGAGCAGAGGAGAAGATTTTCAAAGAATTAATGCATTTTCACTATATATTCATTAGAGCCCCGCCCTAACACCAGAACCCCTGACCCAAGGGCCATGAAATTCACAATTTTGGAAGAGGCACTCTTGCTCATCATAATTATGTACTTAATTCATCGGCTTAATACCCAGGAGCAGATGAGAAGATTTTCAAAGAATTAATGCATTTTCACTATATATTCATTAGACCCCCACCCTAACACCAGAACCCCTGACCCAGGGGCCATGAAATTCAAAATTTTGGAAGAGGCATCCTTTCTCATCATAACTATGTACTTAATTCATCGGCTTAATACCCAGGAGCAGAGGAGAAGATTTTCAAAGAATTAATGCATATTCAATATATATTCATCAGAGCCCCTCCCTAACACCAGAACCCCTGACCCAGGGGCCATGAAATTTACAATTTTGGAAGAGGCACTCTTGCTCATCATAACTATGTACTTAATTCATCGGCTTAATACCCAGGAGCAGAGGAGAAGATTTTTAAAGAATTAATGCATTTTCACTATATAATCATTAGAGCCCCGCCCTAGCACCAGAACCCCTGACCCTGGGGCCATGAATTTCACGATTTTGGTAGAGGGCTCAATGCTTATTACAATCATGCCAACAGTTTGACTGCTTGATGTCCAGGAGTAAAGAAGATTTTTTAAAGATTGCATTAATTTTGATAGTTTTAGCCCCACCCCTCAGGCCCCGGGGGGGGGGGGCAGGGGCCATGAATTTCACAATTTTTACTCCCCTTCACCCATAGATGCTATATGCCAAAATTGGTTGAAATTGGTCCAGTGGTTCCAGAGAAGAAGCTAAAAATGTTCAAAAGTTTACGACCGATTGACGACGAACGATGAACGACGACAGACAAAAACAGATAGCAATAGGTCACCTGAGTGACTCAGGTGACCTAAAAATAGCACACAAAAAACGAGGAAAGGTTGAAAAAAATGGGGTTTCACTAAAAAGTTAGCCAAATGTAAGCTTTATCAATAGCAACCATTGACATGTTAAAATAAACAACATGTAGTATCTTTTTTTTAAGGAAAAGAATTAAGTACCGTGAGACACCAGAGGTGTGTTCAGCAGAGCGAGCGCTCGCTACTAGACGGAGGTGATCGCCTGAGAGTTCGCGATCGCTCGCGAACTTGCTTCTTAGGTAGTTCGCCGCAAATCCAATATGGCGTCGAATGTGTCGATCGATGGACGAGAAGCTGTATTTTTCATGAAAACTGTCTAACTACTGTGTATCTTCATTCCGGAATTTGCACACCTGGAAGGTTTCAACATTATAAAAATACCACAACAAAGAATACCAAACAAAGCTCAAGATCGGTCGTGTTTCGGTTTTATTAGCTGTAAGATGTGATGGAAATGAAAAGAGACAATCTTGTCACCACTTTTTGTCTCTGTGTTAAATATGTACATGTAAGATACAGTTACTTATAAGTGGTTTGTCTGTCATATCTCTTTATCGTCTTACGCCATCATGATCAAAACAATGGCATCCTTGGAAGGCTCCAGCTCCGGCATGTCCAGTGTTTCTAAGTAATATACATGTATACAAGATTTATCGATGCACAATGCAAACTTAAAGATGGAAAGAAAAAAAACAATAAGAAACATGATGAAAAAAATCTTTACATGCATTATAGATTAGTTTAAATTGAAAAATGCCACAGAGAACCATATTTTGTAGTTCAGAGTACAAGTACCAGATCACAATTCAACTGTAAACATCACTTAGTGATTTACTCAGTTGTTGTTATATCTTTCATATGATAAGTGTGTAATGGAATGAGATGCTTAAGATGTTTTTTGACATGCTCAGCTTAAAAGTTGTGTCTCATTAAACCAACAAGAATTAGGCCAAGATACAGAATCATATGTGATTTTTTTAAAATCTCACATAGGGATATATATTTTATGTGCAGACTTAGATATTAAATTCACATGTACATGACATAATGTTATTTATATTTTTCATTTTTGTCTTTGACTTCCTGTTATATAAAAATTCGGTCATTTTTTCTTTCACAAAATTTGAAGAGATTATAATTTCCAGAGCCAGTAGAACCTGCTTAATGTAATAGTGGACACAGTCACAATGGGTTCAGTTCAGACTTTATTGTTGATGTAGATGGATATATAAGATGACAAAACAATTGATATAGCCCTGTAATATGCCTGAGTATCGGAAGCTACCAAACGATACAATACATATCATGATGTGTCATGCAATACATGTATAATGATACAATTGTCAACAATTGAATTCATTGATACCATTACATATTCTTGTTTGCTTACCTCCACAGATACTGAAAACATAGAAAGAATATCTTTATACCCCTAACCAAAGTTAATTATAGGTTGACCTATAGTATTAACATTGAATTTTTTTCTTTGCTACCTTGTATTTAGTCATATTGGAACATTAAAATTTGTTTTGTTGCAGGAAGATTTTCAAAAAAAGACAATGAAAATTAAATTGTACTGTATAACAATACGTACATGGGAATATGATAAGTGTATTGTGGGCCCTTGCGATCAATACGGTCGATGTATCGCTGAATTGTTACTTTGTACAGTATCTGTAAACTTTAATACCAAGTTTCTCTAACCCAGGAATTAACATCCCCACTAACCCTACTAACCATGAATTTTAAGTTAATCCCCACAAAAATAAATGACTCCACAGTATGTCATTTTCTGTCATCATGGGAAAGTTATTACGCAAGTTTCACAAGAGGAGTTGGTGGAAACTGACCTGACTGAACATGACTATCTTCATATGGTGCAATTTTTTTTTGACAGCTGCTATCTTGGATAAAACCTTGAAGCTGGAGAGAGGGAGAATTACTGACTATGTGAAAACAACAGTGCCAAGTTATAGTGATCCAATGATTCACTCTCATTTTCGAATGGATCGCTCCTCAGTAAATGTAATGTTACTTAAATGCTTGGGTTTTTTTTTTTTGTTTTATTTCATAATTGATGTATAAACACATGATAAAGCTACCCTATGCATCAACACTGATCATTTTCTTTCATTGACATACAAGTATATTAATTACGAAGAAGAAACATAAAAATGATTTCATTCAGAAGTAATATTTACCAAATATATATATCCTTTTTTTTTACAGAGCTTACACAAGTTCCCTTTGTAGTTATTATTTGTCAATTTCCCAATTTTTATAATGCCTGATGGTATTAAATTGCGTAATTATATAATTGAGAACTGTTTGCAATCAAGATTATAAACCTATTAAAGTAAAGATTAAATTTTTGGATCCTTGTAGAGTTGTTAACAATGCATAGTCATATTTGATGTATATTCTAAGCAGATCTGATCAAAGTATTTCGAGTAGGTTAGTTATCCAGATACTCTTCTTAATGGTAGGTGAACTATAGAATTATAGTGTAGATTCAAGTTTGTACAGGATGGGGCCATAATGGGTGATCAAAGTTTACAGAGGAATATATAGGAAAAAATCTTTTTCTCAAGAACATAAAAGACATGATTAGTCAAATTGATATGGAGGCATCCTTGGGTAGTGAAGAATGAAAACTGTTCAAATGAGGGCCCCCCGGGGGGTAGAGTGGGGCCACAATGGGGGATCTCATTTTAACAAATGAAAATATGGGAAAAAAATCTTCTGCTCAAGAACAGCAAAGCCATTTGTCATATTGATATAAAGCATCATCAGGTAGTTTACCCCCCCCCCTCCCCTGTATTTTGTAAGGATAAGACACTGTGACTTCATCTACTTCTTTCTTGAGCATTTTTTTCTAAAGTCTCTAAGGATACGATATTGGAAGCCCGGTAATTGAGAGTTAATCCTTTGACTTTACACGATGAATTTCCCTTGGCGGTGAGGTAAGCATAATTTTATGGACCTCTAGACATGAATTTGATGATGTGGTCCCCGTTTAATTCATCCGTCCATTCTCCTACACTGTTGCCAAGGCTCGGATTAAATCGTCCTTCCTTATGTTAGTAAATGATAGTATCCGTATCGAAATAAAGGACCCGATCTCCTAAAGGTTGTAAAGTCTCGTAGAGGTGTAATCTGGTATGAGATGTAGCGAAACAGGCCAGTATTACGTTTCCACAAATTGATGTTTGTCTTGATAATTGACTAACATTATGCCCATTTCCGGCTTCTCTTTATTTTCCAAGAGTTCGATACCTTTGATCTAGTTTGATCTATAGAAAGCATCGATTTAAAGTCTGAATAAAAATGTCCGTCTTTCTGGTAAATGCCAAACTTCGTAAATTTTCTCTGAAGTATAACCCTTGTCTAAGTCTTTGTGTAATTCCGTCGTCATCCAGGCATGTTTAGGGTCCTCTTGTTCCGCACACGTTCTAAGGGAAATAACAACTTGCCTCTTGTGCGATAAGGTACCGGGTAATAGAGGCCTTGGGGTGGTAAGACCAGGCAATGAACGAGTCCAAAATAGGATCTTTCGTCCTAGAATTGGTCGGTAATGATTTAAGGATGCCCCACAGGAAAAGGTCTGTTTTAACACGTAAGTGTAGATAGAACAAACGCCTATGTATCTCATCTCCCTCTTCACAATATAATCGTGTAGCATTGGTCCAACCTCCATACAAAGCCTCTCGGGGGGTTGAAGGATCTGAAAAGTTTAGGCCTGATAAAAAATTCTGTAAAATCTCATCTCTTTGCACTTCTTAATCGAATTCTTGCTCACGGATAGAGGTTACAATGTAGCCAAATTGCTCCAAGACCGACTTCCTCCTTTAAATCCCTTCAAGTAATTGTTGCTAAGTCCATTGGGGTTAATGAGGATGAGTTTCGGTCTATAGATTCGGAAAGCAAATGCAGCATCCATTCCAATAAGTATCCTTCCCATAAAGAGCTAGATGACTTTGAAAGAGGAACTTGTGAAAAATGACCATAGATCAAATAAAGTTGAGGGGCGAGTATGTTTCTATTCATCGACTGTTAGGAGTGTTGTTAGAAAGGGAATCATCACTGGGACGGCTTGTGAAGGTAAGAAAGGCAAACAATTTTTGTTTAAAACAAATAGCACTCAAGATTATCATGACGAGCAGAACTCGAGAAACTTCACTAAGTGGTTCACTGAACAATTGCTCCTTACCTACCTGGAAATTCGATCAGTGTAATGGATAACGGCAATGTACCTATCCTGACAACACTGAGTCAAAGTGTTCGACATCGTCGGCACCAAAGGTCGAGATCTAGCACCAAACACCGAGATGTAGTCTCGGCTTGATAGAAAGGGTATCCTTTATACTCCGGCAATGATCAAGTTTGAATTACTCACATTTGTGAAGCAGCAAAAGCTTCCGCCAAATATTTGTGATTGATGACTTGGCTTCAAAAGCATGTCATATAATATCGCTTCTACCTCGATATCACTTTGAGCTGAATTCAATCGACCTGGTTTGCGTTGAATTGAAAATCTCCTCCTCGAAGAGCAATGCTATGTTCAGGAAAGAAAAGTGATGGAGCTATTCAATCAAGATCAGCTTACAATGTGGAGGAAGGTAAAGAGCCATGTTATAAATGAGGTAGAAGCATTACCGTGGAAATTTGATGGAGTTCAGGATCACGAAATCGTTCCAGTGATCACTGACTTGACGGACTCTGAAGACTATGACAAGGATTCAGATTCTAGTAATGACGAAAATGTGTGACTATAATCACAGGAGTTCGCGTACCTATCAATTTTACCAAAATTTTTAGTAAATATAAAAATACATAATACCTATATAATAACACAAGGAGTGCAACGCATTCCAGGTCACCGGGGAACCCCTCTCTTAATATCGAGGCTGCCGCGCAACCAATTTTCAATCGAAAATTATAAAACACAAACCATTCTTTACGGCAGGAACCATTTTTTATGTCTGTTAATGCATATGATTTGAAATGCCTGTTTAACAACAGTAGCAGTGACACTTCTCAACGACTTCGCTCAAACGTTGGTTGTCCGCGACACCATTACGTGACGTTATAATGGGTGCGTTTATTTACCCAAAAAGAAAAAAAAATGCCTGAGATGAACAATAAAATGTAAACTTAGATAATTTAAGGTCATGTACGATATGAATGTTCTACAAACAAATTCAACAGTTCTCCGATTTTACATACCGATGTAAATAATATGAACTCAAGAATACAACGTACAAAATAATACATGTAAGAAATCCAGTAGACAAATGATTTGAACGTAACAGGGAAATGTTTTGAGCAGTGTGTTTCTCCTAAAAGATAATTATTATTTCCTTTTGACATTTGAAACATCATTTCAAAAGATGCTTTGGGCACTTTTTGATATTCTTGCATGAAGTGTGCGAGGGTCTGTAGATGCATGTGTAAAATGAAATGAATTGTTTAATAATGTAACAAAATTGTGAGTGATAAACATGTAGTTCAATAAAAAATCATATATCCCCCCAATAAATAAAAGTAAAATGAAAGCGCACGTTCAGCGATTGAACAACTTTGAATATCTACCCCCCCCCCCCCCCCGGGACAACTTATACGTCAACATAGTAAATACCTCCTACGTATATAAATACTTATAAAATGGCCTCTTTTCTCTTGTTAAAACAACAGACAAGTATAGATCAGAAAAGCATGAGCACAAATTATGTGTTACGTATTTTTTTAAATAAGTATTTAATAGGTTTTTTATTTACTGAAAATTTCGTGAAAATTGATGGGTACGCCATCTTCCGTCATTGTAAATATATAAAATTCTCAAAGTGTACGATTGTTAAATAATCTTTTCGTTCTTCCTTTTTTTACTTGTCAAAGATTTATTTCCTTGCCAAAATTGAAGACGCATTAACTTGGATTAGACACCCCCCCCCTCTCGGCTCCCCCGCTTTCAAGGTTTTTTTTAACACCTCAAACGTAATCTAGCAGGAATATATGTTTCATTTTTAATATACTACACTGAATAAATTCAATAAGGATTGGAAAACAGGCAAACCCTTTATATACCCGTTCAATGTCTAAAAGGTCAAGACAACAAGGAGTTTACTTAAGTATACATTGTACGTAAGTTAATAATCAATGATAAAGATTCACGGGCAATTTTTTTTAGGGGTATTTTAGAATAAAAATGAAGATGAGTAGTAGATTACTCCAGGATAGCCGGGTCTATCCTGGAGTATAGGGGCCTTTATAGCCTGTAAAAAAATGGCAAAAATGCAAAATCCGCTGGCCGGGGCTATCCAGGCGTATAGGGGCCTTTATAGCCTGTAAAAAAAAAGTCAAAATAAGAAAGTCTATACAGGATACCGTATCAAAAAATCCAAAATCCGCTGGCCAGGTCAATTAAGTGCACTTTTTTTCTCACCCTTTTTTTTAAACAAAATCCAAAAAAAATCCCAAAAAAATTTCAACAAAAACCTTTTATTATTGATCCAATCCAATACAATACAATATGAAAAAACAAGATCATAGAACAGTCCTATACAGGAAAATCACAAATTTTTTATCACTGTACAAAAAGGATTTTTTTTCTTAGTCACTAATACCTAGGACGTACACAGTCTTGGCATCGATTCAAGTATGTCCATTATGACGTCATTATCACACAAAAACAAGGAAAAAACATCAAAGAAACAGTCCTAACAGGAATATCACAAGGTTCACAAAAAAAAAAAAAACATGAAAACTTACTGTTTCACACCCTTATTCACAACAAAAACTGTCAATTATTTTTTCTGGAGTTTCAATTTTAGTTTCTCCTTTACATTGGTATTCTCAAGTTTCCTTTTGTTAGTGCCTTTGTTAGGAATTTGATGTTCCTGATGTTTTTTCTTCTCTTGAGTTTTCTCTAAATTTTGTACTTCTTTCACTAATTGTTGATCATCTTCTGGGCATTCATTAACCCAATGTCCCATTCTTCCACATTTGTAACACAAATCCTGTTTTTTTCTGGGACAGTCTGGAGCCCAATGTCCCAACTCATTACAAATGTAACATGGATCTGTTTCTTTTGTCTTTTTTCCTGTGCTGCTGCTGCTGCTCCTGCTGCTACTACTGCTACTCTGTTTTTTCTGATAAAATCCACCATTCATTTTCTCCTGGATGTTAGTCACTTTAACTTCTAATCTGGATAATTTACCCCTTATCAAACAAAATTCACTGGTGTTGTATTCTTTTAAATCCGTCAGCATTTTAATAATTCCATCCATAGTGGTGGTTAAGATGCTCATATCTTCTTTGGTCATGGGTTCTGGCATATTATAAAGTCCTAAATCCAATCCGATGGGATCTTGTGTATCAGGTGCCGTGGGTAAAGCATATCCTAGTCCTGTACTCTGAGGTGGAATATAATTCTGACCTGTAAGATTATTAAGATTCATCATTGCTTCTGCCATGTCTATTCTCTCTACAGGTGTCAAAACTAATGCTATAATTAACTGAACTCTGAGTTTATATACCTTATGAAAAACTATTTTTAGCTCTTTGTTACTATAATTATAATAGCACGAGATCCGATTCTTAAAACACCTGCACAGGTGAAATTTTGGCACCGATTCAACTTTGAAAAACTATTTTTACCTTTTTGTTACTATAATTATATATATTAAGCACGAGATCTGATTCTTAAAACACCTGCAGAGAGGGGTCATGTACCTAATCTTGGCACCGATTCAAGAGTCTTAAAACACACCTGTGTAGTATAGTACCGTGTGCAAAAAAAAAAAACTTAACTTAAGCCCTATTTTTACCTTGATTGGTTTTATTTCTATAAATAGAAAACCAAAAAGTATAAATAAGATCATAAAAACATTTCTTTTTTAAAAATCATTGATATCATGTTGAGACACTATCACACTTTAGTGTTGGAAAGTTATGATACTTTAATGCAATGTCTAGAACAACAGGAACAACCATTACCCCCCGAAGCAGAACAAGTGTTTCAGAAAGCAGACAACATCATAGAAACCACTCAGGACTTGTGGTTACAATGCCTGGCTTTATCCCATCCTACAACAGTGGGGAGATTAGCGATTATTCATTTCCTATGTCAACGAATGAAAAAGACTTTACCCGAAAAAATGTACGGGATGAACATGATGCAATATTTACAAAAACCCTACAGTTTTCTATGTCATCCCCAAGGGAGCAAAGTGATTCTACTTTGGAAAGAAATAGAAACGATGGAGAAAATCTGTATTCAATACGGAATGAAATCTCTGGAAATATCAGACCTACTAAGAAATGTGTGACTTTTAATACAGACTTGAATGAAATTTATGATTTACCCCCCGAAGATCGGAAAAGTGAATGGATGACTGTAGTAGCGGATCGATTAAGATTTCAGAGGAGAATTCAACACTTGGAACAATTGTTAAAACTAAAAAATAAAAAAGAATGAAAAAAAACAATCAGTTCTTTTTTTTTGTTATTATTTCTATATAAATAGGACGCCATCTTGTGTCCTTTTTTAAACGCTGAGATGTTTTTTTGTTTTGGTCATTTTATAAAAATCTAGACATTCCCATTGCAAATAAAGTAGAAACCAATGATTTTTATAAGTTTCCGATTGTATTCATGTCAAAATTTTCATCATCAAAGATCAGGATTGAAAAGAATCGTATAAGCTCTATACAAGTCTATACAGTGATTTTCTGAAAATGGCTGACCTTTGACCTCCCTTGTGTTTATGTTTAGACCGACGCTAAGTTTATTTCTACACTTGTAAGGATTCTTTTGATTTAAAAACCCTCTCAACACTTTTCCTTAGGTTCGATCTTATGATAGACATTAAGTTTTCTTGGTGTCACACTTTTAAAAGTTTAAAACTCCTTATTTTAGGTATTCAGGTCACTCAAGGTTAGGCCTTCGCTTCGGCATGAATGAGCCTGTTCTAAACAACGAAGGAATGTCATGTATGAATAATACTGTGAAATCATCCTCAAAACTTACCTTCCTTCTTTCACTAGAAGGTTTGAAACTATATATCATTCCATAATATGTTACTTAATCCAATAGAGATATTCACAAACACAAAATAACTCAAATTTGAATTCTCCATGATTTTTTGAGCTCTGTTTCATCCGGGGTTTTGGGTGCTTTCTTTTCGGGTCGCGCTGTGTCTATAAATACCAACGCTCGTCAGCTGTTAACTGTCATTCGTTACTAACTGATTTTCCAGTGACCCAGACGATATGGCACATGAAGATTTCCATGAAGAGGTCTTTCTAATTCCAGGGATAGAATTAGTTTGTTATTTTGCTGTCAGGAGGATATCAGACGGGGAAGAGTTGTTGCGCTGCCCGATGATGCGAGTGGAACAAAGCAATAATAGGAATGCAAGAAGAAGATCTGCCAGACCTTATCAGATACCTGACCGCGAGCGTAGGAGGAGAAGATCACCCTCACCAGCAAGGCCACCCTCACCACCACCAAGGGCACCCTCACCACCACCACCGCCAGGAAGGCCTGTGATTCCACCCATTTACCATCCTAGGCCCCAGGAGGAAGGGAGGAATTTTTCAATACCTGATTCCCCCGATTCACCATCACCATCCCCTGGGATTCCCTCAACGGTGGATGAGGTCCAGTATCATCAGAGCCAGGCCAGATTTCAAGGCTGTATCCCTAGCTGGGGATTACAGGTACCGGTATCGTCAATTTTTTGCTCGCTGTGTCTCTGTGAGGATGAGGACAGTAACTATATTTGCGATCAATGCAGACAACGACCTGCGTGTTACCTCTGCTCTGCCCGGATCATTGATCGGTGCCTCCCATGCCCTTTGTGCCGCTACAATCCGTTTCCTTGGAGAGGATTTGGCCTGCAGCCACACTAAGGGAGTAAACCCTTAAAGAAAAAAATCAACAACGGCCCTTTTAAGGGCCACTTCATTGATTCGAATAGATACCTTTTTGATACACAGTTGGTGATAATAGAAACGTCTCATAAAAAACACCCATAGGTCATTGTTGTTTTAAAAATTAAAATTAAATTTTTTTTATGAACATTAATTTTTTTAAAAAAGAAATAAGAAATATATATATTTTTTAAAAAAATTTTTATTTTACACATCAACATTTTATTAACACACAAAGATTATTTTTTAATTTTTTTTATAATACACAGTGGAATAAATTTTTTTTTTAATGTCACTTTTTTAAGCTGAACAAAAATAACATTTCTCTTTTTCTTTTCTAGGAAATTTCTCCAGGCACAATTTTGCTGTTTCCCATTTCTCCAGTAATTCTTTGTTTCTCTCCTCAGGTTTCAGAATTCCATATTCTTGATAGTTGGCACCTTGCCTGTAGAACATTCTTTCTAATTCTGGTGTACTGTGGGACATATCAAATCTTGCTGTAAGATTAAGTTTAGGCACATCCAGTCCTCCTACAGGTTCTTTCATTTGAATGAACCCCCTGATTTGATGCACTTTTCCTGTCCAGGGATGAATTTCCTTTTTTAGGATCAAGTACTGAATTTCATCTTCAAGGTTCAGAAAAATGTCTATATCTTCTATTTCTTCGTTCACTTGATTTAAAACAAATGTCCAGTTAGTGGCTACTCTGTAACTTCTGTATGGGTCCTTTGGGTCATGAATCTTCTCATTTGCTGGCAAGTAAACATTACAGAGTTCTTCTTCCTCCTCCATAGTTTTTACTTCTATTCTTCTTTTGGTAGGACTGGAATCATTTACCTCCATAGGCATGATCATTCTTTTTTCTAATAATGGTATTTTCTCTTCCTCCATATCTTTTGACTTTTTACTCAAACTCATCCTCATCAAACTGATTTTCATACACCTTAGTCCCTTTGTATTTATACCTTTTTTGTAAGTTTATTTTTAACTCTTTGTGTTAGTTTATTTTTAACTTTTTTGGTTACTATTTTTATATATAGGAGCATCAGTTTCAGATTCTATAAAAAAAACACCTAGGCAGCAATTTTTTTCTTTTGTTTATTTTGAGAACAAACAAACAAACAAACAACAAACAACAATAACAATATTTTTTTTACAATACATTTTGATAGAAACATTGACAAATTTGTCCATGACCCGTTGGTCTTTTATGATAAGTGTCTTTAAACCATTGAGCTACATAATGATCTCTTTCTAAAGCTGTAGGATGGTCAAAGGGAAATAACCATTCATCTGCTTTAATTTTCTTCATATGTCTTTGATGTAAATAATACACACAATATTGTCCACACACATCGGTATTCCAATCTTGATATCGATATGGATTATAAATCCATTGATGACCATGACGCTGAATAAAATCTTGAATTTCTTTTTGTAAGGGAGGAAATCCATAAGAATCAAAATATTCTACCACTGGACTGCTTACATATAAACACACCCAATGTTCTCCAGGTTGATCTTGAGGATCTGTATTGACTACAATGGCTTTTTCTCCAAATTTTAATTGATCTGGTAATAAATCTAAAGGATACACTCCACCAAACGAACTCTTTAATTCTCTAAATAAGACTTCTCTCAACTGTCCTGTATCCATTAATAATCAATGCTCACTTCTCTCTGTTTGTTAATTTCTAAGAGGTTATCAAATTCTGCATACACCACACAATTTAAAGTGGTAGCCGTATTGTTCGTAAATTGGACTTCTACTCTTAAATTTCCTGTTTCTATGAGATGGAATTTATCCGATTGGGCTTCTTGATCTTTCGTGAAATCCCAGCCCCATAAAGTGTATCCGTTTTTATACTCTTCTAAGGTAATGTCCGGAGCCCAATCTTCTCCTAATTTTCCCAAAGCTTGATATATACTCAGATAAGATCTCAGATATAAATCTTCATTAAAATTAGGTTCGAAACAACGAGTCATCATGGTCTCTCCATTGATACTAACATCTAATTTTTTAATCCCAAAATTTTGAAAATTAAAGGGATTTTTAGTTTTATCTCCATTAAAAGCCGCATTCTCCACAAACCCTAAAATGAGCCTTTTTGGCATCTGGCCTTGAAACAGATGATCCGTAATCTTAGATTGAGTTCCTGTAGGTATGGTAAAACTTTTGACTTCCACTCTTCTTAATGGATATTTAGCTCTGTAAGTATTCAAAGTTTGATTGATCTGATTCATTAAAGTAGGGGAAGGTTTCACTTTTCTCACCCACAAGACCATACTTAATATTTTGACTTTTCCCGTATTGGCTTGAGCCGTCATCATGTAGAAATCAGGTCTAGCTCGATTAAATCTCAAACGGACGTCAACTCCATTCGGTAGAAATCGATCTTGTTGAAACAAATCCAGATGTAAACAATCCAATAAAGTAATTTTCTTACTATCTTCTATGGCTTCATGACGTTTTCTGTATCCTTCGTTTTTAGAATTGGCTGGGTACGCTGGAATGATGGGTTTGTTAATGGTACAAGTACCAGAAGCGACAGCAAAGGATTGATTAGCAGCCACCCCCAGAGCTGCTAGCCCCCTTTCGTCCATATGTCCTGCTGTATCTTTTTCCCATAGACTACAAGCTTTCATTTGTGTGGCTAAAGTTCTGGGTTTGTAAGACAGTAATTTCTCCAGATAAGCTTTGTAAGGATAAGTATCGGTCCCTGGAGTGATTATTTTTCCATTGACATTGACATCAATTTCCGTAAACAAGGAATGTAAGATATTATTCACTGGGGCTGTTTTAGCAGGATCTCCAGCCAGATCACTTCCATCATTTTGAACAAATTGACATACCATTTGAAGATAAGTTTGTGATAAATCTAGATATTGATCTCCTTGTCCTTTAATTTCAAATTCGATCGGAGCTGTCTCTGAATCTAAAGTACTAGAAATAGGGTAATATTCTTCCCATTTGGATTCTTCTAAAGCAATATTAGTGGGAGGGACTTGGAACAATTGTAAATTGTCCATCCCACAAGCACAGGAATCGGGTTGTAACATGATGTCTGTCTACTAAGATTGATTTTTCACAAATGAAACTCTTCTCCCTCACACTCCTCTATTTATAGTCTCTCTCAGTCAAAGACATCTAAAGACCTTATTTTCTTCTTCACTGGGGCTGTTAATGGTACATTACCTCCTTGATTTTTTCTTTTTCTATTAGGACCTCCTCTAGCCAACAGAACTCGTTCTGTCTGTTTTCTTTTTCTTTTCTTACTATCTCCTAGATTCATTTTTTGTTTTACCATTCCAGAAGTATTTTTCAGGGCTTGTATTCCGTGAGTTTTGATAGCGTCTTTTAAAGATCTCTTATTTTCTAACACATCTAACCCCGTTCTAGCAGCAGCGGTCAAGGCATGTTTAGCTCCCGTTTTCAGTAAATCCGTAAAAAATCCTTCCCCTCTTTGATGGTTTTTGGGGGGTGGATAATAATAAGCTGGTGGGGGTGGGGGTGGTTGCTGTTGACCCCCTCCTAATATTCCACCTAATAGATTACTGACTAGTGGAGCTGCTAATTTTAACACCGGAGCTAAAAGACCAAACCCGTGTCCTTTTTGTCTTAATAAACCTTTATGATAAGTCCAACCGTGTCCTCTCTGTCTTAATATTCCTGGATGATACTGCATGGTGATCACTGTTCTTAAAAACTGACTTTTCTGCACTCTGAGGACTTCCTTTTATACCCCTTTTTTTTTTAGGGCTGAATACAATAGAGACAGCATACCAGACAAACCATGACTCCCAATAGGATGTAACAAAAAAGTTGTACACTCATCTCAGTACACTTTTCTAAAATGAAGTTTCACTAGAGTTTTTCCACTTAAAAAGGGCATGGGTTTTCCTAAAGGTGTCATGATGTGTATCTCAATGGTATCAAAATGTTTTTTACTCAAAGGGAGATATTCCGCACGGATGAGTTCCCATTTACATTGATTGTCTTTGTGTTCAAATTGACAAGGGACCACTCTTAATAATTTCAAGGCATTCGATCCTACGGTCTGGGGTTGAATCAGATCACAATACACATACATGGATTTTAAATTTCGATATAAATCTACAGTGTCCGGAGCCAGATAACTGATATTAATCCATTTGGTCATGTCTTCTGTCCAATTTTCCGGGACTAATTTAGAATCATGAAATCCTAATTTATAAGCCAGACTTAAGGGAAGACGTACAAAGATGGGAATTTGACGTAAATGAGTGACATAATTCACTCGATTGAAATCCTTCCGATAATTAAATTTCATTTCAATTTTTGAGGGTTTTTCTTCTTCTTTCAGGTCTTGTATCACTGTCTTTAAGCTCTGTTTTAAATTTCCATACACATCATCATCGTCATCACTTCCTTGATCTGTGGGGTTCTTTTTCTCGGTCCATTTGTGATACTTTTTCCAGATTTTTTTCATGGTCTGTACTAAACCTTTATTGATTTCTCCCAGGATAGCTGTTGGGTTAGGATAAGGTCCCGGTCTAAATCGAAGTCGATACAAATTCAATTTCTCTTTAGGATCATAAGTACCGATTAACCAATAAGCTTTACTCCAATCTACTAAAAGCTGGGTTTGTTGAAAATTAATGGGAGTACTTTTCAATAATTGAAACCGTCCCCACTGGTACTTATCAGGGTCCTCGAGATCCAGTTTCTCAGATGGTGAAACGCCTTTAAAAAAAGGTGGAACTTTTTCCACTATACACACTTCGATATAAGATTCATCCTGACTTATATTTTCTATACTACAAGGATAAATCATTTCGGTTAATGCTACTTCCCATTGACCATCCGTTAAATCCACAGATTGTGGTAATAAAGTTTTAAATTGAGCGGTCGTATTCCCCGGAAAAGATTGCATGGAGCTATCACTGGGTAATGTCATGTAAAAACCACTGTTCTCAGCCATGTTCAGTAAGAGACTGAGAGATATTTACTTCTAACCTTTCTATTTATAATAATTTATACACATTTCATTTTATGATTTAATTCCATCATATCTACATAAGGAACAAAGTCTGTAACAAGTCACGACAAATTTCTCAACACATTTCTCACAGCATGGATATTGTTGACACTTCCATCTCCCCTCCGTATTTTCCTCCCAGCAGGACAGGCATTTCTTTAAAGCTCTCTTTCTCGTTACTTTGACCCATGGGGGCACCATATTCTCTACCCCAAACTTCCATGTGAAATATTTAATGCACCAGCTACATCCACAGGTCTCCATAGAAGGGGGATCATCCACAAACCAGTGAGGAAAAGTCATTTCACAATGCTCGCAAATTCGATAAGTTCTGTGATGCCATCCGGGATAATCATACACCGTAAATGTATGCCATTGGTTCATTTCCCTATCACAATAATGACAGTAATACTTTTCTACGTCAATCAAATACGCCAGTCTCCACGGAAAAATCATGATTGAGCTCAGTGTACTCAAAACTAAGCTTTATATACCTTTTTCTGTGTTTTATTTTTAGAATTTTGTTACTATATTTATTTTTTAGCACGAGATCTTATTCTGAAAACACCTGTGCAATAGTGCCGTGTGCAAATTTTTTTTTTTTTTTTTTTTTTTTTTTTGCTGAGTCATTAATACACAGGTAATACACAAATCTTGGCATCGATTCAAGTATATCCATTGTGACGTCAAAAAAATGTGATACAGATCAAAAAATAAGACTTGTAATTTTTTTTGTGTGTGTGACTTTTTTATTCATAATAACAACAATCATAACAAAACAATCATATTAATAAACATTCAAAACTTTTGTACACTTCTTTTGTTTCATCTATGGGAAAAGATCTTCTCATGTACAAATATTCTGTTTCACAAGCACAGTCCATGATACTGTATCCTTTTAAGAGCACTTTCAGATAATCTTGGATACACTCTTTGGCTCTTTCCATCCATTTTCCTTGAATCCAAGTCCTTTCTGGTCCTTTTTGTTTGTGAAACAAGACATATTTCACTTTCCATTTGAATTCCTGATACTTAGGTTCCTTTCGACCCCCTAATATTGCCATCTTATGTGTTATTACCCATGGATGGTCTGGAAACTTCATTCTCTTATACAGGGTGGCATCTTTTTGTTTTCCTGGATTCTTATCTTTGAAATCTTGAATACATTCTTGTTTGTTTTTCATCCATTCTCCTTTCTTAGTAGAACCTTTCATTTTCCAACAATACTCTGAGCTTAAATACTCCATTGTATTTTTTTTTGTATGTGCTCTGTCTCTCTGTGAAATCAGAAATGATCAATTTTTTTGGACTTGTTCCATTTTATATACTCTATGGTGTCTCTATTTTTAGACTCTCTGGATTTGTATCTATTTTTATATATACTCTATTGTGTCTCTATTTTTAGACTCCCTGGATTTGTGGTCTTCTTAGGGGTATGATGCATTAGGGTAGGACTAGGCATAATGTATCCTACGGAAGAACTCACACAGACCATCCAATATTCTCGATTAGTATCATGTAAAGCTAACATGACCACACTGGTAATGATGAGAGATACACAGATGAATAATTGTGCAAAATAAACAATTTCTTCTCGAGGCACTTTCTCTCCACAAAATTTCCAATGAGGCGTTATTGAATGAGATCCGTTTGGGGAATCCATGAATCGAAACTAGGAGGATATCCTTTCCACCGCACTTTGACTTCTTGAATGATTTTTTTCCCTACACGTCGCTTTTTATACCCCAAAATTTCTTCTACTTCGTACACATCATCTTTTTTATTAATCTGTTGTAATTCTTTCTCGTAAAAAGTGCCTTCTAATTCCTCACCATGATCATCTTGGATTTTATACACATAAGGATATCTTCCAGGTACTCTTTTAGAAATGGTAAACAATTCTGTAGTCCAATTGGGTAAATATCCTTTTTCAAAAGTGCGTTTAGCTTTACTAATGCGGACCCGATCTCCTTGTTTAAATTGAGGTTTTTTAGGGAATGTTTGAGATTTTTTCCCATATAAAGTTTTCCACTCTTTTAATACATTAGAAGCATTCACTTGAGCTGGTGCTCTTTTAATACTTCGATGATAAGAATGATTGTAAGCATATACTAAATCCGGTAAGACGTCTACATATCGTCTGGTTTTATGACGAGTGAAATAACGCCACATGCGTGCTTTGAGGGTTCTCTGAAATCGTTCCACGATACTGGCTTTAGTGTCCGTATTACGAGTGGTAAAAAAATGAATGGATTTAAAAGTGTGTAAGAATTCTTTATTGGTAAATTCTTTGCCTTGATCAGATTGAATGCGAATGGGACGTCGTCCGTCTTGTTGAAAAATCTCTTGTAATCCTCGAATCATTTCTTTTCCCGTTTTCTGTTTTAAAGGCACTACCCAGGCATATTTAGATAAGACGTCAATGGCACACAGTAAAAAAGTATATCCATCATTATATTTCTTTAAACTGGACACATCTGCTAAATCTAATTGCCATTGTTCATCTATATCGGTCACTCTAGTTTGTTGTCAGCGGAATTTTCTTTGAATGGGTTTATGTAAAGTATAAGTATCTTGTTCTTTTAACCAGTCTCGAATCTTTTTCAGGGAAATTCCTAAAGGTTTGACCTGACGATACAAAGCTTGTATTCCTCCGTACCCTCTTTTAGGATCATAATAAATCTCTTTTAAAATATCTTCCACTTGTTTCTTTTTCATTTCTTCTTAGGTAAAGGAAGCCAATTTTCTTCAATTTTTGCTAATTTCTTTTCTTCTTCTTCGAGTTTGGTTTTTAATTTCTGTCGAGCTCTAAAGGGACTATATTTGGATCCTTCCCTTGTCCCAACAGGAGTTGAAATGGGTTTTTTAATGACGGTTCCTGGATCTTCTATAGGACTACTTACTGGAGTGTCTAAAAAGGAAGAAAATCCACTATCGTCTCTTTCTTGACTTTTAGGAGTACTGATTTTTCCAGGTTTCTGCATGGCTTTTATAAGGTTTCCATTACTCAGGTATTCCAAAGGAGTACGGGTCTCTTTTAAAGCTTGAGCAAATTGTTCTAATCCTGTAGGAACCGGATGATTTTTCAGAGTATGAGATCTCATACTATCAGCCATTAAATCCACAATGTTAGAATTGGCAACTTTTTGACCTCGATAACTAATTTCACCTTCTTTATTCCAAGTTAACACTTTAGGGTTTTTCTTTAAATGATTTAATAATAATCCAGCTTTTCTTTTCATGTTTTTATTGACGGTTTGAAGAATTTCATCTTCAATCTCAGCTGGGGCTGCTGGTGATCCTGCTGCTGCTTCTGCAGGGGATGGGGGTACTGGTGCTACTGCTGGGGGTGCTCCTGCTGGTGCTGCTGCTGCTGGAGCTCCTGCTGCTGCTGCTGGTTGAGCTGATGGTTGAGCTAATCGAGTTTTTGTAGGTTGTTGTCTAGCTTTTTCTAAATAATTTCTATAGCGATGAAGTTCTTGACCATATAAAGCGACTTTTTCTTCTGGGGTTAAATCTTCACGTCTTGTAATGTCCTCTAATTCCTGACCTAAACTGAGAGTAGTTTGAAATTCAGGAGGTTTCGGTAATTTTCCTTTAAGTTCATTCAATAAGACTTCAGGAACTAATACCATTTTACGACTCATTTTCCCCCTAGGAGAGATGCTGCTCCTATAAGTAAAGGACCGAGTAAAAGAGGGAAGAGGCCTCCTTTTTGCTGGACTAACAAAGCTCGTCTTTTCTGAATAGATTGAGGTTGAATTAGTCTCCTTAAGATGTGTTTCTTTCCAGCTAGTTTTCGTTTCTGAACCGAACTGAGAGGTAACACTCCTTTTAATAGGTTGTACACAATCTCACAAATCTTCAGAATACAATCTCCAGAACAATGTTTTAAAATACTTGTCTTTAAGGGTGAAGAATAATGAGGATTAGATAACACTCTTAAAAGAGCCCCATGAGATTTTAATCTTGTAGAACAACAAGTCTTCTTCTTCTTCTTAGCCATCCTTTTCAAATAATGAAGAGGTGTCCCTCAGTGTGTCCTCCTTTTATACTCTTTTAAGGAGGAGGAGCATACATGCCATGTTTGTCTTTCTCATGTTTATCTCTATTTTTTTCGGTGACATAGATTTTGGAACAATATCGGCATTTATATCTCATTCCTTTTGGAAGTTTAGGTGTAGAAGCAGATAAAGGTTGAAAGCGGGCTATTTTAGGAGTCTGTATGGGTACTTTAATTCCAGGAGAAGGAATTCCAACATTAACTTGAGGAAATAAATCCGGGGCTCTTTGACTGCCTATGGGTGCCATAGCACGATCCATTCTCATTTCAGCTTGTTTCTTTAATAACTCTCCAATAGTTTTTTGTCTTTGTTCTTTATAATACTGATTAATTTCATTTCTTAGACTTTTAGGCATAGCTTTACGTTGAGCTGGAGTTTTAGGTGGACCTGGAGTTTTTGGATTTTTTCTTTTCTTCTTCTTCTTTTGAGAAGGTTTTTTCTTATTGTTTGACCCCCCACCTAGTCGAACCATCCAATTTGGTAAAACTCTCTTTTTTGTCTTTTTGTTCTGGACTCTTACCACTACACTTTTCAAACGACGAGCACGTCGTTTTTTAGGGGTATTCCATTTAAATAAATGACGAATGATGACTCCTCCTAAAAATCCTGCTCCGCCACGTTTTAAAATGGCTTTTTTTCTGTCTTCCTCGGTAGCTGATTTATCAGCGATGATACCTAAATCTTGACGATGATGATCAATAAATCTCTGAGTCTGTTTATAAATGGGTAATACTCCTTTCATTAAATTTCGAGCTCCCATAGCAAACCAATTCAATAAGGCTTTACGCCCTAATTCAATTAAATGAGCTCGCTTAGCAGGATCTTTTTCCCGCTGTAAACGTCTTAAAGTTTTCACTAATTTACTCTTGGCTGATGGTGCCATGATGAGAGTTGAATGATAAATGACAAGGGTGAGGATGATACATTTTTATTTATACTCTTGAGGCATGTGTATAGTTAACCATTCAAACAATCGACTTCTCAATCTGTATTCGTCTGGGGTGTGTGGACTCAAATCCACCAAGAGATACCCATGAGGAACATTGGTAGCTTCTTGATAAGCGGACATCAAATGAGGTAAGGCTAACTGACGACTCAAGACACTGATTTGAGATTTGTCTCGGGGATTTTTAAACAAGACTAAATAATGAGCATTCAAACTAATGGTGCGATGTGATGCTGCCCTATCAAATAAATTCTGAGTGATGTAAATCACACTGGTATTCCGATGATGAGCTTTACGGGTAAACCAATCCACGATGGATTCAATGGCTTTTCCTCCCATCATGTCGTCAAAAATGAGTAAGTGTGGTATATTTAAATTAGCCACTAATTTCTCATCGTCTTCG
Organism: Saccostrea echinata; assembly: GCF_033153115.1. NCBI lineage: Eukaryota > Metazoa > Mollusca > Bivalvia > Ostreida > Ostreidae > Saccostrea > Saccostrea echinata. The sequence continues at coordinate 5,211,248 of NW_026889755.1, read as the reverse complement.
GGAATATTTCGAATGAAAGACACCCGATCTCTTAGAGAAGTGTAAGCAGGTTGCCATTCCCGATAACACCACACAATTTTTTGTGGCATGGGGGTAATCCAATGTAAATTTTCTACTAATTTCTTGACAAATTCGGTTTTGCCAGATTTAGAAGGTCCTGCTACCACCATGGTAAATTCATGTTTTAAAAGAAAAGAGGGGAGAGGTGTCTCCTCATGTTGCATGATGACAAATGAAGACAAAGGTAGTTTCAATGCTTTATTTATAGTTAATAACAAATCATTTTTAATAACCATAAGGTAAAGTGTTATAATCTTTCAAGATCTGTCTCTTATCGTAAACAATTCTATATTGTTTTTCTAAAGGTACTGTCTTGACTTGATGATCTCGGGTCCTCTGTATTTTGTAAGGATAAGACACTGTGACTTCATCTATTTCTTTCTTGAGCATTTTTTCTAAAGTCTCTAAGGATACGATATTAGAAGCCCGATAATTAAGAGTTAATCCTTTGACTTTAAGGATGGAATTTCCCTTGGAGGTAAGGTAAGCATAATTTTTGGGACCTCCAGACATGAATTTGATAATGTGATCCCCGTCCAATTCATCAGTCCATTCTCCTAAACTGTTTCCAAGAATCGGATTAAATTGTCCTTCCTTATGTTGGTAAATGATACTATCCGTATCGAAATAAAGCACCCGATCTCCTAAAGGTTGTAAAGTCTCGTAGAGGTGTAATCTGGCATGAGCGGTAGTGAAACAGGCCAGTATTATGTTTCCAAAGGGACATTCTTCTACAAATTGATTTTTGTCTTGATAATTGACTAACATCATATCTAATTCCGGATTTTCTTTATTTTCTAAGAGTTGGATCCCTTTAATCTCAATTCTGGAATCTTGTAAGAGTTGATGTAATTCCTCTTCTTCCGTTAAGTATTTCGTTTTTGGTAATAACAGACGTTGAGCAAATTTTCCCCACAAACAATTTAAAAAAAGTTTAGCTATGGTTCTTCGCACTGGATTTTTTTCAATACTTAACCAATCCATTCTAATCCCTTCTTTTTCTAACACTTGACGAATGTAATTTAATTGCTGTTCTTCCGTCTGACACTCCGGTGGAAATCCAGACGCTTCTTGTTTGATCTTTAAAAAAGTATCGATGTAAGGTCTGAATAAATCTGTGCTGCTTTCTGGAAAATGCCAAACTTCGTATATCTTCTCTAAAGTATACCCCATGTCCAAGGCTTTGTGTAATTCGGTGGTCACCCAGGTACCTGTGAGACTGCGTTCACGGGAATTGTGTCGACATCGATGTTTAGGGTCTTGTTGTTTTGCACATGTTCGGCATAAGGAAAATAATAACTTACCTCCTGTGCGATAAGGTAAAACGGGGTGATAGAGGCCTCGAGGTGGTAAGACCCGACAATGAATGAGTCCAAAATAGGATCTGACGTCTTGGAATTGATCGGTAATGATTTGAGGATGCCCTACAGGAAAAGGTCTGTGTTTTAACACGTAAGGGTACAGAGAACAAACGTCTATGTATCTCATTTCTCCTTCCTCACAATATAATCGTGTAGCATTGGTCCGACCTCCATACAAAGCCTCTCGGGGGTTTAAAGGATCTGAAATGTTGAGGTCTGATAAAAAATTCTGTAAAACTTCATCTCTTTGCACTTGTTGATCGAATTCGTGCTCCCAGATAGAGGTGACAGAGTAACCAAATTGCTCTAAGACTGATTTCCTTCTTAAAGTTTCTTCATATAATTGTTGGTAAGTCCATTGGGGTTGGTGAGGATGAGTTTCGGTCTGTAGATTGGAAAAGCAGGTGGGACATCCGTGCCAATAACATCCGTAAAATTCGTAGATGGTGTGGTTATCTTCCTGATATCCGTCTACAGTATAACTCCCGATCTTGACTTCTCCCCCGTTTCTCGCATGCTGGATGTGAGATCCACTCTGTTGACTCAAAAAGGTTAACCACCGACAGGCTTTGGCCGAATATTGACGAGCAGGTTGATATCCCAGGTTAGGAATGATGGCAATGGTATCTTCGGGCATAAATCCTCGACGGTAAGCTAAATTGGCTGCACTGGCAAAAGTGATAGATTCCTGAAAGGGATCTACATTCACTAAATTCTTGAGGGTGGCTCTAAACTGAGCACAACATCGTCGTAAAATATCGACGTCGGAAATACAATACTCTAAAAATTCCTTCTGGAAATCAAACACTTTTCCAGCTTGTTGATCGTACCATTGGAAAAAAGCTTGTCGTCCATTAATAGTCATGTCGTCCGGATTGTAGAATGACGCAGGTGGATAAGGCCCTACATAATTCTGGTTCTGTACCGTATTAAAAAAGTGGGGGAAATACCCTTTTTTCAGTTCGGTGAATCCAAAAGCGGAAGGCATCTTGGACAGAGCAAAAGGTAAAAAATTATAAGAATCGATGAATTTCAATCCAAGGATTTCCATGGATAAGATTTTACTCCCGTTCTGGATGACGGTGGGTTTAATGCAAGCAGAATGCACCAGGTAATTTAAAATGAACTGTCCGTCATATCCTTTGAAATTGTGAGCAATGATGATGGCCTCGTCGTGTAATAAAGTACCATTCTTATTTCCTTTGCTGATGGGTTGTAATAACCAGTCCATGAAGTCTTTTAAGGTATTTAATCCTTGAAACACATGTTGACGGGGTCCCATGTGCCGACAATGAGGACAAGGATCCTCAATGGGTAAATGCCCACAATGTTGACAGACCCGATGTGCTACACACAGATTAGGGATGTGAATGCCGTTTTCCTGGGTACATTCGAAATCGAAATAAATGTAAATCTGTAATGTCTCTTTTCCCTTCTTCTTTTTGGGAGGTTTCTGTTGAACGTAGCACTGATGATCATTCTGTACAATTTTCTTACAGATCTTACATTGTTTCCGTCCTCCGCATAAGTGATGAGATAATAATTTTTTAGGCATCCATTTCTGACATTGGTCACATCGTCCCATTAAATTACAAATGGTTGTTGTCGTATTTTTACTGTAAGGTCGTAAATGATTTTCATAACAACCTCTATTCTTAAAAAATCCCTGGCAATGAGGACATGAAATCTGGCTCCCGTCTTTAGGGCATGGAGGGTAAGATAAACAAAAATCACATCGAAAAGGACATTTGGATCGATGGTCTGTGATGTTTCTATACCCCACATCACAATGATCACAATAATATTGACATCCTGTGATACCAGGCATGGATAAAATGGCATGGTAATGATGATCTTCTAACAAAATGTTTAAAGAAATTCCTTGTCCATTCCCTTTGTAGATAGGTTCTAAGGAGAATTTAGAAGACATAGACTTGATCTGAAATATTTTCAGTCGATATTGAGGATATAACACTTGTTGTAATTTCCCCCATTCTTCGGGTCCACAAGATTGATGAATATCACACCCGGCTTGTTCCATGAGAGCTTTAGCTTGATTTTCCTGATCATTACTCCTTACATCTCCTATCCGCATACGTTTCCATCTTTTTTCCCATTCGAGGTCGGGATTTTCTGGTTTTTCACTGTGTAACCGGGTGATGACAATAGCTCTAGCTAAACACATCTTATCCCAGGGATTATCGATCTGAACGATAGATTTTTTTCCTTTAAGGAAAGTGTCCTTATTGATCATCAGGTGTTTGGTATTATTTCCACCACTTCCTTCTGGATATTTCACATGAAACATGTCGAATTCCATAGACCCGTCTCCCAGTTTAAAATCTTTTTTAGATTGTTGAACGGCTTCTATTTTGTTTAAAATGACCTCCTCGTTCAAATGTTTACATTGAGTAAACTCGTACCAGATTTCAGATTTCAGAGAAGGATGACGTATGTTCAAGCGTAAGTAATCGTTAGGATTACACTGCATTTCATATTTAACCGTTTTTAACATGTCTCTAAATAATCGCCGAACAAATCCTTTGTTTTCTTCTTCTGGAAATTCCTCAAAATTGATATTGTATTTATTTTCTTGGGCTTTAAATTTTCTGGAATGTCTGGTGGAATCTAATCTCACTTTATAATACTGAGAAATGGGTTTCGGTTTCCCTGGTGGTGAATGAGGTGATGGTAAATGAGATGAAGAACTTGGTTGTTCTTCTTCATTTACATGACGTAAGGCTTGTACTTGTTGATGACGATTGGTTTTCTGTATTCTTTGTAAGTACAAGGCATTTCGTTTTCTAAGATCTAATTCTCTATCTCTATTGTTATGAAGAATTTTATCTAATTCTTTCTGTCTTTTTTTCCATTTCTTAAGTTGTTGTGTGAAAGGATCCATGATTATTTTTAACAACAGAATGAGCTGAAAGTCAAAAGAAGACGGTTTTTATACAATAGATGACGTCACAATGCATAGGTAGCTGTGATTTGGATCGGTGCCAAGATTTTAAGTAGGAGGAACTTTTTTTTTTTTTTGCACACGGCACTACTGCACAGGTGTTTTAAGAATAAGATCTCGTGGTGTTATAATTAGAGTTACAAAAGAACTAAAAATAGTTTTAAACTTATAAAAATTAGTGGAGATTAAAAATAGATTAAACTAAAAAAAATAGTAGAGACTAAAAATAGAATGGATTAGAAAGGTATATAAACCAGACCTGAGAGTATATAGGATCAGTCTTATTTTTTAGTCAGGGACTTTAAACCAAACCTTAAGATGGAAGAAGAAAATTCAAAGACTCTGAATGATATGTTTGACTTGGCAACAATAATGGCTGGTATTGAACTACAGGAAAGAAAAGGGATAAAAAAAATCCTAGAGGATATATGTGATATAATTCTAATTCTGAAAGAGAACCAGAAGGAAATAGCCTGTATAATAAGACAAATGATTCAGGATCAAGAGAAATCAACTGATTTAATGGTACAACTTCAGAAGGATAACTGTGAGTTTAGAAAAATCATAACAGATGATTTGGCTGTGTTTAAAGAAGAAGTGATGGCTGAGATTCGTAAGGATAAATAAAAAGGAAAAAAAACAGAGAGAGTGATAAAAGAAATGTGATTTTCGTGTTGTAATAGGACGGTTCTCTGATCTTGTTTTCATATTGTATTGTATTGTATTGTATTGGATCAATAATAAAAGGTTTTTGTTGAAATTTTTTTGGGATTTTTTTTGGATTTTGTTTAAAAAAAAGGGTGAGAAAAAAAGTGCACTTAATTGACCTGGCCAGCGGATTTTGGATTTTTTGATACGGTATCCTGTATAGACTTTCTTATTTTGACTTTTTTTTTACAGGCTATAAAGGCCCCTATACGCCTGGATAGCCCCGGCCAGCGGATTTTGCATTTTTGCCATTTTTTTACAGGCTATAAAGGCCCCTATACTCCAGGATAGACCCGGCTATCCTGGAGTAATCTACTACTAAGATGATGTCATCCCCCTAAATTACTCACTTATTGTTCCATCAATACATAAAAATTTAGATTTATTAATAATAAATTGTGTATTGACCCCTCCCCCCCTTCCGCATAATGCCCCACAATTCTACTAAATTATTAATGTAAAATGTTTTATATATTTTATTTATATTTCACAATAGACAAACAAGTACCCGTATTTCAAGGTAAAAGCTTTATCTCTGGTATCATATTGTATATGATTGTTCATTTCAGGCATTATATGTTCCTTTTGGGTAAAGCGACGCGCCCGTATTACGTCACGTAATGGCGTCGCGGACAACCTACGTTTCAGCAAAGTCGTTGAGGAATGTCACTGCTACTGCTGTTAAACAGGCATTTCAAGTCATATGCATTAACAGACATAAAGAATGGTTCCTTCCGAAAAGAATGGTTTGTGTTTTATAATTTTCGATTGAAAATTGATTGCACGGCAGCCTCGATATTAAGAGAGGGGTTCCCCGGTGACCTGGAATGCGTTGCACTCCTTGTGTTATTATTATAGGTATTATGTATTTTTTTTTATTTACTAAAAATTTCGGTAAAATTGATAGGTATGTGAACTCCTGTGCTATAATGCTCCTGGGCAGTTTCAAAAGATTAAATGGGTTGAATGTGAGCTTTGTGAAAGGGTGGAATCATCGCATATGCCCCAAGCCCTCTCTAACGTCTGGTAAGTGACTTCGATGTTGGAACAATTTTTATTGACTGAATCCTCTTTTTTAATAAGCCTTCCTCTGATGATTGTAATTATTTTTCTTCTTTAAAGGAAAGATATTTAATCATTGAAACATTAATCAGTTGGTAATATAATTAAGAGACTATATTTTTTAAGTATATATATTTGAAGATATTGAAGGTTAGACAAATCTACTTCAGGGAGACTGGCTTTCATGTATTTTCTATGCCAGAACATAAGCCAGTCCCAGGGGAAAATCCATGGAGTGTTCCTGGACCAGTATACAGAAAAATCATATCATAATGGCAGTTTACCCTCTGTAAAGGAAATCGAGAACATAGTCTGAAAATATACGGGTTCATGAGGACCCAAATTGCAGAGTTTAACAAAATTCTAGAAGGAACACCCGTGTCGTGTGACTTGTTTCCAGAGAAGATTCTTATAGCCCTATTTGACAGGGATGAATGAACTTAATCTGATCATGGATTTTATGTGCTAATGAAAAATGGAAACTATTCCAAAACTTTACAGTTGTAAGCACAAGAAAGACAAATATTTTAAGACTCATCAACAATGGCCCCATTTTCTGAAGCTGAAGCTAATTTCTTGTAAAACATACATATTTCGTGATTCCAAAATACTAAAAGTAACCTCCTTGAGAAAATTTAAGCAAGTGCCCAAATAAACAAAGTTAAAGAATTTCGTAAAAAAGGATGGATACACTATAAAGTAATTTCAGAATTTTTTTAAATATAGATTACGTGTCATTCAGAAAAAAAAATATACTTCTTAAATCTTAGAATCGCAGATTACTAAAAAGCCAATTATTGCTTAAGTTGGCAACATGTATTTGTTCTAGAGTAAGACTCGAGCTTGTACGCATTTGAATTTGGAAGAAATGCAGAGCAGATACTTCTGTACCCAAAACACTGTTAAAACAAAGTTGTGTATTTCAGTGGATCCCACAATGAGAGGAAAGATGCCAACTTGGAATCGTTAAATACACATTGTCTTCCATGTGAAAACCACCAAAAAGGATTCGGTGTTTAGCATGTTGACCACACTGTCCATATCTGTGTTAATTTTTTCATCAATTCAATCAAATAGTTTCATACACATGGAAAGTCTTGGTTGAGCTTATGGAAGATAACATTAATACACGTGACGAAAAACAGACATTCTGAAAATGATGAAATATTTTTCATACTATTTTGCTCGATGAGAAAGCAATTCTGTAGGCAGAAAATGTCTTGGAATTGGTCAAGGTTTCATGACAGAAAAAGCACATATTCTGATAACCTATAGGTGTTGCCAAAAAACTAAAATTTTTGTTTATTGGAGATGAGAAGTAAAATACCAGTCAAGCTTTTTGTTAACTTTTAAACTTAAAAACAATAGATGCAGAAATTCCAAATACAAGAGCCAATCTCAGTATTTTAATGTACATATGTTAATAAATCTCAGGGTCAGATGTCTCTCAAGTAAAAAAAACACACAAGTGAAAAGGGCAATATATTGTAGATTGTCATTAGAATAAAGAAATCTAACTATGGCCCATGAAAATACATAAAGGTTGGAGAGTATGTCTTTCTCGACTTGTCAAGGTATGCAGGTGGATAGCCCCAAGTCGGAAGGATAATATCTATCAACAGCATAAAAGTAATTCTATAGTAGCACAAAGGGTCCAAGACAAAAGCCTGCACAAAATTACAAACTTGTTAATGAGAACCAAACACCCTGGAGATTCCACATGCAAAAGTTGGTTGAAGGAAATCGGTGAAAACCTTGATTGTCAAAGTTATAAAACTATGAACTGCATTTCATAAAATTTCCTGCGTGGGTTCAAGTCTAATGTGTTAATTCGCTACATGTGCAGAATTTTGTTTTCTTTAATTTCTTGTATAATCTCTTGTGCAAGTCGTTTTTGTGCAGCAATAATGACTGCTTTAAGTGTAGAATTTTGAAAATATAAACCTTTATTAGTGTCTAGTTTGTTGTATTAATGAACCACTAAACTATCCCCCCCCCCAATTTTTTATGGGCGTGTTTCATCGGGTGAGGTGATAGGGTGTTCCACATAAAACTTTAAAAATTCTTCATGTATTATTACATGTGTTACATGTAAATTGGGTGCGGTAATGGGCTGCTTATGTAGACTATCCCCCTCCCCCTCTCTCGATGTTTATTTATATCTCCAGAGATTATTTTTATTGGGTGCTGCAATTGATGTATACATTTTTCATACTAATTGTTTTGTTTTGTTTTTTTTTACACAAATTATCTATGGATTTTTCCGATTGCCCGATCATGACAAGGAACACACGGTGCCTGTGACTAGTCGACAGGGAATGCTTACTTGTCCATGGCACTTGATTCAACCTCAGATACTTTTAGAGGTTCGTGTTTGCACTACTCCAGATTTTTTTGTTTAATGAACTTTTTGACCTTGATATGTGTTCGTCATCTATTTCAATTTGATCGAAAGGTCGTCTGTTCGAATTATGGGCTCGACTGACCTGAGTCGATAAAAAAAAATAAGTAGCAACTGTTTCTTCGCCAGACGCTCGGCACTTTGAAGTGAAAAATGCGGGTCCTTCGGATGAGACCTTAAAAACCGAAGCCCCGTGTCACGGTAGGCGTTGGCACGAAAAAGAATTCTCACTGCTCAATGACCCCGAGTGCCGAGAAAAGGTCCAATTTTGAAACCCTTCACCGGTATATGGTTTCAACATAGGCAAAAATTCTTGAACGGGACCTAAAACAACACACATTCGATCAATCTATTTCAATTCGCCATATTATTAAGTTCGTCCACTCCATGCAGTACTAAGCCTGTTGGTGCCAGGTAGAAAAAAATATTTTATCTGGCGGCCGCCAGATAATTATTTTGCGGCCGACAGTTATTTATGTGGCGGCCGCCAGATAATTATAAAATATATTTTCTACCTGGCACCTACCGACTTCCGTAATACAGATTCCTATTACTAGAAAACTATCAGGTGTACCGAATGCAAAAGGTTTATTTACCTTGGTGTTGGCATATGGCTTTAACAAAGACGCTGTCCGACATCATACAGAGAACAATACAAATTAAGTTTAAAATAAGTTTCATTTACTTTTACTTATCTACATAACAAATCACTTCTGCTTCACCCTTGTACAACTTGCGTTGATAGCTCATCTCATCAAAGCTCTTTGTCTTTTTGTCACTGTAACTCATTTTGAAAACTATGTCGTTCAACGTTCTATTCGAAAAATTTTCACTCATTAGAGAGTCACCGTATGCCGGTGAAAGGCTTCAAACTTGGACCTAATACTTGGCACTCAGGACTATTGAGCACCGAGTGTTCTTTATTACGCCAAGGCGTATCTTGACCTTGGTTTTGGAGATCTCGTCAGAAAGGCCAGCAACTTTCACTTCTCATGCCGAATGTTTGGTGGAGTCACTTCCAATGTGTACATCCTAGGTTTGACGTGGCGCTGCGACCATGAATTGAGCCCAGGCAACGCGATCAAGGAGCAAACGCTCAACTTATGAACTGGGCTACCGTGACCGGCACAGCACGTGTAAAATATGACAACTCCATTTCTCATTCAAAAGCTATGGCAAAGGGTGACATTTTCGGCCCCATTCCAAACAAGAGGCCCAAGGGCCTTAACGGTCACCTGAGTACAACAATTTAGAGGATCCGTAAACTGATAAATGAAGCTTTGTTGTCCAAAAGCAAGGAAAATAGTACGATTAAGATCAACAAAATAATTGGTCTAGTATCTATCTATCTGTCCCCGATTTATCACTTTTGCCATGCAGACTTTTAATTAAATATCTATTTTAACCCCATATTATTACCTCTCACTTTGGCCTTTGAAGAACATTTAAAAAGGTAAGTTATTTTTGTTTCATATTAATACATCTATTATTTCCAAGTTTACCTGATTATTTAAACTATGAAGGTACTTTTTGTATTATACAATTAATGTTCTTGCATAATTCTCTTATTATATTAACCTTTCAAATACATTATCTACAGTGATTAATTATCAAAGGTGATTGGCAAAGGGGAATAACTTCACTCAACAAAATACAAATTAATAGAGCCCTGGACAGTACCAGAATACTTGACTAAATGGTCCAGATGTTCAAAATTCTGGTAAAAATACCCTTGCTTATTAAAGCTTTTACTCTGCCTCCAATATTTCCATTATAATAATACATCATTATTTAACACAGCCCTACCCTAACACCAGAACTCATGAGCCAGGGTAATGAATTTTACAAATTTGGTAGAGGTACCCTCATCATCATAACTATGCAATTAGTAGAAGATTTTCAAAGAATTCACACATTTTCACTATATTATCAATAAAGCCCCCCCCCCCCCCCATCAAACAAACAACAGAACCCCTGGGACCACAAGTTTTAAAAATTTTGTAAAAGCATCCTTGCTCATCATAACTATACACTTTGTCTTTGCTTTATAACCAGAAGTTAGAAAAAATATTTTGAAAGAAATAATGAATTTTCACTATATAATCAATAGAGCCCCCCCCCCTTTCACCAGAACCCCTGACCCTGGGGCCATGAATTTCAAAATTTTGGAAGAGGCATTCTTGCTTATCATAACAATGCACTTCCTTTCTTTAAATAATACCCAGGAGCAGAGAAAATTTTCAAAGAATTGATGGATTTTCACTTTATAATCAATAGAGCCCTGCCCTAACACCAGAACCCCTGATCCAGTGGCCATGAAATTCACAATTTCTGAAGAGGCACTCTTGCTCATCATAACTATATTCTTAGTTACTTTATTTAATATCCAGGAGCAGAGAAGATTTTCAACCTTTAAATGCATTTTCACTATATAATGAATAGAGCCCCGCCCTAACACCAGAACCCCTGACCCTGGAGCCATGAAAATTTACAATTTTGGAAGAGGCAATCTTGCTCATCATAACCATGTTCTTAGTTAGTTTATTTAATACCCAGGAGTAGAGAAGATTTTCAAAGAATTAATGCATTTTCACAATATAATCAATAGAGCCCCGCCTTAGCACCAGAACCCCTGACCCAGGGGCCATGAAATTCATAAATTTGAAAGAGGCATTCTTGATTATCATAACTATGTACTTAGTTAGTTTATTTAATATCCAGGAGCAGAGAAGAAGACTTTTAACGAAATAATGCACTTTCACTGTATGATCTATATAGCCCCGCCCTAGAACCCCTAATCTGAGGCCATTAATTCCACAATTTTAGTAGAGGGCTCAATGCTTATTACAATCTTGCCAACAGTTTGACTGCTTGATGTCCAGGAGTAAAGAAGATGATTTTAAAAGATTGCATAAATTTTAGTGGCTTTTACCCCACCCCTCATGCCCAAGGGGGACAGGGACCATGAAATTCACAAATTTTGTCCCCCTTCACCCATAGATGTTATATGCCAAAATTCATTGAGCGGTTTCAGCGAAGAAGCTGAAAATGCTCAAATGTTAACGCACGACGACGGACGAAAACGGATAGCAAAAGGTCACCTGAGTAAACTCAGGTGACCTAAAAAGTAGCGTGAGAGCCTTATAACACACTTTGTTCACAAAAAAACCTCTTTGTCTATTATTATAACAAGATTTTCCACACAGTAGGTAATCAACGATATTGATTGTATGCTGTTTTACTTCAAGCAATATGAGCTGCAACTTTGATGTCGGAAATTTTTGTTGCAATATTGTAATGAACTATTTCAATGACAGAAAAAAAGAAACTATATAAACTTTTATTTTTGATCATTGCGATTGAAGAATTAGTTTTAAGCTTTGAATGAAGCAAAATAGCATTATTCTCGTCTTGTACAATACTGATTGATCATATATATAATACTATATATTCAAATGTACATACATTTTTGAAACAATTTAATACTTCATTTTTGTCTAATTGATCAGAAAGATTTTGAGTTGAAAATAAATTTATCATAAAATCAAATTTTTACAGCAAAATAAAGTCCTCAGAAATGAGCTCATATTGCCTTAACTTTTCGAAAAAAAAGTTATTCCTATATAAAAGTTAACATGTACCAATCAAGGGCTTAAAAATTAAATTTAGACCTTCATTCGGCACACAAGGCCATAGAACTGCGAGTTTTTATCATGGCAATGCCTTTTGTAACAGTGTACCCGCAACTTTAAGTAAGTACCTATTCTTTTTATCGATTTAGGCCTGTCACGACCGGGGCTTGAACCATAACTGTTACAAGCAAAATGATCAGAATTTACTAAAACATCCTTTGTGTCAAGTATAAGCTTCTTACAAAGTTGTTACTAGATCAATAATTGAACTTTAAAACTGTGACCTTGACCAAAATGACATTGATACTAAGCAGGTCTGGTAAATAGTCATAGCTGATCCAAATTAATAATCAATCATAATTTAGCATATGTAGACCTTTGCGATTATTCGACGCCGGCACTCTCAACAATAGTAGACAGCCCATAAACGCATGAATTTTAACGACAATGGTAGGACAGTTTTTAAACGCATGTATTCTGAATATGTGTGAACAGGTTTTGACGATACACCCGTACCGACGGCAGCGATGTGTCGTCACATTCTATTCGTTGCGTCATTTCTATCTTTATGACGTCATATTTAGTAGTGACTGCACTAGCAGTGTTACTATGCCATTTATAAATACTAATATAAATAGTCATTCCTTTCCTTTTGTTTGTGTAAATCGAAATTAGCGGAGAAATGCAGCATAAATCTCTTGGCCAAAACATGACAGACTTCAAGCATTGTATCCTTATTTGCTAGCGCTTTTAATTCTGTCCCGTTTCAGGGGTGTGCAATTAGCCCCTTCACGGTAACTGCGGTACTACTCTTTTGCAGGGCAAAATAATAACGTTTGGCGAAATTTTTGTTGATAGATAATTAAATGACGTATATTTAACAATTACTTTTACGTCATTTTTCACCAAACTATATCATTTTGCCCTGCAAAAGAGCAGTACCGCAGTTACCGTGAAACAGTCTATTACCGACGCCCGGAGGTCGAGCTATCATAGATGTATACTGCGTTAGCCCGTCGGGCTAGTAAATCTAAAACGAAAGAATACGTATACCTACCACGATTGAATTGATGTACGAATTAACTTTGTTGTAAAATCATAATCTTTAATTCGTTTAACCTATATGTTTTGTGTGTTGCTATCGCCAGTCGTTTCAGTGACAATTATAGTCGATAAAGATAGGGAGAAGTACCTGACAATAACAAAGCGCAAACCTTTATTTGTGTAACAGGCGGGGAAAAATGTCGGCCAGACTGGGACTCGAACCCGGGACCTCCCGCTAACCGTGCGGGTGCTCTAACCACTGAGCTACCGGGCCGACGTACCCAGTCCCCGTTACACTCCCCCCCCCCCCTTTTTTTCTTGAGATTTTCCATCTTGAAAACCTCACCGAGACTCTTTTAAACCACCCGTGAGTTTTATTGTTGGGCGCCAAATGTAACAGGCGGGAAAAAATGTCGGCCAGACTGGGACTCGAACCCGGGACCTCCCGCTAGCCGTGCGGGTGCTCTAACCACTGAGATACCGGGCTGACGTACCCAGTCCCCGTTACATTTGTTTTATTTATTTCAACTTAAATGGGTTTTTTAACCTTTTTGTTATACATGTATTATTTTCGGTATTTAATGGGCTGGTGACTGGCAACCTCCGGCTAGTGACTTTGTTACTGCCACTAGCCCGACGGGCCAGTAACTAATTTTTGTAATTGCACACCCCTGCCGTTTTATCTACCGATGACATGCCAACTGTCTCCGCGTTTACTAACTGAAACTCAGTGGGTTTTTTTCAGTACTTTGGGACTAGGGGCTGGGGCCCTCAGAATTGGGAATTTCAGCGTCAATTAGGCTAAATTGGGAATCTCCCAGAAAACTCAGTCACTTAAAAAGCATTGTCAAAAAACTTTTGTTTTCGTCTTTGTATTACTTTAACAAACAATTGTTATAACAAATCAAGACTATTCTTGGTATGAATTATGTAATTCCTTGCATCAAGAACAATAATGGTATGAATTATCTACTTATGAAGAAATTCAACATGGCTGAACATCAAAACCTGCTAGAACATTACTGAAAAACATGCAATAAACAAACTGAATTTGATCACATATTTTGTAAGTTTTTCTTTGTATTTTTTTCAATTGGAACTGGGGCCGAATTTCGGCCCCAAATAGGCCCTAAAAATCGCTGAAACTCAACCTACTCGCCTAGAAAGGAGGACTTTTTAACGAAGTTTTGTCCTACAGCTGTTGAAAACCCCTTAATTCATTTGGCCTAATTGCTTCTTTTGGAAGTTCATATTAGGACTATATGGAACCTTTTCAAAGAATTAAGGAACGTAAAACCAAGTCATTATTAACCACGCTCTTGTTTACGTCCCTTCCCTAAAAAAGAATACTATAGTTAACTATAGTACGATTTTTTTTTTACTGTAGTAAATCAAAGTATTTTTACTATGATTTAAGATTGTTATATTTTTTTGTTCTTCAATTCATACATGCACATATTTAATATTAAATGAAATTGTTATGCCCCCGTATCGAAGATTCGGGGGTATATAGTTTTTGCCCTGTCCGTCCGTCTGTCTGTTTGTCCGCGAAAACTTTAACCTTGCCCATAACTTTTGAGTGGTTGGAGCTCTGACTTTCTTATTTCACATGTGTATTCCTTGCTACAAGACCTTTCTTTGGGTACCATCATATTTGACCTTGGAGTTCGACCCGCTTTTGCAAAATTTTATGATACATTATCCTTGGCCATAACTTTTGAACAGTTGGTGCTTGGGGTTTCAAACTTCACATGGAGGGTGAATTCACCATGCATCGGACACCCTCGCACTTCAGCAAGTTCTAGCGATATCGCTACCGCCCGAATATTTTCAAAATGGAACTTAACATGTAGTATGTGGTTAAAATATAAATTTTTGACACAATCGTGTCCTATTTATTAAGAAAATATTAAAAACCGACTTTTTTTCGCAATAAGCCAGAATTCATCATGGATCGGACAATATTCACCATGCATCGGGCACACGATATTTAAACCAGAAAAATATTATACTTTGATCTCGGTGCTTTAAAATTAGTGAAATCGAAACCTTTTTATCTTTCATTTAAAAATTAACCTTCTAATTAAATTTAAATGACTATTTCGATTCACAAATGTGAAGAGATTTTAGTTGCATCACATCGCCTTAGAAAGGCTTTACAATGCTAGTAATATGGCAACTCGCGTCTTTGTTTCGTGTGTTATTATCATCTAGTTTAAAGAAATAAATTGAGACCACTTCTAGTCGTCATATATCGATAATTTGTATTTTAACTGAAAATTTAGAGTTTCTGTTTTCTATTTCCGTCAAAAAAAAAACAGCTGTCATTTGGGTTTTACATGAAAATGGAAGTGATTGCCCATGCATCGGAAAGTGTCCGATGCATGGTTAATTTGTGTCCGATGTACGGTGAAATAAACATACTAGTTAAAAACAACTCTAAAAAATATTATACAAACACTGAGGTAAAATTTTTGAAAAATTTCTGTAAAATTATTAATCATTGACAAATTTTACGCAGGTCCGACCCGTTCCATTGACGTCGATTTAAAAGAACGACAGCTCTAAAAATTGCAAAACGTAAAATTCTGGTTACTCCCCTTTGATGATGCAAAATATGACGTAATTTCAAGGCCATTGTGGTATTTTTATCACAACATGAAAATAAAAATCGGCATCATTAAAAAGTTTAATTCTTCACCTTTAAGACAGAAACAAGTAAAAGCACGGGGAGACACAGGTTCAATGAAAGTTTACTGCTTAAAGTTGTCCGAAGCAAGGTATGTGTTCGATGCATGGTTAACTCGCCCTATATTCCTTTTGACAATACCTTCCTTTTGATATGAACAACATTGACCTATTGACCTTGGCGTTTGACCTACTTTTGAAAAACTTTTATCCTTGGCCATAACTTTTGAATGGTTTATGCTATGGCTTTCATCCTTCACATATGTAATACTTGTAATAAGACCTTCGTTTGGATACCAACCACTTTGACCTTGACTTAGGAGATTGACCTACTTTCGAAACACGTTACCCTTGGCGATAACTTGAATGGTTGGTGCTACGGTTTTCATACTTCACATACGTAATCCTTGTGAAAGACCTTCCTTTGGATATGTACAACCTTGACCTGGAATTTGACCTACTTTTGAAAAACTTTAACCTTGGACATAACTTTAAAACGGTTGGTGCTAGGGCTTACATATTTAATATACCTAACCCTTATGACAAGACCTTCCTTTGGATACCAAGAACTTTGACCTTGACGTTTGATCTACTTTTGAAAAACTTTAATCTTGGCCATATCATTTAAACATTTGGTGCTACGGCATTCATACTTCACATGTGCATACCTTGGAACTAGACTTTGGATACCAAATATTTTGGCATTGACCTTGACTTTGGAGTTTGACCTACTTTAAAACAATACTTGTTTCTAGGGCTTTCACGAACATGTGTATTACTTGTGGCAAGACCTTCCCTTGGGGCCCCATTTGACCTTGACGTTTTACTTACTTTACTTACGAAAGAAAGCATGATGTTTTTCTTTGTTATTAAACCATGTTTTGGTAATTGGAATTGTAGTTGTTATCTCGTAAAATAGATGGAAAGTGATATCTTACGGGCAAATGCCAAATCTCACTGACGAATCTAATAAAAAAAAAAGATACTGAGACAACAATATAGGTAAGCAGGTTTGAGACTCTTTCATGTTCTAATTTTTTAATTTACCTGGTGGAAGTAAACTTGCAATTCAAAGCATGAGAATTCTCCGTTTCTGCAAAAAAAAAAAAAAAAATACAGAGCAAATTTATCTAGCCTGTGAGATAAATGGATTTTTCTATATTAAAATATATAAATGTATATAATTAGCACTACTGGTCCAAGACCAGACAAGCTTATGCTATAGTACACTGTAGTAAAGTGTCTGTCTGTCTGTAAAGGATTTTTCAAAATGCTACCCTCCTATAGAAATTTCGTTGAAATACATTCAAAACGCTACTCCTCCTACAGTTTTGGTCTGTTTTCAATATAACTTTCCGTCTCCCTTTGTACTAAATGAACACTCAACCTACTCGCTTAGAGTGGAGGACTTTTCACCGAGGTTTTGCCCTACAGAGACTTGAAACCCCTTAATTTCGTTGACAAAGGAAATATAGAATGGCTTATCTCCCGAATGGTATGATGTAACAGCGCAAGGCATTGTCACAGCAAATCCTGAGTGTTTTCTATTATGATGATTCTGGCTCTCTGGAACATTTGTTCTGCTTCTAAGAGGAGAATTTCTTCGTGTTGCTCTATACATTGCATTAAAAATCATACCCTTGCAAAACCAAAGAGTAATAGTGTTTAAGTGTTGGCATAATAGTCCGATATGAAGAAATGACATGAATTTCTTTTTATTAATGCCTCTTTCAAAGTGTATAACTTCATTGGGATAAAAATAATATATGTTAAACTCTTATGCTTATTTTGTTTAAAGGTACAAAATAAACGTAGCTAAAACGCGTGTCCTTCACATCCAAATGATGATTTGCCTGATTACGCTTTCTACCACCAGACTCTAAAGTCTTCGAAGAGAAATTCACTCACCCCTCATGTGCATTTCATGTATAATTGTCCTTTCATGAGATCCTCATTAAATTTATCAAATCTTGTTATTTGAAGAAAAACTACGGATGGGGGGAGGCTTGCATATTCTCCACAACTCCCCAACGGAATCGAACTGCATCCTTAATCTAAGGGATTTTTAAATCCTCCAATACGGTCTTCACTGGATCACTTCTGTTTTTCCCTTCAGATATTTCTTAATTATGGTAAGGGGTCATTGTACTTAGCTGTCAGGGGTTAAAATTTGTGCGATTCACAAGAAAATTGCTGAATTATTTTTCCAACATAGTATGTTTTGAAGTAATCGCTTTCAATATTATAATGTGTATGTAATCGTTTGCTGTTGGGATTTGTCTGATTTTGTTAGAAAAAAATTTAACCTTCCTTTCCTTTTTTCCGAGGAATCACGGCTGTGATTGACCCAAGTCGATAAAAAATAATAGCAACTGTTCCTTCGCCAGCACTCGGCACTTTGAAGTAAAAGTTGCAGGTCCTTCAAATGAGACCTTATTAACCGAGGCCCCGTGTCTCGGTAGGCGAAGGCACAATAAAGACCCCTCTCTGCTCAATGGTTCTGAGTGCCGAGTAAAGTTTTAAGTTTGAAGCCCTTCATCGGTATATGGTGACGTCTTTATATGAGTGAAAAATTCTCGAACGGGACGTAAAACAACATACAATCAATCAGTCCTTTCTTTCCCTGTCAAAAGTCTCAATTTCATGAAAGAATATCAACAACCTCTAATACCTTTATGACGTCATTGTTAAATTAAATCCGATTTTTTTAAAAATAAAAACAGACCTGCCTTCCCTTCCGCTTTTGGCGTAATTCCTTACTCTTTTTACCTCAAAATTACGCTTTTACGCCATGAAAAATAATTTTACGCTTTTAAATATTTTCCCTAGAAAACTTCTTAATGAAAGGTTAACTTGGGAGTTTAAGTAAAGCTAAATGAAAACGATAAGGTGAAAAATGCTTATTAGTAGATGGTTTCGGAACTTCACGATATGATTATTTATGGTACAAACAGCATACTTAATATACTAAGTACCTTGTAGCTATAATAAGCCTTTTAAACAGATGGCATTTCAGAGATTTAGAAAACTATTGAATATGTGCAATAAGTAAAGTCAATTCAATTTTCAATTCAGTTTATTCTTACATTGCTAAGAACATTAAGAGAGGTCAGTGGGAAGAAAACAAAACAACAATGCGCAATGATGTAAAATTTATGTCAATTAAGTTTCATAAGACTGCATTTAGGATACCAGTTCTACAACACATGGACTTTGCGTCAGTAAATGATTTAAGAAGAAACATTCATGCTTGCTTTGTTCATGTACAATTACAGGTTATTTAGAGAATATTAGATGAAATCCCGCGCAAGCGCGGGGAATTGAATTTATACCACTACCGACAGAAAAAATCTCATAATATTATTATATATATTGTAGTTTCTACTGACAGCCAACAGGCTTATAGCAGGAAGAAATACTTTGTTCAATATCCCGCATGAAGTAGAAGTACGTCTCCACTCCCCCCCCCCCCCGTAAAACTTAAATAACAATATCATTAATTGACGTTTATTGTGAAACCTGTTATATACTATGTTATGGATATTGTATATACTATGTTATGGATATTGTATATACTATGTTATGGATATTGGGTTCGTTGCCACGATGCCCTCAGTGAGGAATATATTCAAATTTTACAGATAAATTTATTAGGAAAACCTACTACATATATGTAATAGCCTTTCGATATATAAATATATTCACAACTTACAGTGTTATCAATGATTTACCACTATTTCAATGACCATTTATTCAAAAGCTTGTTTTATGTTAAAGCAGCTATTATCGCCTCGTTTTTATTTTTAACATCGGGCTAGATGCTATATGATGTTCTAGAAGTTTCCGTCAATATTACGATCGGTGAATGACGAAAATAATTTGCACATTTTCCTTTTTAATCGGTTATCACAACTTATTTCTTTTATATCATTTAAATCAAGTTTTGATTGAATAATTCAGTAATGACGATTAATGAAATAAATAAACGATTGCTTGTTGTCAGTTTCATTAAAAATTGCCAGTAACTTAGATCCGCCAACCGGAAACGTCACCGTACTCACGTTTTTGCTATTTCATGGCTGTTTATATAAAAATAAAAGTAGACTTTTAATTTAATGTACGATACTTACAATGCAAGTGAAATCTAAATATAGTTTACGGACATCACCTTGTATCTAGTGTATTGTTGGAGGAGTATGTAAGAACTCTGGTGCACCCGTTTCGGAGTTTATTTGCAAAATTTATTAATTTATAAGTATAAGTATAGATATAGTATCAAAGTAAAACATAAAACTAGGGCAACATGGAGGATTACGCCTTTACCTCTGAAATTCCACCCTATATTGAAATTACACCCTCGCAATAAAAAGGGTAGACAGGTCCGTAAAAAATTGCTATATCACTCCTTACAAATGATATTCTTCTATAGCCACTTTGTAGCGTGAAACAGAATGATTGTTGTGGCAATCATTTTTCTTTTGGAAAAGAACACAATGTACATCGTAGCTTACTGGATAAATTTCGACGTCATTGTTAAGTCATCTTTCACAGGACTTGATTATTTAAATTTCAAATCGATGTTTAAAGTATTCTGTTCACGTTGGGGATCATCATCTAAAATAAATAAATAGATTCATACTCTGACAGGTTGTTTACTTATAGCATTCCGGAATATGTATTTTAAGGAAGGTATCGTAAATAAAAAAAATGAATGAATTAGATGGCAATTACGTGTAAAGTTTTTAACATAGAAAACAAAACATGGCCTTTTTTCCTTTTGGTTCCGACAAAATCATAAAATCAAAAAGGCAATAAAAGTTAAATCTTACTTTTTTTTAAATGTAAAATTGTTGAAATCACTCCTTGCATATGGCATTCTTCTAAAGCCACTTTGTAGCGTGAAACAGAATGATTGTTGTGGCCATCATTTTTCTTCCTGGAAAGAACACAATCTACATAGTAGCTTACTGATTTAATTATGACGTCATTGTTAAATTAAATCTGATTTTTTTTTTAAATCACGAGTTTATAAATTCCATACCCAACGACAAAACATAATTTTCTGTGTATTCTATTTTCTTTCATTTGATGTTTTCCTTTGCCTTTTCGTAGCACAATGTCAAAGGCTGTAACGTCAAAATTGAACAGTTGAGCCGTCATAGTTTAGCTATTGTGTGATTGGAAACATTGTAAACATGGTTTTTCGCAACATATTTGAGAAGAAGTATACAGTTTTTGTCTGGTTTAGTTACTCTTTGATGGGCAAGGGAGTATTTTCTTTTTACAACACTCTTACTCAAGGGAAAGAAAATCTCGGGTTTTGGCACATTTCTGATATTCACTCACACTGTGACAAAATATCACTTTGTGACAGATATCACTTTTATTCAGTAATTAAATTACAGTATTTCACTGTTGAAAATCTAATAAATATTGGTCCATCTCGGTGTTAATAATATCCTTCAGATTACTGTCGAGATGGTCCGATCCGTGCCGTGTAATGTCAACCGAGATGTTAACTTAGCAGCATGACTTCTTCCGCGGACGGGTTCCATCATTTTTCTCCTTATCATCTCTGTCTGTGGTCTGAGTTCCTTGCTGATTCTTTTCTTTATTGCGTCCTAATAAGTAAAATATGTACTGATTACGGGCAGAGTATGATATCTAAGACGCATGGACAGTCAAATAAAGTGTGTGTCACCTTTCACGGTAGCTCAGTCGGTAGAGCGCTCGCTCCGTGATCGGGAGGTCGCGACTGACTTAAGTCAATAAAAAATGGGTAGCAACTGTTTCTTCGCCATGCGCTCGGCACTTTGAAGTGAAAGTTGCGGATCCTTCGGATGAGACCTTAAAAACCGAGGCCCCCTGAGTGCCGAGTAAAGGTCAAAATTTGAAGCCCTTCACCGGTATATGGTAACGTCTCTTTATGAGTGAAAAATTCTCGAATGGGACGTTAAACAACATACAATCAATCGTCCTTTGTGCCTTCAAGTCGCGTCTACAACCTTCGCTCCGTTTCCTTCAAAAACAGGTACTTTTTTCTAAATTATGTTCGTTAAAGATCCAATGTAAACAATTACGTCATTTTGTACAAATAAATATATTGCAACATACTATACAAGTGTATAATGAAAGTTTTTAATATATAAATAAGCAATGTAAAATATTATATCTTGTCTAAGTATCTACCAACTTTGATATATAATTTACGTTTAATCTTTAAGTTTCATGTTGTTCCCTTAGGTAAACACCAAGTATGTTAAGAAATTGGGATGGTTTGAGATTATGCTCTAGTCAAGTATTATGTTACTGTTAATTGTAGATATATTGACGGTTAACG
The DNA here is from genome assembly GCF_033153115.1 of Saccostrea echinata. NCBI lineage: Eukaryota > Metazoa > Mollusca > Bivalvia > Ostreida > Ostreidae > Saccostrea > Saccostrea echinata. The sequence continues at coordinate 5,188,990 of NW_026889755.1, read as the reverse complement.
CCCAGTACTTGAATATCTGCCTATATGTAAATTTTAAGGGACACATGTTAATCTCAGTAAATGTCTTTATGTCCATTAGGTGTCTTCGTGAAGTAAGCATCGCGTGTCGACCGGCAGGCCGTGGGTTAGTGCCAAAAATCTTAGTCGGTTATAATCGCTAAATAGGGAGAAAAAGTTCTTGGAAATACGGGTCTTTTGGATAAGACCTTAAACAATGGGTCCTGTGGCATAAGAGGCGTCGCCAGTTGAGTTCCGAGTAAACGTACACTTTTGAGGCCTTTCACCGGTATACGTGTGTGGAAACAATCTAAATATGATTTTTTTTTCCAGGGGAGTGGGCTTTGAAGGTTACAAAATGATGGCAGGTTTTTTTCTGTAATTGGGCTGACTGCTGTAAAGGTACTCCAGGTCAAAATTCCAAGTATTTTGAATAAGAACCTGCTTGCGAGTGCCTTTGTGTGTGAATAAGGGTCAGTAGGTATCTGGTGAGGGAATAACCGAGTAAACCAGTGATAACCCGCTATGAATGCCTAAATTGTAGCAATTTTACCAGTTTTAAATTTTATCGTCCGATATTTATACTGTATCCACATATGTAGGTAACAAAAAGTTAAAGTTAGCAGAAAATTATTCAAAAGTAACAAAAAGTTAAAGTTAGCAGAAAAAAGTGAGAAATGCACTACAAGTTCATAAATGTTCGGGTCTTTTGACAACAGTTATAACTATATTGATAATCTGACAAAATATTATCAAAAGAATATGTAACAATTTAATTAAGAAGATGCATTATTACTCATCATCTTACATATGCAAAAAATACTGACTGAGGGCTTATGTTCTCCAGATTCTGGAATCATGGCAGCAATTAGCTGCAGAACTGTAGCTCTCTGCTTGAGAAAATTCGGACAGACAAAGCAGAGAGCTACAGATCCAAGCGTTGTAAAATCCTTCGATTTACGCCGCCGCTTTTTTGTCGCTCGCTTCGGGTATTATTTTTTTGTATTAAATGCTTTCCCCTGCTTTAAAAGTGGTATCCAATAATTATCCATATATTTTACTCCTATAACTGACACTTTATTTACCTTCCAACAGTTCCAGACGCCCTAAGGCCGTAATATCAGTTTAACAAATGCATTCCGACGTCGACGTTGGTGTCCTCCTGAAACAACACGCCCGAGTTTTATTTATCTCATTTCTTTTTTACGTAGATGTTGTATTCTAATCTTTATAGACAATATAAATAATATTTAAACCTCCTGAAATTTTTATTTACATTTTCTTGACAAGTATATGTTCTTTGAATTACTTCTTTTCGCACAACCCCCAATAACATGGACGTCGGAATAGGATTTTTTTAAACCGACATTTCAAAACCATAAAGGGCTGTTTGAGTCCGTTGAAAGGTAAATAAAGTATCAGGAATAGAAGTAAAATATATGGATAATTATTGGATACCACTTTTAAAGCAGGGGAAAGCATTAAATACAGGAAATAATAGCCGAAGCGAGCGACAAAAAAGCGGCGGCGTAAGTCGAAGGTTTTTACAACGCTTGGATCTGTAGCTCTCTGCTTTGTCTGTCCGAATTTTCTCAAGCAGAGGGCTACAGTTCTGCAGCTAGGCAGCAATCTGACCAGCTGGCACTAAATGATGTCATTCCAAAGTTGGGATCACACACCATCTGAACGTTTATAAGATCACAAATATTGTTGATATTTTTTTTCATTCTATTTATTCCATTATGGACAAATCGCTGTTCAATCAGTTATGATGTCCTAAACCTGGCGATGACGTTTACTTTTATAAATGATCGTAACATTAACTATCTTGTACATTTTTCTGAAATAAGTTAGAAGTACTTATTTAATCATTTGAATGATCAATGCACATAACAAGATACCTAAACATTTTATATTATGTTAACAAAGCAAGCATCATCTTTATTGATACGTATCCACGTAATGTCTCTACTTCATATCTATATAAATCAGTTTTTTTTAACACGAAGGCTTAACGTCTACCTTAAAAAACAAATTGCCTGTTACAATTAACAGTGTTTCGAACTTACTTTCCTTTTTTCATCAAAACTCCTTTTTAGGAAATGGTCAGACATCATTCTTTTTAAAATTATTAGTCTTGGGCTGAAAAACAAGCCTGTATCAAGAAAATTTTAATCCAAATATATAAATAAAAAAAGGCACTCTTGCTCATTATAACTAGGTACTAGCTGGGGCTATAATATGTATGTTATTATACCTCTATTAAGAATACTAAAATTTGATTGGCTTGTTAGAAGACGTTTAAACTCAATAATGACTCCAAAAAGTACTGTTTACAGCAATAATGACCTAGGAATCATTGCACGTTGGGTATAATGACCGGTCAATAAAAATAATGACCGCTTAAAATGACCTGTTAATCCAAATTCCATTCAAATTTTTAAAAAAAATTATGCATACTATAATGAATGTTCATTACACGAAATGCCGTTATAAAAATATGTGTAGGATTTTTAGGATACGGAACACGATTGGCCTTTAGAGGCGTCATAAAAATTTTCGTTTTCATTGAAACTTTCATTACAATGTCAAACTCAACGAATGCAGATTCGGCTCTCTTGTACAGTAAAAGTCTGCACCAGATTGTCATTGTACTCGGGAATGCTATTTGTGAATTTATGAAAATATATGTTACTGACAATCACAGAGTGTTTTAATAAATCGGCGGTGCAAAAACTTATAAGACTTGCAGGCGAAAAGTAAACAATTTCACTAGCGAATCCCGATCCCGATGGAACTCTGATGATAACAGTTCGTAGATCTAATACACAATTGATTATTTTAGTAATTAAGCCTACAAAAATTGCCTTTTCTTAAATCGGTATATTCGATTATCCCTTATAAGTTCAACGTGATGAAATAAGGACCCTGGACCTGGCCCACTCCCTGACCTGACTACGGCCGCTACTCGGTCAGGTCAACTCGTTGGCCAGGTCTCGGGTCCTTATTTCACCATGTTGACCTCATAAGGGGTTATTGTATAATATCTAATGTTTGCCTTCTTTCTCATATCAATACGTATCATACATTGTGCAGTAACAAGCCTAAGCTGCCTTTATGTTAGGATGTTTTATTGCCTCCTCGGAGAGGGTAAGAAACTACAAAGTAAAATACAATGTGTAAAGAACAAGCACAGTCTTATAAGGTTCAATAAAAATATACAATTGACACAAAAAGCATAATCCACGTTTTAGGTTATGCCAAAAAATGAAAATTTTGGACAGGACTTAAGTACAAAGGTGAAAAATGTAAATTCACATACACTAGGAAGCACAAATAGAAGAAGTAATTTCCATAAAATATTAGAGACAAAATAGTAGGTGCTATTGTAATTATCGTAACATCTTGGAAAATATATCATGTGTACCAATCCATGTTTTAGAATAAGCTGACCTCTTGCAGCAAATAAACAACTCTTATTACCTTTAAATAAATGTCAAGAAATGAAATACTCAAAGCACATTTTAGAGTTTACAATACCTGAATTGATTATACAATGCAACAATAAAAAACTTACAGTTTGTGGACATCCAAGCCGTGTAAATAGATCTACAGAAACATGCGGCGCGAAGCCATAATTACCTAAATTTTCTCAAAACTTAATATCCGGATAAGTTTACATATGGTAACAGTAGCGTACGGATAAAATTGGAAATATCGAACACAGCATAGACGAGCATAACATGACACTCCCCTTTTGATTTCTACCAGAAATCACCATATCTATAGATTAAATCATAATAATGAAAAATTTGCACAAAACAATAAGTAGGCAAAATTTGACACAACACATTTGTCAAAAATCTAAGTAACATCATGAATGGTAAATTTGCACACGTATGAATACCACAATAGACATTTGGTAAGCAAATAAGTACACAAAGCCAATTTCACATCACATGTCACATGTACATATTCATTCAACCTCCAACAACTTTACGAGTTGAGTGATTGGACGGACATAGGTTGTACGCTTGTCTCCTTGAGCAACTCTGACTTTGACTTTACGGACCAAACCGTCCTCGCTCTCGTACGCATCTTCAACCACTGTTATTGGCCAATGATTTCTGTGTGCTTCATTGTCTTTAAGAAGAACTATGTCACCCTTGTTGAAATGGATTCCGGTCGATTCCCACTTTGGTCGCGTTTGGAGTAGGTGTAAATATTCCGAATGCCATCGTGTCCAGAAGATGTCCGCCATGTACTGCACCCTCTTCCACTGGCTCTTGATAGCATCCTTCAAGTTACAGTTTGGCAGTGCAAAGTCATGTAGAGGATTCTTTTGTGTAAGCAGCTGACAAGGTGCTAGTACTTCAGGTTGTTCCGGATCAGACGAAACGGGTACAAGTGGTCGAGCATTTAGAATGGCACATACTTCAAGCATGAAAGTTGAGAGTACTTCGTGTGTCAAATCATGTTTGTTCTCCAATAATAAGGCGTCCAAAATTCTCCTACAGCAACCAATCATTCTTTCCCACACACCATCAAAATGTGATGCGTGGGGAGGGTTGAGGATCCAGGAAATCTTATTGCTTTGCAAATAGTTAGCTACTGGACCCTTCTCAATAAAGTGAACGTCTAAGTTCAGTTCCTTGGTTCCTCCCACAAAATTGGTTCCCCTGTCTGACCTGAATTGCTGTACTGGTCCCCAAATAGCTGTGAACCTGCGCAGGGCATTGATGAAGGACGCACTGCTCAATTCTTCAATAAGCTCCACATGGACAGCTCGAGACACCATGCACGTGAACAATATGGCCCAGCGGTTTGGGTTTCTCTGCATGCCTCTTGTTTTTCTGAATACAATAGGCCACGGTCCAAATACATCAATCCCCACAAAGGTGAATGGGGGGCCAGTCTCTAGTCGTTCTCTAGGAAGATCTGCCATTTTTGTCCAGCCGAAGCTGCCTCGAAGTTTCTTGCAGATGACACAACTCCTGATGATAGAAATGATTTGACGTTTCCCACCAATAATCCAAAAGCCAGCTGCACGGATAGCCGACTCAGTGAGATGACGTCCTTGGTGGTGTATGCTCGTGTGAAAGTGACGTATAAGAAGCACCGCAATGTGATGACCCTTCGGAATTATGATGGGGCACTGGTCCTTAGTTGTGAACCTGCCAGTTGGACTGTGTTTCAATCGACCCCCAACTCTAAGGATTCCGTCAGGATCCAAAACTGGGTTCAGTGGTAGAAGAGTGCTGTGGCTAGGTGGTTTACTCCCCTTTGTAATTGCTTGTACTTCTTCTGCATACACTTCATGTTGGATCTGCCTTATGACAACAGGTCAACAGGTAAGCGAGATTTCTGTTTATCTCGCATAAAGTTCATAGCAAGCTTCTTCAAATTGGCAATTGCTCTACTCAGACTATACCAAGATGAGAATCTAGCGCATCTTTCACTCCAGGTTGAAATCTTTTGCGTAGAATTTGTAATAGTCTCTGTTTTAGTTTTCATGCTCACAACTTCTTTCTTAATTTCAATGTCATCCTCAGCATTAAGTAGGGGGAAGCTCTCTTCCACACTAACAAATTTGTCAAACAGAAATTCAGGTCCTCTGAGCCATTCACTCTGAGGGAGCTCTTCAGTTTTGAAACTTCTTGTAGCAATGTCAGCTGGATTGGATTCAGTGGCGATATAGGCCCATTGTTTCGGACTGCAGAATGACCTAATACGACTGACACGATTGCAGACATAAACATGGAATCTTCTCGTCTCGGCTGAGATATACCCTAGAACTACTTTACTGTCAGAATAACAGCGAATTGCACTTTTATCTATGACCAATTCTTCTGCTACAGTTTCTGCCAGCTCAGCAGCAAGAACTCCAGCACATAACTCCAACCGGGGAATAGTATGTCCGTACGTCGGCGCCACTTTCGCTTTTCCAACCAAAAAACCAACATCGGTCGTATTCCCTGAGACCAATTTGAGGTAAGCTACTGCTGCGATGGCTTCTTTGGAGGCGTCACAGGAAATATGGACACTGAAGTTATCTGCTGAGGTCAGGGAGGATCTGCCATACATGCGTGGAATCTTAACATCCCCTAAATGCTGTAGTGAGTTAACCCAATTTTCCCATCGGATAAGGAAATTGTGTTGAAGTGGCTTATCCCAGCCCACCTGTTTCACTGTTGACATAATCTCCCTCAGTAACAGTTTCCCTTGCAAGGTGACGGGAGCTGTGAAACCTATAGGGTCAAAAAGACTGTTGATTGTCGATAGAACCCCTCTGCGAGTAAAGGGTTTCAGGTTTCCCGAGACTTGAAAAATTATAGAGTCTGTTTCTATATCCCAGGAGACTCCTAAGCTTCGCTGAACTGGAAGCGTGTCACATCCAGAATCAAGGTGTTTGAGATCTTTGGCTAGGTCTTCACTGTCAAACTGCTGGAGAACAGACTTTGAGTTGGACGCAAATTTGTGCAATCGAAGATGTCCTTCTTCCATTAGTGCCTTCTGTGTTCTTCTCATTAGGCTGACTGCTTCTGTCTCACTTGTGCAACTAGTTAACCCATCGTCCACATAAAAGTTCTTGTTAACAAACTCTTGCACATCCTTATCTGCATACTGTACTGCTTTGCGTAACCCATATGTGGCGATTGCAGGAGACGGCGTGTTCCCAAAAACGTGCACAGTCATTCTGTATTCTTGCAATGGTGCATTTAGGTCACCTCGGGGATGCCAAAGAAATCTCAAGAAGTCACGGTCTTTCTCTGTAACCTTGAAATTGTAGAACATTTGCTCTATGTCTCCAGTGATAGCAATCTTGTCCCGCCGAAAGCGAAGTAGAACGCCCAAGAGGTTGTTGGTCAAATCTGGCCCTTTGATCAATACTTCATTCAAAGATAGTCCTTCGTATTCGGCAGAGGAGTCGAAGACCATACGTATAGACTCAGGTTTTCTGGGGTGATAGACCCCGAACAATGGTAAGTACCAGCATTCAGAATCTACTGCAATCTTAGGTGCTATCTCAGCGTGTCCCTGGTCAAAGATTTTCTGCATGAAATCTTGAGCGTGAAGGAGCTTTGTAGGATTGCGTCTGAAGCTGCTGTCTAGCATCAGAGCTCGTTTCTGAGCTTGTGGTTTATTATTGGGTAGAGTTGGTCTATCCTATTTGAAAGGTAGTGGTGCTGTCCAGCATCCATCTTTGTCTCTTTTGAAAGAAGAGTTCATAATGTCCACTAATTTCTGGTCTTCTACAGATGGTCCAGGTTTTTCGTCGTTTTCAGTTTTCTGGAACACATCGTCGATCACCGAAAGCTTGTTCCCACATGGTTCAAAGAAGGTGGGTCGTCCACTTGGAAGAATGAAAGTCTTGTTTGTGTTGACTACTTCCGAAACATGTGTGTCTCCTAAGCACACTATCCCAAGGACCACCCATCCCAATGGAAGTTTCTGTGCAAACGGCAGACTAGGGTCAGCTACTTTCTGCTCCTTAACGTGATGTACTTCAAGGAGGTCTCTCCCAATTAACATTTCTATTTCTACTTTATCGTCCACTCGTGGAATGAGCTTGGATATGTCTCGTAAGTGGGCAAACTGTAGTGCCACTTGGGGAGAAGGGATTTCGTCCCTGTTGTTGGGAATGTCGTCACATTCTAGAAAGGTAGGCAGTTTCAACGAGCACGTCTGGTCTAAAGACTGCACAACATAGCCAATTCCCTGTCTGCCAAAGGTAGGTTTTCTCCCAGCACAGGACACTAAGATATAATTGTGTTCCGGACCTTTTTCCTGGAAGAAGTCAAAGAGAGTAGACGTTGCCAGGGTCTGGTTACTTTGATCATCTATGATGGCATACACAGTCCGAGCTACTCTTGGTCTATCTTCTCGGTATACACGCACTTGGAGTATCTTAGCACATGATCTGTTCGTAGGACGAGTTGTTCCACAGACTTGTGTGCAGGCGGCTGTCACTTCCTTATCGTCTTGGTCAGGGTGAAGCGCCGTGGGGTGTACATTAGATTTGCATATGCCACATGGTGCATTTGGCTTGCAATTTTTTGCCAGGTGTCGTTGATCCGCACATTTTAAACATATGTGTTTGTCTCGAATGAATTTTGTCCTTTCTTCTAGAGGTTTCAGGCGGAAGGCTCTGCACTGGTTTAATGAGTGGTTTTTACCATGCAGTGGACAGATTGTCATAGAAGTTTGGTCAACGGCCACTTCAGTCTTTTTAGTCGACACATTTCTTGCAGGAGGGTTGCTTCTAGGGATCGCAGGCTGTCCAACATTCCTTTGATTTTGACTTCTGTTTTCAGAATCATAAACAAATCCTGGATCGTTTTTCATCTTTGCGACATTTTGTATGAAAGAAGAAAAGTAAGTGAACGGCGGATACTGGCCATCGTGGTGTAGTTTGTATTCACTTGCTTTGTGAGTCCATTTCTCCTGTAGATTGAATGGTAATTTGGCTACAAGTTTATTCACACCATAAGAAGAGTCAAAATATGCAAAGGTAATAGAGTTCTTATCATTGTTCTTAACTCCCTCTATCTCACTGGTAAGGTCTGCGAGGTCAAAGAATTCCTTCCTCTGGTGGTTCAATAAGTTTGGAAAGTCCTTGATCCTGCGTTGAATCGTGTCTTCGATAATCTCAGGACTTCCGAATCTACGGTCTAAGCGTTCCCAAGCTAGTTGTAGTGCTTTCTCTGGATCCTGAACGTTTGCTGAACGGATACTCTGTACTTGCTTCTTGGAATCTGGTCCGAGCCATCTAACGAGCAAATCGAGATGTTCTAAAGGTGTTTCCCCAACCTCGGTCACTATATTTTGGAAGGTAGCCTTCCAAGCCATATAATGTGTAGGATTGTCATCATACATTGTAAATCTAGCAGATATTAGATCCCTCTTGGCTATATACTTTGCGAGATGATCGAAAGCAAGGGGAGAGAATGATGGTGCCTGGGGGTTGAGGGTTGACAGTACACCCTGACTCTTCTGTGGCGTTGAGTGTTTCAAATCTCGGGCCTCACTGAAGTCTAACACTGACGACACATCATCTCGATCATCTGGACTGTTTGTCAAGTTCTGTATATATTCCCTCGTCCTCTCCATGGGATCTTCATACTCAGTCTCTTTGTCCTTATTCTCGCCTAGTATTTCGTCAAACGCCGCAAAGGTTGACTGTGCGAGTGCCACCGCTTTCCGACTATCCAAGACCTTGCGTTCAGCCTCCAAGGCCACTTGTCTCTTTAAAAGCTGAGCCTCCTCTTCCGCAAATTGAAGTTCTAGTTTTGCTGCTTGCAGGTCCGCCTTGGCCGCTTGCCGCTGTATAAATGTAGTCAGGTCCGAACCAGATTGGCTCTTGCTCTGTGGTCGAGGACTGCATCTTGAACTGGCGATGGATGGCTGTTTGTCTGCGAAGTGTTGTCTGTAGCTACCAAACGGTGGTTTGCTGTCTGCTAGCACTTTTTCCATCTCCTTCTGCACGTGATCCACTTTGGCGCGTTCAGTTGAGGCAACCAATCTTTGTGAGGCTTCTTCCCTTATACTGGCTAGAGTTCTAGTTCCTTTCAGGTATGATTCATACTCTTTCGACACATTGTTATACTGTTGCATAAACTGAATAAGATCTGCTCTCATTGCTCGAACAATGTTCTTATCAGTTGGTTTGGCATCTTCAAATTCTAAGATAACTGAATCAATGTCTCTTCTCACACTTCTAAGCCTGTTGTTATAGTGGTCAACTTTCTCTTCAAATAACATGAGGGTTTCATGAGTGAGTGTTCTTGTCCTCCGTAGTTGTTTGTCTGGTAGACTATTCATGGCGAGTGGGTGTGTAGAATCAAACTTTTCTTACTGTGCAGTAACAAGCCTAAGCTGCCTTTATGTTAGGATGTTTTATTGCCTCCTCGGAGAGGGTAAGAAACTACAAAGTAAAATACAATGTGTAAAGAACAAGCACAGTCTCATAAGGTTCAATAAAAATATACAATTGACACAAAAAGCATAATCCACGTTTTAGGTTATGCCAAAAAATGAAAATTTTGGACAGGACTTAAGTACAAAGGTGAAAAATGTTAATTCACATACACTAGGAAGCACAAATAGAAGAAGTAATTTCCATAAAATATTAGAGACAAAATAGTAGGTGCTATTGTAATTATCGTAACATCTTGGAAAACATATCATGTGTACCAATCCATGTTTTAGAATAAGCTGACCTCTTGCAGAAAATAAACAACTCTTATTACCTTTAAATAAATGTCAAGAAATGAAATACTCAAAGCACATTTTAGAGTTTACAATACCTGAATTGATTATACAATGCAACAATAAAAAACTTACAGTTTGTGGACATCCAAGCCGTGTAAATAGATCTACAGAAACATGCGGCGCGAAGCCTAAATTTTCTCAAAACTTAATATCCGGATAAGTTTACATATGGTAACAGTAGCGTACGGATAAAATTGGAAATATCGAACACAGCATAGACGAGCATAACATGACATACATAGTTTTCATGTAAGACCCAATACTTCTACTTGATACACATACATATCGTAAAAGCTATCACAAAAAACAATTAACAATAAATCCCTTAGAAAGATCTTCTTTGGGTATTAATGAGTGTACCATCTACGGTACCAGCAACATTTGGGAACCTTGCGAATTCCATCAAGTGGAAAGTTTATGATGTTTGAAACATTAAATGCTCTAGACCCCCATCTTTAATGTGGAAAATGTAATGCTTCTTTGGATGGTATCGCACTTGTTCTGGTATTACGAATAATTCAAGAGTGCACACAATTTAAGAGTGCACACACACACACGCCTCTCAAGTACAAAAAATTAAAAACGCAGTAACAACAGTGAAATCAACAGGCAACAAGAACATATATATATCGAGTAAATTACAGCATAAGCAAATTTTCTTCTGTGTAAGTAATGATTTTAATTTAGTGAGTGTATATTAATATAAATGCTCACTTGTCACAGGCTTTTAAGAAGTTCCCAAAATGGCCGAAATACTAATTTTTGGTTCCTCATTACTAAAAGCTTGAAAAATTCTTGAGAGGGACGTTAAACAACATACAAAAACTAGATGCTGTCATGAGACAGTAATACCCGCACTAAGGTGTTTGCCTCTAAATGCACACTCCTTCATATTGGGCTTACCAAGGAAAAAAGGCAAAATAATTCTATAATTTACACAGTACATGTATTCGTCAAATCGAGCATAAAATGCTCAGGTGACCATGTTACCCATGAACCTCTTATACGCATTTCATATACTTAATTCATTACCAGTCTGAAATAACAGAATTTAATTAATGATGTAAATTAGGTTTTGATAAAAGGGAGGATATAAATTTTTGGCCCATAATTAGAACTTTTTAAATTTATTATCTCAACAACAAATAATATTATTTTAGTACAAAGTGTTTTTAATGAATTTATCAAAATGTGCAAAGTTTTTTAGTATTTGATTAGGCAAAAACCTCCTTGGAAAGCCATACCCAATAAATTTTACCCCCCCCCCCCAACACACACACACACAATTTGCCTGTTTTTGGAAATAGGCAAAGGTATGTTAAAACTTCATTTGTTCTGATGATTTAAATTTGTTCTTGTACTGTACATGTATGTGAACACCTTTTTGAAAATTTCTACATCACATTGGGCTTGAGTCATCCTACTAGTACTAGTTTTACCATTATCATAGATTGCACATGGTGCAGTGTTACATGCATATATATCAGTGGAAATTAATTCATTTTGTGTTTTAATTGGATTATATTTCATGAAGTTGACAGGACCTATGACAGTCGGTAAGTACAAGTTTAAGTACAGATTGGGGTAAAATAAACCGAAATGCAAATGGTTAGGTTAAAGTTTAAAAAGGATCAAAGATCATCGGCAATCTCCTATGCAGAGTTGTCGTTCGTTTCTCTCTCAGACACTGAATGTATGAGCCGATGGTAGAGAGTGGATCATCGGATGCCACAATAGACGAATTTCACATTCTGAAGAGTTATCTCCTGTTGTCGACATAACATTCACTTACAGGCACAGATCCAGGAATTTTGTCCGGGGGGGGGGGGGGGGGTTCCACACCTCAGTCAAAAAAAAAAAGTCCAGCCCAGAATTTCCTGAGGAGCAAAAAACAAACAAACAAATTAAAACAATGATGGTGGGGTCCATGTTTTTAAAGGGGGAGGGCATCAAAAGTCATTTTCTATTTGCTTCTGTAAATCAGTATATAGTCCTATTTAAATAACTGCAAATTCCAGGGGGGGGGGGGTTCCAATCTCCCTAGCCGCTCCCTGTCCCTGAAATAACAAATGATCATGTGACTCCTAAATAGTAGAAAACTTTTCCATTTGACTATACATAATTTTGTTTCTTGTGTTATTATGTTATGTACATCTAAGGTTTAAGGTTATGAACCCCTGGAGGTCATCCCCACTCTCTTAATGAACTGGAAATGTTCACAATATGACTACATCAAATTAAATAAAAGTGTATCAATGATAAGATTACTTGACATTTCATTCATGAATTTGGGTCAACCCATGTACCCTCCTAGAATTAGGAATGAAAATCATTCAAAGAGATGGACCATTAAACTACAATGTATTTGTATATACTCACATTTTTTTTATGTTAAAACAAAGTATTAGTTTGCATACATGAACAAACAGGGGTCTGGGAAGGGACAAGGAGAAGGAGTTATCTCTTTACGTCTTAATTGTTGAAAACTCCTAATTTAAAAATGAATGTTAACCTCAAATCAGACTTGTACGTCTTCATTATTTTTAAGGTACTCCGATCCTCAGCCAGGAAGGATAACTCTTCAATTTATAATTTAATTCAAAAAGTCTCAAAATGAAGCTTGAAAATTAAATCTTTTCATGCAACAATTTTCATTTTATACCTCTCAATGTGCTTCAAGGTTCTTCGAAGTTCTCGGAAAGGTCTTATAAAAGTCGAAATTTTTACCCTATAAAAGTATTTTAAAATTACATACTTAAAGAAATTGAGGTTCATTTTAATCTAACCATAAATACCAATGTTTATTTACATGATATGAAATTAGAAGTGATTTATGGTGTTTTGCAATGATAGGAAAATCTTATACACTATGCATTGTAAAATGATCAAAGTAAATAGAAGAAATTAAAGTACAATGTACCTTATATGTATGAAAATTGTGCAATTTCTTCAAAAGTCTGGATACCTATGATTTTTATTTCTAAAATGTGTTTGTTGATCAAATTTAAATCGGAAAATGCATAGTAGGTGTTTTTATTCGCATTTCGTGAAAATTTATTTGAGATTTACTAATTTTCCCTATATAATATGATAAACTTTAAAGATTAAGTTTGAAAATTATCGTGGGTAAAAACACGTTACTTTGAGAATTCAGAGACATTTTTGTGAGCATTTTCAATTACTCAATGCCTGATTTTCAGAACCTGAGGATCGGAGTACCTTAAGTGTTGGTGTCTCCATATGAGTGAAAATTCCAGAGAGGGACATTTAACAACAAACAAACATTAATGACTTAAAAAAACACAATATACATGTACATGTTTATTAGTCAACGAATATACTTCTGGGCCCATATCTCTACTTCTCCCTTGAATCAGAAATGATGATATAAATATTTTAAGAATGATTAAGAGTTGAAAAGGTTGTGCACTTTAAAATTGACTAAGCTCTGTGGTTGAATTAGCTATACCAGTTTAGCTTATTTTCCTACTCAAAGCACCTTGATTAACTTACTCATACTGTTTTCTAAAATGTGAAGTTTTTTCAACGTGGATACAAGTTAAACCTTTTCAGCTTCTGAAAACAATGCATGAAAAAAAAACTGCTTTTCAAATACTGTAACTCTTTCCAAGTACTTGTGATCATAAGTTTTTAGCTCACTTGAATTTTTCTGGTTTTCTGATCACATTTTGTTTGTCATCCATCTCTCCGCCTGTAAACTTTTCACATTTTTGTATTCTTCACTAGAACCAACCCTGCCACAAAGCATTTTCGGGTAAAGGGGATTCAAGTTTGTTCAAGTGAAAATTTTGTGGTATCATTTTAAAAAAGTCTTATTAAGAACCACTGACTGGGCCCAAAAAAGTGAAACTTTCTTTACATAGACTTAGTGTTGATTCAAATTTGTTCAAATTATGACCCACTGGGGTAGGGTGGGGTCACATATGGGGATCCAATGATTTAGATAGAAAAATGCAGGGGATTTTTTCCATCATAAATCTTCTCATGAACAGCAAGGGCATTATTGCCATCCGTTTCGCGAAAGGGACCTAGGGGACATTAAATCTCAATTGTCTGTCCGTTAGTCAGTCCGTCCGTCTATCACAATAAATTTAACCTTGGTCATAACTTTTGAATAATAAGAGATAGGGCTTTCATATGTCACATGTACATTACCTACAAGGACCTTCTAAACATACTATGATTTTTAACCCTTGACCTTGAAGTTTGACCTACTTTTAAAAAAATATAACATTATTTTAAATTGATCATTTTGAAAGAGAAAAGATAGGGCATTCATATTATACATGTATATTACCTGTGACAAGACCTTTCTAAATATATCATGACTTTTGACTCTGTGACATTGACCTTGAACAGGTCAAGGAAACTATTTTCTGTGACGTCAGAATAAATTTAAAAGCGAATTGAGGCACCCAACGTGACTGGCAAACCGACCAATCAGCTAAATGAGTTGCATTATGGGTTACTACAAAAAATACTACATGTACGTTTCGAAAAGGCCAGTTTTTGAAATCGCTCTCGGAAAGACATGATGCATTTTTGTAAGCATTTTACACACTTAATAAAATATGTACATCATTATCTACTAGTTCCATGCTCACATTTACATACAAATGTTTTACAACGGTAAAATTTGGGTTTTCTCCACTCCATTGTATAAGTCCGTTTGTTGATAATAGCCTGGCAGTTTTTTCCGTGCTGTACTAACAGTCAGTATGAATTTCACGTGACTATTCCATGCATATGGTTCAAAACAAATCGACTCTGAGGTGTACTCACGTATTGTCATTGTTTACTGCGTATACAACTTCGATATATATGCTACTCAATACACGTTCTATGATCAATGTACATGAGAATTAAAATACCGAATTAAAATACCCAGCAATAGACTTATGTTTTTTTTATAACTGCATTAACTTTAAATTTCTAGTAAAAAAATAACAAGGTAACTACAAATAACACCAGTAGCATGGCAAATTTACGAATATCAAGTTATAAAAACTGGGTTCTTATTTACTTGTGAAGACTTTGTCAGCGGTATTTCAACGGAAAATTGACTTTGTTTGTTAATGTGAGCATGTAAAATCTTAATTAGTACCTATTCTTCGTGTTTTTCACAAAAAACATTAAAAATAATTATCAGTTGACTTTCCCGCAGTCATTTGAAATCGCGTCCTAAATTTGCCTGACCCACGTGTTTGTAGTAAAATATAAACATGTAGTAGACCATCATGCTTTTCGGCTCATTCATTGCATTGGACGATTACTCGCTGTTAGCACCTCTGTGCGCAATGACAACAATATCCATATATGGTAGATTCCTCGACCTGTTGAAGTTTAACCTACTTTTCAAAAATCTATATTTCCTTATAACTTTTGATTGAGAAGAGATAGGACTTTCATATGTGACATGTACATTACCTGTAACAAGATGTTTCCAAGCATGCTATGATTTTTTTACCCCTTGACCTTGATGTTTTACCTAATTTTCAAATATTTTAACTTTGGTGATTACTTTTGAATGACATAAGTAGTATAAGGGGTCTGGATGGCCGGGTCAACTGAGTGCACTTTTGTCCCCCCCCCAGATCCTGGATGGCCGGGTCAACTGAGTGCACTTTTGTCCCCCCAGATCCTGGATGGCCGGGTCAACTGAGTGCACTTTTGTCCCCCCCCAGATCCTGGATGGCCGGGTCAACTGAGTGCACTTTTGTCCCCCCAGATCCTGGATGGCCGGGTCAACTGAGTGCACTTTTTTTGGCCCCAGATGACCAGTTCAATCTAGTATACACCCTGGAAAAACCCAAGTAAAAAAAAGGGGGGGTCTACGTTTGATCTACGTATTGTGCTGAGTCAGGCCTAGGCAATACACAATCTTGGCATCGATTCAAGTATACCATTGTGACGTCATGTGTGTCATTCACACAGAGCTCTATTTTCTGAAAACGGAAAAAACAATAACACAGTCAAAAGTGTGTAAGATGATTTATTCAAAGTAATGTGTACATAATATTTACTTTTTCTTCTGGAGTTTCAGGGTCTTCTCCTTCTGGGTAGTAGGAAGTTTCCTCTTGTTGTTAGCCTGCTTTTGATCCTGTTGACTGGTCTTATGTTGGGTGGTCTTGTTTTCTTGTGCCTTTTTCTCCAGTTTTTCAACTTCTTTGAGTAATTCCATACTGTCATCTGTACACTGATGGGCCCAATGTCCAAAATTTCCACACTTGTAGCATAAGTTCTGTTTTTTTCTGGGACAGTCCGGAGCCCAATGTCCTAATTCTTTACTTATGAAACATGGGTCTGTCTGTTTTCTTTTCTTGGCAGCTCCTGTATCTTCATTTTTCTTGGCAGCTCCTGTGTTTTCACTTTTCTCGTATCCTCTCATTTTTTCTTCCATTCTAGCGACTTTAACTTCTAATCGGGACAATTTCCTACTTATCAAACAAAATTCACTGGTGACTTCCTGTCTGAACACATGGAGCTTCTTCTCAATTCCGTCCAAAGTAGAAGTCAAAATGCCGAAATCTTCTTTGTTTATGGGTTCTGGGATGTTATACAGCCCCATTTCTAATCCTGGCAATGTGTAAACAAATCATCACAAATATCTATTTTTAGCCTTTGTAGAAAAATACCGGAATGAGATCTATGTATATTCTTGAACGTGGCCCATCTCTGTCCTTGTCTTTTACATCCAGAGAGATTCCATGCATACAACCAAATTTTAAGAGCTAATCTGATATTAAAAATGACTAGCATAAAGATTGCGCTAAGATAAATTCATAAATAATTCAATCTATGCTAAAACAGTTTAGCATGACGTCATGTGTATACAAGTGCTCAAGCGGTATGGATTTCAATACCAAAACTGATTTTCAACAGTATTCCTTCGTGAAAGTTTTGAATCCGGTATCTGTGGTGATGCTATTTCACTGGATTATTTAATGGATAGTTCTATACTGGGTATAAACACTGATCTCTGGTAAGTTTGACTTATATTTGTTTTATACATGACCTGATGTTTTCATTTATTTAATCCTTAGCAATTTACCTTTGTTTTGATTCTGAATGTGTGGAATGACATATATTTACACAGAAAACCCTATTAGGTCTATTTAGAGAAGTAAAAGTAAATGTAATTTCTTTTTTAAGTCCAAAATTCGTAATATTGTCAACCTTTTCTATTTCTGCCATTTTCAGCAATCACATCATAATTTCATTTTCACTTTCATTTCTTGGTATTAGTAATAATCATTTTTCAGAAACTGTAATGCCATTTTCAGCAATCACATCATAATTTCATTTTCACTTTCATTTCTTGGTATTAGTAATAATCATTTTTTTTTCAGAAACTGTAATGCTATTTTGTGCACACTGTACAGACAGGTTGATAACATATGTATCTCTTGCTAAGAAAATGTATTGCTTAAATGGAGCTACTCTGATCATAACATGTGTTAAGAATTACTTTGTGCATTATGTATTCTAAATAATGTTGCATATATAACCCCTATAATATATGTACTTTTCTCATCTGGAGTAATTAATATATAAGAAATTCCAAGATCTTTTTTTTTTTTTTTTTTGCATTGTATTTAAACATTATGCCTTTTTTCATGCATAATATTTAAGTAATACTAATAAAATGGTTTTATTTCTACAGTCATCAACAAAGAAGATATTTTTTTTTGTTCCTAACCAACTAATCAATACTGTATGAATTAAGTTGAGCCTGGGCTACTCTTCCTTTGGAAATACTTAGGTAATACTTTCAATTGAGTGTTATACTCAATTAGGGTTCAACCAACATAAACAATCAAACTTTGAAGGTAAATAATCTTAAAATAAAACATGTAATTTTTTTTAAAGTACTTTTTTTTTAATTATAATGTTTATATTATAAAATTGATTGAATTAATAATGAAAAGATAATTGATTATGTAAATTAATATTATAGCTGGTAAAGATAGCAATTTTTATCTCCAAAAGCCTGATGAATTTCTGACTTTTCCATGTAATATTGACATTAAATTATATTACAGGGAAGAATACTGTAGTGAATGCCGATAAATCTTAATGACTGTTTTGACTATGGCTGACCTGTAACCTTAAATCTGATCTAAGATGATCTAATTGCATGGAATTAGAAAATGCTGCTGTTTCTGCTGCCAAGGATCTTCTTATGAGTGCCTGGGGACTGCGGTGAACTTTCTTATGTTTTATGTCTTAAGAGCATGACTTTTTTTTCATAAAAGGTACCCTTTAATAACATTTCTATGATTTTTTTTTTGTTCTTTTTCATCAATTATCTAGTAATTTTTCCCTGTGTTATGTCTCCTTACATCACTTAATTTGTATGCTCCTAAGATCTAAGATCTGTCAATATATTGTTTTCATCCTGTTTCTTTGGTTATCTGAACTAGTACCTTGGTCAAATCTTTTGAAGTAAACAACAAGGAGACTTCAGACCTGACACAAAGGATGAGCAGAGTGTGCATCATAATTTTGACCAAAGGTCATTTAACAAGGTCAAAGTCACAGCAAATGGACCTATGAACTTTTTGTCAGAAAACGTATTTTTGTAATAAACAAACATTGGAAACTCACTATGGACACAAAGGTATATTACAAACAGTTTATGTGTTATGATGTAGGCCCAAGGTCATTTTTCACAAAGTCAAAATCAAAACAAATGGCAGTGTGAAATTTTTGTCTTAGTCCATATCTTTGTTATAAACAAATATTAGAAGTTTACAAAGTTATATATTATGATCAGAGGGTGTGTCATGACACAAGGTCATTTTGACAAGGTCAATATCAAAAATTTCTCAATACTTCTCATTAATGTGGGTCATGCTCAGGACAGTTATGTTTCTCAAACACACCAGAGGTTGTGTCATGACCCTAACACAATGTCATTTGGACAACATCCTGTCAGATAAATTAACCCATTACAATGCGGTCACACAGGCATAATTCTCAAACACATCCTTGATATACATGTAGTTCTATTATTGAAAAAGATTTTCTTTTAATATAAAATCTGAATACTTTAAAAAAATACAATAAAGCATGATATTCTTTGTGCAGTCAAGCTTTTAAGTTAGAAAATATGTTAAGACATCATCTGGTGTTACGTGTTTTTAAAAAGTTGGACATTTTACCTATCATCTGCATAATTGATAAACATCACCTATACAGTGTATTCATACATCAATCTGCTCTCCTTCCTATGGATTGTGGTTTCCTGAATGATCAAAATCTCTGTAAATTTACTCATATGTGCCCCCTCCTTTTTTTTTTTTACCTTAATGTAGTCAGTGATTTAAAAAATCTACATGTAAAATATATATAGAGTGCATTATAAGTAAATGACCAAGGTTTGAACACCCTGGATATTCTGACATAATAAATGGTGACAACAGTGATATTAAGAATGTAATAAGAGAAAAGTAAGAATTTACAAAAGATTAATCCTAAGTGATTTAGTTTTGTTTTGATTCTGAATGTGTGGTATAGCATATATTTGCACAGAAAACCCTAGTACTTAGAAAAGTTTAAGTCATTTTTGTAAGTTTAAAATTCATAACATTGTCAAAGGTATTATACTTCCATCTGATAATAAGAAACTATGTCATATTTTGCAGTAATTTTGCTATCAAAAATAATCTATAGTTTGATTCTTACTTTTGTTTCTAAGTAATGAACTTAGCTATTCAGAAAATGTAGGACTACATGCTTGTATTTTTTTGGCACACTGTACAGACAGGTATTTAACAAAATTGAATCTGCTGTTAAGAAAACAGTCCTTTAATGTTTAAATATTTACTCTGATAATAATTTTATGGTGATATTAGTAAAGTAATTGTGCCTTTTAATCATCTATAGATAACATGAATGCTCGTACATGCACTTTTCCCATCTGGAGTAATTGTTGAAAACAAATATTTTCATGATCTTTTTTTTTTTTTTTGCATTACATTTAAACATGCATTTTTCATGCAGTATTTTGTCACAATAACAAAATGGTTTTATTTCTACAGTCATCAACATAGAAGATATGTTTTGTTCCTGACCATCTATAATCGATTCTTTATGAAGTTAAGCCTGGCTATATTCTTCCTACTTGAAGGTAGTTTCAATGAGATACAATTATAATTTTGTTTTTACTATACATGTTTTTATTTAAAAAATTGATTGAATTGATTATTAAAAGATATGATTATGTAAATTAATTTCATAGTTGGTAAAGATAGCAAGTTTTATCTCTAAGTACTGATGAATTCTGAATTTTCCATTTAATATTGACATTATATTACAGGGAAAGAAAACTGTAATGTGGACCAACAGGATGAACTGTGAATAAATCTTAAGGACAGTCATGACTATGGCTAAAAGCTGTAACCTTAAAGCTGATGTAAGATGATCTAATTGCATGGAATTAGAAATTCCTGGTGTTTATACTGCCCAAAATCTTATGAGTGCATCGGGACTACTGTGGACCTTCTCCTGTTTAAATCCACTTTGGAGCATGACACTTTATTCATAAAAGGTACCTTCAATATCATTTCTATGATTTTTGTTCTTTCTATTTATAATCTAGTAATTACTTCCAGTGTTATGTCTCTTTACTTCACTTAATTTGTATGTTCCCAAGATCTTAGATCTGTCCATATATTAATAATCTAGTAATTAATTAATTAATTCCAGTGTTATGTCTCCTTACATTACTTTTAATTTGTATGCTCCCAAGATCTTAGATCTGTTCATATATTGTTTTCAGTCTATCTCTTTGTTTGTCTGAACACAAATACCCGGCTCAATCTTTTGAAGTAAAGAACATGGAGACTTTATATCTGACACAAAGGATGATCAGAGTGTGTATCACAATCTTGAACAAAAGTCATTTTAACAAGGTCAAAGTCACAGCAAATGGAAGTGGAAACTTTTTGTCAGAATACATAGTTAATTTTGTAAACAAACACTGGAAACTCACTCTCATAATGAGCCTTAATGTCTTCATAGAGTTCAGTTTGGACTTCCTTCATTAATCCTTGTATCTTCTCCAGTGTTTCAATGGGCTAAAAATCCTGTGTCTTTAACATTTTTTTTCCCTGACAACTGTTTTCTCTTATTATCTATAAACTTGACTTCTTCTCTTGTCAAAGGTCTTTCAGGGTAATCCAGGTAATCCTTACCCTCTTTTGGTAATAAATGTCTATATTTTTCATTGGCTTCTTCTGCAGTCAAAGGTCTTTCAATGTCACATCATTAGGATCACCCTTTTCTGGGCATAATTGGTTATATTCTTCACGAGAAATGATCTCAATAGTGCCATCTCTTTTTATTTTAATTGATATGCCTCTATCCACATCTTTCTCTCTAAGTACTCTCTTTCCAAACTGAATTTTACTCATTCCTTTACTCTTACTTTTTTGTTTACTGTTACCCATGGTTATGAAAAGTCAATAACTGATGTTACACCTTGTATTTATACCCTTTTTTGTCTATATTTAGAATTCTATTAAGCTTATATTGCATAACAAATTTTTCAACAAAGACATTTTTTTCCCAGTCAAGGACTTATTGAAATGTTGTATATCTACGGTCAGAATGGAGAAAGTCTAACAGATTATACAGAGACTAACAGAATATCCTCTCCTAGAAAATAAAACAGGAGGTGAATGGAGGATTTAAGAAGCACATAAATAAATATGATTTCAAACGAATTCAACCAGTTTGATCATGGATTGTGGTTTACAGGATGATAAAGAAAGGACCCAGAATTGCACATCTTTCTAGATCTGCTCCCTTTTGTATCCTTCACATTTACTGTCAGACACCGACTATGGATAAGATGTAGTTATTTATCAAACTGAGGTCTAGTCAAATCAAAGTATTAAAAATGTGATTTTCTGATAGTATGAGATCTTCAAAAACTTAGACTCACGGACTTCAATGTATCAAATGTGACTTTTATTTTGACCAATTCATATTGAAGACAGTTGTTGTGTATGAGATTTATACATTTAATCCTGTTATTTTTCATCTTATTTCTACAACCCCCTAGAAATAACACAGATATTCAAAAGTTAGCTTTGATGTTATTATTACTTTCCTGGAATTGTAAATAATTTTGTTTGTGTATATGTATGTATTTTGTCCCATTTTGAATTTAAAACTTGAAATATAAGATAGGTCTCATGAGGATCCCACATCAAGATGCAGGTGCCCCATAATCTGTGATGCAATAATATCTTGAATATTTTTACCATCCCATAGACATATAGAATGGTTGGAGGAATACACTTAGTTGTTCAGGACACTTTGTCAAGGTCAAAGCATGGGATTATTGAGATGACTACCGTTGACAATAATTTGTAACCTACAAACTTCACATCATTAGTGCATAAGTGAAGAACGAATAGGAGATTTCTATAGATTTTTTGGATCATTTTCCCCCAGGGTAAAAGTCAGTTGCTGAGATTACTGATATGAGCCTTATAATACGATAACTTGAACATTTTGTAATAACGTATGGTCTTTATATCTACTATATTAGGTGGCAAATTCTTTGCAAAGAATTGAAATTTAAATCAAATGCACAATGTTCAAGGATGTTTAAATGACTATTACCGTGTAATACCTTGGAATTCTGTAAAAATCTTATTATCACTACATAGATAAAGTATATGTTTTGAACTAAGGTCAAGGAAAAAAAAGGTCAAGACTGTGGATATGACTATTATTCAAGTGGTACAGTACAGCAACTCTTGTAATTTACACACTTTCATTCGTAAATGGATAGGTATGAGGAAGACTCCAATAGATTTTAAAATCTTCGTTCAAAAGTAAAGAAAGTTTTTAAGTTTGGAAGATTCAATGGCAGCATATCATTTGCTTTTATTTTCTTTTTAAATCCAAGCATATACATATTCAAATGATAGCTGTAGAATTTTTTCAATTCTTGGATTTTCAGTCTTGATATCTTCCTTTTTTCCTGAAAATTTTAATGATTGTCTTTTAAACAACTTTGTTTGTATCATCAGCCTGATGAATTAATTTCTTTTTGGCATGTGAAAATGACATCATCCAAAGAAGTTCTTCATCGGCATGTTATAGGTAGGAGAGAATTTTTCATCACTGTGAAAGAAAAAAAGATTATCTCGTCTAACATAATGCATTGGTACACAAAAATATCTTTAAATTTCTAACAGGGTTCATTTTCTTTTATATGGAATGCTAATTTCTGTTGATTTCCATTTTTTTCTGAATAAAGACATACTAGTAGAGTATTAATGTATGATGTGTCAGAATTGTATGCGGAGTCCTGTAAGAATTTATCAATTTTGTTTTAATCAAATTATGAGAGTTACATCTTTGTTACATTGTAATAGTTCCGAAATAGGGCACACACCAGAAATCCTTGAAAATCTCTCCATGTGTGTTCAGCCAATATTTGAGTATCAGGTTTAACAATACATAAAATTTCCAAATGATTTTTGAAAATACAGAACATGCATTTACTTCTGTTTGAATGTTTGTTTAAAGATATTCCAAAGGAATACAAGCACAAAGTGATGATTTGTGCTTCAGACAAACAGATTTTTAGAAGTTTACCCTAACATTTATTTTTGCATAAATACATTTTTATGGAAAAACTTTTCGTAACTTTGAAAAAGTAGTTGTACTGTGTAATATGGTTTGCTTAAAATCTTGTAAACTTTAAAGTTCTACATGACGTGTTAAGCATCTTACATTTGCTACCATTTCAATACAGGAGTGTCCAGCATATATTAAATTCATTTGCTTATGTAATCAAGAATTTGATAATACTCAATTTAAAATATGTATGAGAGAATGAGAAAGAAAATCGTGTTTTAAAAATGGTTTTTACAATAAAGGGGTTAATCTATATATTTAATCTACAAGAGCATTCAATCTGTATATTTACGGCATTTCTGTATGAAATAAACTTGCATTTGAGCATATTTAGACACTTGTTAACATTACTTTAACCAATTTCTTTAAAAAAAAAAAACGATTAGACACACTGTCAGCATATTATTTCTTGTAAACATTTTAAATAAATGAGAGAACAAACAATTTTATTTGAGTCAGTTTAAATGCAAATAAGAAGCATTGGAAGTTAGAAATACTTCACAAAGTAGATTGAGCATAATTCTCACTAGGACAGTTGGAGCATTATGATTTTACCCTTAAAGAAACCATTTCAAATTTCAATATACAAAGCATGCTTAGTCATGCAGTATATAGTTCACTCTACACTTGCCAAAAAGTAAATTGTATGATTTGTATCCCTTTGCAGGGTCAATCCAAAGGTCAAAAAGGAATGAAATAATATTTCTATTTATGCATCAAACATGTAGGTATTGTTGCAATAAATTCACTGTGTTATTTTTTGTTCTCTTTCAATGTATGGATAGACCTAACATGGGCAATCAAAATACAAGAAGTAAATGAATTATGTCAAATGATTAAGGTACACACCAGAAAGTTACAAGGATAGAGAAGTCGGAGTTTCCCCAAATATGGCCACCAAGGGATATAACTTTAAAAAATGTAGATTCATCTATTATGAGTGAGACTTGTACATTTATGGATCATAAGCACTATGACATTAAGTATGGCATTAAAAAAATATTTTGATTCAATTATATGAGCAGTTCTCATCCATGCAGCCAAAATGGAGGAAATATTTTCTTTATTGACATAAAGTAACAAAGAATCCCTCAACCCATCAAAATTTTACCCTTTGAAGAAAAGGAACCTTGCTTGCTTTGTTGAACTGACATTCATTTGTGTGTGTGTGTGTTTGGTAGGTAGACCAATGGTTTCTGACTACTATATTGAGAACTTCTTTATTTGAAAGTCATCAGATTGTCCTGATATGTTGGTTAAGATAACTGCATGACATCAATTTGTTCATACAAAGGGATAAAAGATGTTCCAGGTTTCTTCTTTACCCAGATCAAATTGTGTCCAACTAATATATCCAGTATGCAATTACAGGATAGTCATCAAAGTGAAACAAAGGTAAATAAATGACCTTATTGAATTTTAAGTCAAAAGGTCAAAAATGACGAGAACCTCTGCTATATCAAATAGTCTGGTTAATAGTCATCAAACTTTATGCATAGGTTAATTAATTAAATAGGCTTCATAAATTTTGATTTTCAGGTCAAAGATCAACACAATTTCCTCTGTTGGCCATGAATATTTAATCATCTCTATTGATTTTTCAGGTTAAAGGTCAATGTGTTCCTGATACAGTAAAACTTCATTATAAGGAACTCAGAATGAGACGATAGTTAGTGCTGAATCAATATATTGATATCTATGGATATTCAAGAGTGTATCGTATCGAAACTTTTAATAAGTATCGGTCAGGTAATTTGTCTTTGAATTCAGTTTCAAAGTTGCAAATTTTGATCATCACAAATTATATTTGACAGTATTGAATTAAAAACCAGTAATTCTAGATAAACATTAAGAAGGTTACATAGTCATACACTGTACTTGCACACTTTGGTTTTACAAATATGAAAAGTTTGAATTACAGAAGACTAATCGTAATGACATAAAGACAAGACTTACAAAATAAATATTAAAATACTCAGTCCTCAAGATTGAAAGTTTGAAAGATTAAAAGTTTGAAAGTTTAAAAGATTCAATGGCAGCATATTTTTGCTTGTAAAATTCTTTTAAATAATGGAGCACATTCAGTGATATATTATAGAAAGAGCGAGGGATTTTCTAAAAATTATTCCCTAGAAATTAAAAATCATTCCTTATAATGAAGTTTTACTGTATCAGGAACACATTGACCTTTAACCTGAAAAATCAATAGAGATGATTAAATATTCATGGCCAACAGAGGAAATTGTGTTGATCTTTGACCTGAAAATCAAAATTTATGAAGCCTGTTTAATTAATTAACCTATGCATAAAGTTTGATGACTAATAACCAGACTATTTGATGTAGCAGAGGTTCTCGTCATTTTTGACCTTTTGACTTAAAATTCAATAAGGTCATTTATTTACCTTTGTTTCACTTTGATGACTATCCTGTAATTGCATACTGGATATATTAGTTGGACACAATTTGATCTGGGTAAAGAAGAAACCTGGAACATCTTTTATCCCTTTGTATGAACAAATTGATGTCATGCAGTTATCTTAACCAACATATCAGGACAATCTGATGACTTTCAAATAAAGAAGTTCTCAATATAGTAGTCAGAAACCATTGGTCTACCTACCAAACACACACACACAAAAATGAATGTCAGTTCAACAAAGCAAGCAAGGTTCCTTTTCTTCAAAGGGTAAAATTTTGATGGGTTGAGGGATTCTTTGTTACTTTATGTCAATAAAGAAAATATTTCCTCCATTTTGGCTGCATGGATGAGAACTGCTCATATAATTGAATCAAAATATTTTTTTAATGCCATACTTAATGTCATAGTGCTTATGATCCATAAATGTACAAGTCTCACTCATAATAGATGAATCTACATTTTTTAAAGTTATATCCCTTGGTGGCCATATTTGGGGAAACTCCGACTTCTCTATCCTTGTAACTTTCTGGTGTGTACCTTAATCATTTGACATAATTCATTTACTTCTTGTATTTTGATTGCCCATGTTAGGTCTATCCATACATTGAAAGAGAACAAAAAATAACACAGTGAATTTATTGCAACAATACCTACATGTTTGATGCATAAATAGAAATATTATTTCATTCCTTTTTGACCTTTGGATTGACCCTGCAAAGGGATACAAATCATACAATTTACTTTTTGGCAAGTGTAGAGTGAACTATATACTGCATGACTAAGCATGCTTTGTATATTGAAATTTGAAATGGTTTCTTTAAGGGTAAAATCATAATGCTCCAACTGTCCTAGTGAGAATTATGCTCAATCTACTTTGTGAAGTATTTCTAACTTCCAATGCTTCTTATTTGCATTTAAACTGACTCAAATAAAATTGTTTGTTCTCTCATTTATTTAAAATGTTTACAAGAAATAATATGCTGACAGTGTGTCTAATCGTTTTTTTTTTTAAAGAAATTGGTTAAAGTAATGTTAACAAGTGTCTAAATATGCTCAAATGCAAGTTTATTTCATACAGAAATGCCGTAAATATACAGATTGAATGCTCTTGTAGATTAAATATATAGATTAACCCCTTTATTGTAAAAACCATTTTTAAAACACGATTTTCTTTCTCATTCTCTCATACATATTTTAAATTGAGTATTATCAAATTCTTGATTACATAAGCAAATGAATTTAATATATGCTGGACACTCCTGTATTGAAATGGTAACAAATGTAAGATGCTTAACACGTCATGTAGAACTTTAAAGTTTACAAGATTTTAAGCAAACCATATTACACAGTACAACTACTTTTTCAAAGTTACGAAAAGTTTTTCCATAAAAATGTATTTATGCAAAAATAAATGTTAGGGTAAACTTCTAAAAATCTGTTTGTCTGAAGCACAAATCATCACTTTGTGCTTGTATTCCTTTGGAATATCTTTAAACAAACATTCAAACAGAAGTAAATGCATGTTCTGTATTTTCAAAAATCATTTGGAAATTTTATGTATTGTTAAACCTGATACTCAAATATTGGCTGAACACACATGGAGAGATTTTCAAGGATTTCTGGTGTGTGCCCTATTTCGGAACTATTACAATGTAACAAAGATGTAACTCTCATAATTTGATTAAAACAAAATTGATAAATTCTTACAGGACTCCGCATACAATTCTGACACATCATACATTAATACTCTACTAGTATGTCTTTATTCAGAAAAAAATGGAAATCAACAGAAATTAGCATTCCATATAAAAGAAAATGAACCCTGTTAGAAATTTAAAGATATTTTTGTGTACCAATGCATTATGTTAGACGAGATAATCTTTTTTTCTTTCACAGTGATGAAAAATTCTCTCCTACCTATAACATGCCGATGAAGAACTTCTTTGGATGATGTCATTTTCACATGCCAAAAAGAAATTAATTCATCAGGCTGATGATACAAACAAAGTTGTTTAAAAGACAATCATTAAAATTTTCAGGAAAAAAGGAAGATATCAAGACTGAAAATCCAAGAATTGAAAAAATTCTACAGCTATCATTTGAATATGTATATGCTTGGATTTAAAAAGAAAATAAAAGCAAATGATATGCTGCCATTGAATCTTCCAAACTTAAAAACTTTCTTTACTTTTGAACGAAGATTTTAAAATCTATTGGAGTCTTCCTCATACCTATCCATTTACGAATGAAAGTGTGTAAATTACAAGAGTTGCTGTACTGTACCACTTGAATAATAGTCATATCCACAGTCTTGACCTTTTTTTTCCTTGACCTTAGTTCAAAACATATACTTTATCTATGTAGTGATAATAAGATTTTTACAGAATTCCAAGGTATTACACGGTAATAGTCATTTAAACATCCTTGAACATTGTGCATTTGATTTAAATTTCAATTCTTTGCAAAGAATTTGCCACCTAATATAGTAGATATAAAGACCATACGTTATTACAAAATGTTTAAGTTATCGTATTATAAGGCTCATATCAGTAATCTCAGCAACTGACTTTTACCCTGGGGGAAAATGATCCAAAAAATCTATAGAAATCTCCTATTCGTTCTTCACTTATGCACTAATGATGTGAAGTTTGTAGGTTACAAATTATTGTCAACGGTAGTCATCTCAATAATCCCATGCTTTGACCTTGACAAAGTGTCCTGAACAACTAAGTGTATTCCTCCAACCATTCTATATGTCTATGGGATGGTAAAAATATTCAAGATATTATTGCATCACAGATTATGGGGCACCTGCATCTTGATGTGGGATCCTCATGAGACCTATCTTATATTTCAAGTTTTAAATTCAAAATGGGACAAAATACATACATATACACAAACAAAATTATTTACAATTCCAGGAAAGTAATAATAACATCAAAGCTAACTTTTGAATATCTGTGTTATTTCTAGGGGGTTGTAGAAATAAGATGAAAAATAACAGGATTAAATGTATAAATCTCATACACAACAACTGTCTTCAATATGAATTGGTCAAAATAAAAGTCACATTTGATACATTGAAGTCCGTGAGTCTAAGTTTTTGAAGATCTCATACTATCAGAAAATCACATTTTTAATACTTTGATTTGACTAGACCTCAGTTTGATAAATAACTACATCTTATCCATAGTCGGTGTCTGACAGTAAATGTGAAGGATACAAAAGGGAGCAGATCTAGAAAGATGTGCAATTCTGGGTCCTTTCTTTATCATCCTGTAAACCACAATCCATGATCAAACTGGTTGAATTCGTTTGAAATCATATTTATTTATGTGCTTCTTAAATCCTCCATTCACCTCCTGTTTTATTTTCTAGGAGAGGATATTCTGTTAGTCTCTGTATAATCTGTTAGACT
Source organism: Saccostrea echinata (assembly GCF_033153115.1). NCBI lineage: Eukaryota > Metazoa > Mollusca > Bivalvia > Ostreida > Ostreidae > Saccostrea > Saccostrea echinata. The sequence goes on along the minus strand of NW_026889755.1, from coordinate 5,159,200 downwards.
TTCTCCATTCTGAGCGTAGATATACATTTCAATAAGTTCTTGACTGGAAAAAAAATGTCTTTGTTGAAAAATTTGTTATGCAATATAAGCTTAATAGAATTCTAAATATAGACAAAAAAGGGTATAAATACAAGGTGTAACATCAGTTATTGACTTTTCATAACCATGGGTAACAGTAAACAAAAAAGTAAGAGTAAAGGAATGAGTAAAATTCAGTTTGGAAAGAGAGTACTTAGAGAGAAAGATGTGGATAGAGGCATATCAATTAAAATAAAAAGAGATGGCACTATTGAGATCATTTCTCGTGAAGAATATAACCAATTATGCCCAGAAAAGGGTGATCCTAATGATGTGACATTGAAAGACCTTTGACTGCAGAAGAAGCCAATGAAAAATATAGACATTTATTACCAAAAGAGGGTAAGGATTACCTGGATTACCCTGAAAGACCTTTGACAAGAGAAGAAGGCAAGTTTATAGATAATAAGAGAAAACAGTTGTCAGGGAAAAAAAATGTTAAAGACACAGGATTTTTAGCCCATTGAAACACTGGAGAAGATACAAGGATTAATGAAGGAAGTCCAAACTGAACTCTATGAAGACATTAAGGCTCATTATGAGAGTGAGTTTCCAGTGTTTGTTTACAAAATTAACTATGTATTCTGACAAAAAGTTTCCACTTCCATTTGCTGTGACTTTGACCTTGTTAAAATGACTTTTGTTCAAGATTGTGATACACACTCTGATCATCCTTTGTGTCAGATATAAAGTCTCCATGTTCTTTACTTCAAAAGATTGAGCCGGGTATTTGTGTTCAGACAAACAAAGAGATAGACTGAAAACAATATATGAACAGATCTAAGATCTTGGGAGCATACAAATTAAAAGTAATGTAAGGAGACATAACACTGGAATTAATTAATTAATTACTAGATTATTAATATATGGACAGATCTAAGATCTTGGGAACATACAAATTAAGTGAAGTAAAGAGACATAACACTGGAAGTAATTACTAGATTATAAATAGAAAGAACAAAAATCATAGAAATGATATTGAAGGTACCTTTTATGAATAAAGTGTCATGCTCCAAAGTAGATTTAAACAGGAGAAGGTCCACAGTAGTCCCGATGCACTCATAAGATTTTGGGCAGTATAAACACCAGGAATTTCTAATTCCATGCAATTAGATCATCTTACATCAGCTTTAAGGTTACAGCTTTTAGCCATAGTCATGACTGTCCTTAAGATTTATTCACAGTTCATCCTGTTGGTCCACATTACAGTTTTCTTTCCCTGTAATATTAAGTCAATATTAAATGGAAAATTCAGAATTCATCAGTACTTAGAGATAAAACTTGCTATCTTTACCAACTATGAAATTAATTTACATAATCATATCTTTTAATAATCAATTCAATCAATTTTTTAAATAAAAACATGTATAGTAAAAACAAAATTATAATTGTATCTCATTGAAACTACCTTCAAGTAGGAAGAATATAGCCAGGCTTAACTTCATAAAGAATCGATTATAGATGGTCAGGAACAAAACATATCTTCTATGTTGATGACTGTAGAAATAAAACCATTTTGTTATTGTGACAAAATACTGCATGAAAAATGCATGTTTAAATGTAATGCAAAAAAAAAAAAAAAGATCATGAAAATATTTGTTTTCAACAATTACTCCAGATGGGAAAAGTGCATGTACGAGCATTCATGTTATCTATAGATGATTAAAAGGCACAATTACTTTACTAATATCACCATAAAATTATTATCAGAGTAAATATTTAAACATTAAAGGACTGTTTTCTTAACAGCAGATTCAATTTTGTTAAATACCTGTCTGTACAGTGTGCCAAAAAAATACAAGCATGTAGTCCTACATTTTCTGAATAGCTAAGTTCATTACTTAGAAACAAAAGTAAGAATCAAACTATAGATTATTTTTGATAGCAAAATTACTGCAAAATATGACATAGTTTCTTATTATCAGATGGAAGTATAATACCTTTGACAATGTTATGAATTTTAAACTTACAAAAATGACTTAAACTTTTCTAAGTACTAGGGTTTTCTGTGCAAATATATGCTATACCACACATTCAGAATCAAAACAAAACTAAATCACTTAGGATTAATCTTTTGTAAATTCTTACTTTTCTCTTATTACATTCTTAATATCACTGTTGTCACCATTTATTATGTCAGAATATCCAGGGTGTTCAAACCGTGGTCATTTACTTATAATGCACTCTATATATATTTTACATGTAGATTTTTTAAATCACTGACTACATTAAGGTAAAAAAAAAAAAGGAGGGGGCACATATGAGTAAATTTACAGAGATTTTGATCATTCAGTAAACCACAATCCATAGGAAGGAGAGCAGATTGATGTATGAATACACTGTATAGGTGATGTTTATCAGTTATGCAGATGATAGGTAAAATGTCCAACTTTTTAAAAACATGTAACACCAGATGATGTCTTAACATATTTTCTAACTTAAAAGCTTGACTGCACAAAGAATATCATGCTTTATTGTATTTTTTTAAAGTATTCAGATTTTATATTAAAAGAAAATCTTTTTCAATAATAGAACTACATGTATATCAAGGATGTGTTTGAGAATTATGCCTGTGTGACCGCATTGTAATGGGTTAATTTATCTGACAGGATGTTGTCCAAATGACATTGTGTTAGGGTCATGACACAACCTCTGGTGTGTTTGAGAAACATAACTGTCCTGAGCATGACCCACATTAATGAGAAGTATTGAGAAATTTTTGATATTGACCTTGTCAAAATGACCTTGTGTCATGACACACCCTCTGATCATAATATATAACTTTGTAAACTTCTAATATTTGTTTATAACAAAGATATGGACTAAGACAAAAATTTCACACTGCCATTTGTTTTGATTTTGACTTTGTGAAAAATGACCTTGGGCCTACATCATAACACATAAACTGTTTGTAATATACCTTTGTGTCCATAGTGAGTTTCCAATGTTTGTTTATTACAAAAATACGTCTTCTGACAAAAAGTTCATAGGTCCATTTGCTGTGACTTTGACCTTGTTAAATGACCTTTGGTCAAAATTATGATGCACACTCTGCTCATCCTTTGTGTCAGGTCTGAAGTCTCCTTGTTGTTTACTTCAAAAGATTTGACCAAGGTACTAGTTCAGATAACCAAAGAAACAGGATGAAAACAATATATTGACAGATCTTAGATCTTAGGAGCATACAAATTAAGTGATGTAAGGAGACATAACACAGGGAAAAATTACTAGATAATTGATGAAAAAGAACAAAAAAAAATCATAGAAATGTTATTAAAGGGTACCTTTTATGAAAAAAAAGTCATGCTCTTAAGACATAAAACATAAGAAAGTTCACCGCAGTCCCCAGGCACTCATAAGAAGATCCTTGGCAGCAGAAACAGCAGCATTTTCTAATTCCATGCAATTAGATCATCTTAGATCAGATTTAAGGTTACAGGTCAGCCATAGTCAAAACAGTCATTAAGATTTATCGGCATTCACTACAGTATTCTTCCCTGTAATATAATTTAATGTCAATATTACATGGAAAAGTCAGAAATTCATCAGGCTTTTGGAGATAAAAATTGCTATCTTTACCAGCTATAATATTAATTTACATAATCAATTATCTTTTCATTATTAATTCAATCAATTTTATAATATAAACATTATAATTTAAAAAAAAGTACTTTAAAAAAAATTACATGTTTTATTTTAAGATTATTTACCTTCAAAGTTTGATTGTTTATGTTGGTTGAACCCTAATTGAGTATAACACTCAATTGAAAGTATTACCTAAGTATTTCCAAAGGAAGAGTAGCCCAGGCTCAACTTAATTCATACAGTATTGATTAGTTGGTTAGGAACAAAAAAAAAATCTTCTTTGTTGATGACTGTAGAAATAAAACCATTTTATTAGTATTACTTAAATATTATGCATGAAAAAAGGCATAATGTTTAAATACAATGCAAAAAAAAAAAAAAAAAAGATCTTGGAATTTCTTATATATTAATTACTCCAGATGAGAAAAGTACATATATTATAGGGGTTATATATGCAACATTATTTAGAATACATAATGCACAAAGTAATTCTTAACACATGTTATGATCAGAGTAGCTCCATTTAAGCAATACATTTTCTTAGCAAGAGATACATATGTTATCAACCTGTCTGTACAGTGTGCACAAAATAGCATTACAGTTTCTGAAAAAAAATGATTATTACTAATACCAAGAAATGAAAGTGAAAATGAAATTATGATGTGATTGCTGAAAATGGCATTACAGTTTCTGAAAAATGATTATTACTAATACCAAGAAATGAAAGTGAAAATGAAATTATGATGTGATTGCTGAAAATGGCAGAAATAGAAAAGGTTGACAATATTACGAATTTTGGACTTAAAAAAGAAATTACATTTACTTTTACTTCTCTAAATAGACCTAATAGGGTTTTCTGTGTAAATATATGTCATTCCACACATTCAGAATCAAAACAAAGGTAAATTGCTAAGGATTAAATAAATGAAAACATCAGGTCATGTATAAAACAAATATAAGTCAAACTTACCAGAGATCAGTGTTTATACCCAGTATAGAACTATCCATTAAATAATCCAGTGAAATAGCATCACCACAGATACCGGATTCAAAACTTTCACGAAGGAATACTGTTGAAAATCAGTTTTGGTATTGAAATCCATACCGCTTGAGCACTTGTATACACATGACGTCATGCTAAACTGTTTTAGCATAGATTGAATTGTTTATGAATTTATCTTAGCGCAATCTTTATGCTAGTCATTTTTAATATCAGATTAGCTCTTAAAATTTGGTTGTTTGTATACATGGAATCTGTCTGGATGTAAAAGACAAGGACAGAGATGGGCCACGTTCAAGAATATACATAGATATCATTCCGGTATTTTTCTACAAAGGCTAAAAATAGATATTTGTGATGATTTGTTTACACATTGCCAGGATTAGAAATGGGGCTGTATAACATCCCAGAACCCATAAACAAAGAAGATTTCGGCATTTTGACTTCTACTTTGGACGGAATTGAAAAGAAGCTCCATGTGTTCAGACAGGAAGTCACCAGTGAATTTTGTTTGATAAGTAGGAAATTGTCCCGATTAGAAGTTAAAGTCGCTAGAATGGAAGAAAAAATGAGAGGATACGAGAAAAGTGAAAACACAGGAGCTGCCAAGAAAAATGAAGATACAGGAGCTGCCAAGAAAAGAAAACAGACAGACCCATGTTTCATAAGTAAAGAATTAGGACATTGGGCTCCGGACTGTCCCAGAAAAAAACAGAACTTATGCTACAAGTGTGGAAATTTTGGACATTGGGCCCATCAGTGTACAGATGACAGTATGGAATTACTCAAAGAAGTTGAAAAACTGGAGAAAAAGGCACAAGAAAACAAGACCACCCAACATAAGACCAGTCAACAGGATCAAAAGCAGGCTAACAACAAGAGGAAACTTCCTACTACCCAGAAGGAGAAGACCCTGAAACTCCAGAAGAAAAAGTAAATATTATGTACACATTACTTTGAATAAATCATCTTACACACTTTTGACTGTGTTATTGTTTTTTCCGTTTTCAGAAAATAGAGCTCTGTGTGAATGACACACATGACGTCACAATGGTATACTTGAATCGATGCCAAGATTGTGTATTGCCTAGGCCTGACTCAGCACAATACGTAGATCAAACGTAGACCCCCCCTTTTTTTTACTTGGGTTTTTCCAGGGTGTATACTAGATTGAACTGGTCATCTGGGGCCAAAAAAAGTGCACTCAGTTGACCCGGCCATCCAGGATCTGGGGGGACAAAAGTGCACTCAGTTGACCCGGCCATCCAGGATCTGGGGGGGACAAAAGTGCACTCAGTTGACCCGGCCATCCAGGATCTGGGGGGACAAAAGTGCACTCAGTTGACCCGGCCATCCAGGATCTGGGGGGGACAAAAGTGTACTCAGTTGACCCGGCCATCCAGACCCCTTATACTACTGACATATGATAGGGCGTGCATATTTGAAACAATATGTCATAAACAATGGCATCCCATCCACTAGGACACGGAAAGCAGTGGACCACAATTCTTTGAATTTGCTTGTTAGTCATTTTGATATGGAAACATCCTCATATAGTGTAGATTCAAGTTTTTTATGCCCTGCCATGAATATGGCCGAGGCATATAGTGTTTGTCAGTCCGAATTCAATCAAACGTGATATGCTGATACATACTGATGCAAGCTTTTCAACTGCATTAACCTCTTTGATCTTGACCTTTCCTTTGACCTTGACCTTACGTTTCTTAGTGTCTAGATCAGCTTTGAATAAACAATTCAAGATATATTTATCAAACTTCATATGCTGATATATACTGCTGAGAGCTATCAATTGCATCAACTTTTTTGACCTTGACTTTTCCTTTGACCTTGACCTTACTTTTTTAAATAAGTGTTTATCTACGTTTAAATAAACCATTTATGATATTTTTATCGAACTTCATATGCTAATAGTAAATACATACTGATGTAAGCTGCATCAATATTTTGACCTCAACCTATCCTTTGACGTTGACCTTTCTTTTCTCAAATAAGTGTTAAGCTCAGTTTTAAATAAATCATTCAAGATATTTTTATCAAACCTAATATGCTGAAATGTATTAGTGAGAGCTATTCAACTGCATCAAACACTTTTCACCTTGCACTTTCCTGTGACCTTGACCTCCCTTCTCTTTAATTTGTATTTAATTTGTATTAGTTTTAAAGAAACAATCTAAGATATTTTTATGTAAGCATGCACTTATACATAATTTGGTGAGAATGTATCATCTATATCCATTTTTTTTAGATTTTAGTTTCAATTTTAAAGAAACTGTTCCAAGATATTCTCATCAAACTTCATACACTAATACAAATTTTCATGTTGCATTAGTAATATACATTCGGCGGGGCATTTATGTCCTATGGACATATTTCTAGTTTTCAAATCATGACCCCCGAGGATAGGGTCAGGCCACAATAAGGGATCAAAGTTTTATATAGGAAAAAAAGGGAAAAAAATCTTCAAAATTCTTCTTTTTAAGAACAACAAAGGCATGATTAATATGGAAACATACCCAAGAAGTGTAGATTCAAGTTTGTACAAATCATGACCCCATGGGTTAGGGAGGGGCCATCTTTTTCCTGCCCCTATTTGCTATCCACATGGAATTTGAAAACCATTTTACACATCCACAGGACAAAATCAACCATCTTCCAAATGATCATGATTTAAGGCTAGTGCATAAAATATAAGGGAAGTTTTGGGAACCAGGGTGTTTAAACATGTTAAATATTTTTTTTTTTTAAATTTGATCCCCATTGACCCCCAGGGGGAAAATAAAAATTCCGAAACCTTACTGCACATCTATAGGACACCACCAACCATCTCCCAAAAGTTGATTAGGCTACTATGTAAAATGTAAGAGGAGTTCTGGGAACCAGGGGCTCTTTGCATAAAAAACGTTATTTTTTTTTTTTACCCCAGTTTAACCCTAGGGTGAAAATGAAAATTCCGAAACCTTACTGCACATCTACAGGACACCACCAACCATCTCCCAAAAGATGATTAGGCTACTGTGTAAAATGTAAGAGGTGTTCTGGGAACCAGGGGCTTTTTTCATAAAAAAAAAACCCTGTCTTTTTTCGACCCCCAATTGACCCCCAGCGTGAAAATGAAAATTCCAAAACCTTATTGCACATCTACATGACACCACCAACCACCTCCCAAAAGACGATTAGGTTACTGTGTAAAATGTAAGAGGAGTTCAGGGAACCAGGGGCTTTTTGCATAAAAAAAAACGTCATTTTTTGACCCCCATTTGACCCCTAGGGTGAAAATGAAAATTCCGAAACCTTACTGCACATCTGCAGGACACCACTAACTATCCCCCAAAAGATGATTAGGCTACTCTGTAAAATGTAAGAGGAGTTCAAGGAAACAGGGGCTTTTTGCATAAAAAACGTAATTTTTCGACCCCCATTTGACCCCTAGGGTGAAAATGAAAATTCCGAAACCTTACTGCACATCTATAGGACACCACGAACCATCTCTCAATTAATGATTATTACATATTACAGGCAAAACAGTCATGTGATAAGGCAAGAAAGAAAGAAAAAAAACAGTGTAGAAGACTCTGGTCTGGAAGCACGTTTTGATGCTGCATGGCAAACACGTGGGTCTCGATGTCAGTATAACAGTAACACAGGCACAAATGTACTTGAATGTATAATAATAGTGACTGAACATACATAGTCACTCTACTGATTTCTTCGTACATATGTGCTCAAGCTACTAATTGTTTATTATTTCTTTCTACATGCATAAGGCTTATATAATATAATCATTTAACTTAGTAAACACAGGCCCTTAGATCGCTTTAAAAAATTAAGGTGTTAAAAAGAAAATTAAGGTATGGAACTCCTTTCATAGGGTACCCACATTCGCCAATAAAATACTTTTAAATCAAATGATCTAGAACTCTACTTTCTATTCACATATAAACAATCTACGTTACTACAAAAGTTCTTTCCGAAATTCCGTATACTTCCCGAGATATGCTGAAATTATATTCCAAAATTGGCCTTATTTTTTTACTCGATATTAGCTTGGGCCTCTGAATAGTTACACTAATTGTAAAGCGGGAACGACGGGACGAATTCTTCCCAGAATTTATTCTATACTCTCTGAGTATTTGTTTTTCAGCACTCAGTCTCTACAAAATTTTTATCTGATATGATCATATGGTCTTATTAAGTTACCAACAACATTTCAGCGGTATAATTTTTAAAAAATCAAAAGGTATATTATGCATTCCGGGAAATTTTCGTTCAATCATAGTTCTTTTTACATTTATAAACAACATGGCTGTGAAGTTGTAGAAGCAAACGTTTTCTAATTTTTTTTCGCGAAAGTAATTATTACGGACTTAACCTTACGATCTGGAGTAAAAAATCAACTTTAAAATGTTGAAAGATTGTGCATATACTATGCAGCTGTTCGCTGCAGTTCAAACACCGTCTGTTTACATGTGGATAACCAGAGCCCAAGCTAATGAGTAAAAAAAAGTAGGTCAATTTTCGAATTGATTTCACCATATCTCGGAAAGTACATGGAATTTCGGAGTGAACTTTGGTAGTAAAGTAGAGTGATTATATATGAATAGATAGGAATAGAAAGTAAAACTCTTGAGCATTCGATTTAAAAGTATTTTATTAGCGAAAGTGGGTACCCTATGAAAGGAGTTCCATACCTTTATCTTTTTTTATACACCCCGATTTTTAGCTCTACTGGTCAGAGACCAGAAGAGCTTATGCGATAGTAAGGTGTCCGTCGTCCGTCCGTCTGTCTGTCTGTCTGTCTGTCTGTCTGTCTGTCTGTCCGTCTGTCTGTAAACAATTTTTCAAAACGCTACTCCTCCTACAGTTTTGGTCCGATTTCAATATAACTTGGCACACAAGTAGACTACACTAAGATACATAATTTAGTGCATCGGTTTTTGATTTCGATGGACGGTGTTGCCATGGTTACTAAAAATAGAAATTTCTGTGAAATTCCTTTAAAACGCTACTCCTCCTACAGTTTTAGTCCGATTTCAATATAACTTGGCACAGAAGTAGACTATACTAAGATACATAATTTAGTGCATCGGTTTTTGATTTCGATGGACGGTGTTGCCATGGTTACTAAAAATAGAAATTTCTGTGAAATTCCTTTAAAACGCTACTCCTCCTACAGTTTAGTCCGATTTCAATATAACTTGGCACACAAGTAGACTACACTAAGATACATAATTTAGTGCATCGGTTTTTGATTTCAATGAACGGTGTTGCCATGGTTACTAAAAATAGAAATTTCTGTGAAATTCCTTTAAAACGTTACTCCTCCTACAGTTTTGGTCCGATTTCAATATAACTTGGCACACAAGTAGACTACACTAAGATACATAATTTAGTGCATCGGTTTTTGATTTTCGATGGACGGTGTTGTCATGGTTACTAAAAATAGAAATTTCTGTGAAATTCCTTTAAAACGCTACTCCTCCTACAGTTTTGGTCCGATTTCAGTATAACTTGGCACACAAGTAGACTACACTAAGATACATAATTTAGTGCATCGGTTTTTGATTTCGATGAACGGTGTTGCCATGGTTACTAAAAATAGAAATTTCTGTGAAATTCCTTTAAAACGCTACTCCTCCTACAGTTTTGGTCTGATTTTAATATAACTTGGCACACAAGTAGACTACACTAAGATACATAATTTAGTGCATCGGTTTTTGATTTCGATGAACGGTGTTGCCATGGTTACTAAAAATAGAAATTTCTGTGAAATTCCTTTAAAACGCTACTCCTTCTACAGTTTTGGTCCGATTTCAGTATAACTTGGCACACAAGTAGACTACACTAAGATACATAATTTAGTGCATCGGTTTTTGATTTCGATGGACGGTGTTGCCATGATTACTAAAATTAGAAATTTCTGTGAAATTCCTTTAAAACACTACTCCTGCTACAGTTTTAGTCCGATTTCAATGTAACTTGGCACACAAGTAGACTACACTAAGATACATAATTTAGTGCATCGGTTTTTGATTTCGATGGACGGTGTTGCCATGATTACTAAAATTAGAAATTTCTGTGAAATTCCTTTAAAACACTACTCCTGCTACAGTTTTAGTCCGATTTCAATGTAACTTGGCACACAAGTAGACTACACTAAGATACATAATTTAGTGCATCGGTTTTTGATTTCGATGGACGGTGTTGCCATGGTTACTAAAAATAGAAATTTCTGTGAAATTCCTTTAAAACACTACTCCTGCTACAGTTTTAGTCTGCTTCTAATATAATTAGGCATACAAGAAGACTATACTAAGATACATAATTTATTGCATTGGTTTTTGAATTCGATGAACAGTGTTGCCATGGTTACTTAAAATAGAAATTTCTGTGAAATTCCTTTAAAACGTTACTCCTCCTACAATTTTGGTCTGATTTCAATCTAATTTGGCACACAGTTAGAATACACTACGATACATAATATGTATTTCTGTTTTTTTTTATTTGGGTGAGTGGTGTTGTCATGGTTACCGGTACTAAAAATAGAAATTTCCGTGAAATACTTTCAAAACGCTACTACTCCTAGTTTTCATTTGTCATAATGATTTCAATATAACTTGTCACAAAAGTAGACTACATTAAGATACATAATTCTATTTATTGTTGCATGTTGCAATGTTTCAAATCCAAGTGCTACTTTTCTTTTGTTATACAAACAGACCAGTAGAGCTACAGTCTCATCAGAGACTTCTGGTTTTAAAGTCGGATTTAAGCGATCTAAAGGCCTGTGCTAGTAAATCAATCATACTAAATTGTATATATAGTCATTCTATATGCAGCTTTATGATACAAAAATGTCATTATGCATGCATATTTTTAAAATTTGTCATTAAGAAATAATGTATCATTTTTAAACATCTATCGGGATATAAATACGGGTTGGTCACGAGATCAAATTCGATGAAGCCCAAAGGGATTTATGGTAAATTTGATCTCGTACCAACCCGTATTTATATCCCGATATATGTTTAAAAATGATACATTATTACTGATATTTACATTTAGGACTTATTTATATTTTATATTTTCCTGATTATAATCTTTAATGCTTGAAATGTTTTATGTTTTAAACTCAACAGCATTCTTCACAGTGGTTGCAGATACTGAAATGAAATTTGGTATACAGATTTATTATATTGAATACTGTAAAAGTAGAAACATTTATTGAGGATTTACTTTCATTTATTTTGTTGTTAACACTAATCAATGAAATCAACCCACATGAAATTTTATATGACTACTTAACCAGTAGGGTTGCATTCGTAACAACAAAATTTAATGTATAGTATATAGTGAAATATGTTTTTTCTTTTAGATATTCTTTTTCTTGCTCCTGAGTATTAAAGAGACTTGGACACAGATGTGAGATTAATGTTTCTTTAATATTTTTTGTATAATATCATGAGTGATATAGAACATTGATTACATTGCATAACATTATTTAAACAAGATGTGTTTGTGAAACACTGATGCCCCAGTATGGCAGCTTTTAGTGAAGGTTAAAGTTTCTCAAATGCAAGTCAAACTTCAAGGTCAAGAGATGAAAAATGTTTTACTCAAATCAAGGAATTGTCTCAATAATAATACCTGTGAAATATAAAGGCCCAAGCACCAATCATTCAAAAGTTATGGGCAAGATTAAATGTTTAAAAATGTGGGTCAGACTCCAAGTTGAAGGTCGAAGGATCAAATAATTAGTTTCCAGGGCACTAAAAATATACATGGGAAATATTTAAGTGCTAGCAGCAACTGTTCAAAAGATATGACCAAGGTGAAGTTTTTCAAAAGTAGATAAAATTTCAAGGTCAAGGTCAGAAGGTCAAAATCATTGGTATCAAAATGAAGGTCTTGTCACAAGGATTACGTCTGAGAAATATGAAGGCCCTAGTACTTACTCTTCAAAAGTTACGGCCAAGGTCAAAGTTTTTTTAAAAGTGGTTCAAACTCAAAGGTCAAAGTCAAACATGTTTGTACCCAAAGAAAGGTCTTCTCAAAAAGAATTCACATTTGAAATATGAAAATCATAGCTCCAACGAATCAAAAGTTATGGGCAAGGTTAAAGTTTTTGCGGACAAATAGACAGACAGAGGGACGGACAGGTATATACACCCGAACCTTCAATTACGGGGGCATAGGGTTAAATAAACGTTTGTGTAAGCAATCTTTAATTTTTTTTTTTATTTTCAATAGGATCAAGTAAGGCAATGGAGTCAGACATGGCAGCAAATATGTTAAGAAGGCTGAAAGAGGATGATTTTGATATACATGCCATTCATGCTGACAATGACTCCACAACCACTGCAAGACTAAAAACCGAATTCAACCACCTGGAAAAAAGATGTGACAAATACCACTTGAAAAAAAAACATTTCAAAACAACTATACAGTCTATCTAAGTCATATAAACAGCTAAAACAAGAAGGAGTTGTATGTTATATTACCAAATCTTTCATGCATCCATTATCTATCAAAGGCCAATCAGAAGAAGAGATGGGACAGAAATTGGACATGGTTGTCCCTCACTTATTTGGTGACCACAATTTGTGTTCAACCAGCTGATGTGCATACCACAAGAATCCATCAACTTACAGGTTAGAAATAGATTTTGATATATACATGCACATGCAGTTCTGAATGTATAATGTAGTCGCTTAAATATGCCATTTACCATAAGAATGAAATGCTTAATAGTACACATAACAATTAAATTTAGAATGTATGTTAATTAATACATGTATATGGAATAATGTCAAAGAAGCATAGAAACTGATTAATAGATTTGATTAATTTGAAATTTGAATATAATTATTCCTTTACTTGAAATAGTGTCCCTGATTTTTTGCCACAGAATGAAATATCTGCTAGATAGGAAACCTCTTATGGATGACTCATTGAGGAATGCCCTTAACAACATTACTTCAAGCTTAAAGAGAATACTTCCTCAACTTGTGCATCTCGGTTCTACTCAGAGCAGTGAAAACTTTAACAATATGGTTGCCTGTAAAGCACCAAAAAAACCGGTGAGAAATAGTACATTCAGCTGTATGCTTAAAATCTGAAACATGTTCATGTGGAAATCTTTTGTTTATTTGTCTGTCTATCTCAGTTTAACACATATTCAAATTGTCAAATTAATTTGTAAACACCATATCTAAGAGGGGATCCCTAGGGCCTTCATCTCTCCCCCTCAACCACCACCATAAACAACAAAAGAAGTTAGGCATGAAGGACCATATTGTTTGTCAAGTCATATGCTAAGATGATTTTTGTGGCCCATGAGTTTCTGTTTTGTCTTTTCAAACAACTTGTACTAATTACATTATAGTCCTCATAGTTGAGTACTGAAATACACCTTGACATCTATAATATTTTTAGCATTTAAGGTGCAGGCAGAATAATTTCAATTTAGTGTGCATTATACAATGATTATTAGGATTTCAAATTAGCAGTAACATTTATCTTAAATTTTAGTGCATATGGGAGTACAAAGTCATTAGCTCCTCGAATGTCAGCTGCTGTTTTACAGAAGAATGAAGGATATACGTATATCAATAAGGTAAAAAAAATATGTAAAAGTACATAAATTAACCAGTAATATATGAGCATGAAGAGTACAGCTTTATATATACTTCATAAATACATGTGCCAATGATATTCATGAATAATAATTACATGTACAAGTATGATAATGTTCATTTTAGAATTCTTATATTTAATATATGCTTTACATTAGGTTAATGAGGATGCTCTTCTCTCACCTGGGGTAATGTCAAAGGTGCATGGCATAAGAATAGACAAGAAGAGACTTTGGAGCAAGAGAAGATGGTCAACAATAGCTTTCAAAAGGAGACGACTTCTCCTTAAGGTTAATTACCTTATTATTTGAAATAAATATGTAGTTCCAAAGTTCATGACAAAATACCGGGTTATTACATGTATTAGTTATGTGGTTGCCCATACAGAGTAGATAACCACTTTGGCTATATTAGGTTACAGTAAAAGAATCAAGATTTAACTAGTACATGTATAAGGAAATATAAAAATATCTGCTCCAAATCTTGAAAACCCATTGCTTTACAATTAAGAATTATGAAGATTCTTTTCAATTTTGGCATAGGGTATATTTCTCAAAACCTTTTTAATCCAGAAAAGAAAGCAAAAGAGAGAGTATTCCTTACAGTTGCGAGAAGGACAAACATATGAAAACAACATAGAGTCTGCTGCAGAAGTTGACATTGAAAGCATTCCAGGTACTAGAGAAACTTTCAAAACAAGATACAATGTAACCTTACAGTATGTACCATATTTTATGAACCCCTTCAAAAAAGTAATATTGATTTGACCTGTTAGTCAGTTGATAGACCATGCAATGAAATGTTTTCCAATCAATATCGTGAGAACCCTTTGCTAGACAATATTATCTTGTTTCGAGCAACATATCTCAATATCTCAGTTTATTTTGTTTAATTAATATATATAATTACATTGTATAATTACATAAATATACTCAAATGACTGATAAGACCCCAAAGCCTCCTTTGTAAGATACCCACTCTACTTTATTTTTTTTTTACTCACTTATCTCCCCTTTTCAAGAACATGTAGCTGTTCATAAACGGAAGTGAGGTAATTTGCATCGGGATCTTTGAATGCTGCCCTGATTTATACATATGATCTTTGTGAGGGTATGCTCCACTGTGTGGTGCTTTTGTTTTTCTTTTATTGCACAAATTTAACTTAAGCAGTTTTGTTCCAAGTAAACTTGATCCCAAGGAAGGAGAAGTTGTAGAGTTCGATATAGAAACAACTGGTTTGGGTCGTGACAGTGACCTTGTGCAGCTGTCTGCTTCCGATGGTGACAGCGAATTTAATGTTTACATTCAGCCAAATCAGCCAATTAGCAAGAATGCTACAGCAATATCTGGAATAACATATTCATTTGAGAAAAACACTGTTTATTATAACGGCAAAGAGGTGGAATCTAAGAGTTTGAGATCAAGCTTAGTGAAATTCATTGAATATCTGCAAAGACATGATAACCCGATATTAGTTGGCCACAACATTATGTCATATGACATACCTGTTCTTAGCAACAAATAACATGAGTGCAACATGCTCTCTGAATTCATTTTACATGTTTATGCATGTGTGGACACTCTCAAAATTGCATGGAAGATGTTCAGGAAAGAAGACGTAGGGAACTACAAGCAGTCAACCCTGGTTAATAGTTTACTGGGCAAGAGTTATGCTGCTCATAATTCTCTAGAAGATGTGAAAATCCTGCATGAATTATTTGTTTCAAAGATGAACTATTCTTCTGAAGATCTATTTCCATTCCTTATTCACAGCCTTCAAAAGTCATTAAACCTCTGGTGGAAGAGAAGGCCATGTCGTCTTTGATGTCCAGAAAGATTGCAGCAGCTGGACTTTGATTGAAGCACATTTGTTTGGCATATAAGAGGGACAAACTGTGTGGTGTGAAAACTTTATTAGGAGAGCATGGTGTAAAGGGAAAAGTTGTGTCATAAGTTTTGGCGTATCTGAACGAGCATGAAGAGTGATGATCGAAATGTGCTGATCATGTTGCTTGCAAATTAACTTAATTTTGACCTAAAGAGTAAAGTTATAAATAAATATTTTTTCCGTCAGTTTTCCAAATTTAGATATTTCTTTCTTCAATTTTCTTAAAAGTGTTATGTTGGATGCAGTAATTAGTCATTTCATTAGTGAATTATTTTAAGGATTTATCTAGATATTTAATTTGACTACCCTTTTCGTGTAAAGATGTAAAGAATGAAAATGAGAGTGATTGCTCCACTTTAGCACTTGATGTGAATATACAATGGGAGTCCTAGGACATGTTCCATTTGTTAGTTATTTTCTCATTGAATTTACCATATGAGTGTAATATTGTATAAGGTAATTCCACCACTCCATATGTATTTGTTTTTTTTCAATTTTCTTCAGATAATTTATCTTGTTTGACACGTTTGATTTGGTCATTTTATCAATGTCGGTGTTTTTGTCAGTGTTTTGGGGGGCAATAATTGGCCTCTCCATAGGTAAATAATTATTTATTTTGACTATCTTGTTATATTTACCTTGTCAGTACATGTATTCTGTAAAATGTGGTTAGTGGCCATAATTGGCTTCTCCATTTTCAATTTCCTAGTATATAATTTCCTTGTGAGTATTATGTCAGATACAGGCCACTGGATTTATAAATAATTTGTTTTTCTGAATTTTCATGTTTAGCTTAGGTTTTGAGTGTAGGTTCAGATGTGTACTAGTAATTGGCAACTCAATATATAAATAATTCTTTTATCAATAATCTTGTATATTTACCATGCAAGACATGTTTTATCAGATGCAGTAATTGGCCCTCTACATGTAAATATATTTTTTTAAATTTTCTGATGTAATTTACTTTGTGTGATTGTAATGTATGATAAAGTAATTGGTTCCATATGTACATAATTTTTATTATACCCCCGCTCCGTCTATCTAGCTGTGTGTCTGTCCATAATAAATTTGGTCGCAGTTTTCTCTGCAACTATTCTTCACAGGTGCTTGAAATTTAGCAAACTGTTTGTTTAGGCATGTCATATGGTGGTATTCACTTTTGTACGAATCCGATGTCAACTTCCTTTTTATCCCTTCGTCTGTCCATAGCATAGATAACAAATTTTGGTTGCAGTTTTCTTAGCAACTACTAATCGCAGATGCTTGAAATTTTAGCACATTTTTTGATTAGGCATGCCATATGGTGGTATTCAATTTTGTAGGAATTTGATGTCAACTTCCTGTTTATTCGTGCATCTGTCTATAACTGAACTTGTGTATTAACATCAGAGTGGGGGTATTATTAGTGAGCAGACTTCTTGTTTTTTCAATTTTCTTGTATAATTTACCTTGTGAGTGTAATGTATGATGCAGTTGTTGGCTTCACCGTATTTTTTTTTTATTTCAATTTTCTTGTATGATTTACCATGAGAGTTTTTGCGGTATAAATTTCCATCTCTGTCTGTATGTCTTTAACTTTTCACATTTTTTACTCATATAGATTCTAAATTGTTTCAATAATGACCCCCTATAAAATATCCATCTCAAGAACAATAAGTGCCTTAAATTCTAATGATTCAATGAATTAATAAGAAAGCATCTTTAAATAGTTCAAATTCTAAACTGTTTACATAGAGGCCCCTAGGGACAAGTTTGGGTCACTAAAGAGGTCCAAAGGATTTTTTTAAATAGATATTGCAGATACAAGGTATATGAAATACAAACCGATATATATATATATATATATATATATATATATATATATATATATATATATATATATATATATATATATATATATATATATATATATATATATTGCAGGCACAAGTTCTTTGAAGAAAAAAAATTCTACGCACTAATTGTGTTCAATTGCCCCCCCCCCCCCTTTCCACTCCTCAGTGTAGTGGCCACAATAAGAACATGACTCTCAGGTGAGCAATGTGGCCCATGGACCTCTGGTATAGTATATATATATTTATTATGTATTGATATAATAACAGAATAAATGTTTTAAAGATGGGAGAATAAAATGTGCATGTTGTTATTTTTGTGTAAATGTTATTTTTTCATTCTACTCTCAATTTCCTGCATATAAAATTAGCAATGACCACAAGATTTTCAGATAAAATTGAATTTATTATTCTATACATATTGTTTTTATTATTTTTTATTTGATTATACATATTTATGGTTAAGCAACAAACTATAAGTCACTTATATTAATAAGTACAACATATATTAATTTTTAGAAAAATTCATTGGGCAGTTTTTTTTCAAGAGGGTAAAATCTGCTCTTGGGGTGAGAAAATTATTGCAAAGAAGAAGGTACGTTATGTACCAAATCCGCCCTGTCCCAAAATCTGATGATGATTTTTTTGAAACATGTCTAAGATGTCATCTTTTTAATTTAGCTTAATTTTTTTAATTATCACAAATCAATTTTCCTACAAAGCTATCTGAATATAGATAGTTTCTTTTGTAAAATAACACTATGACGTCAACCTAACGACGCTACGCAAATACGAGAGTTGTTGGAAAGTTCGTTATATTTCAAGAAATATTAGAAAAAAACACATTTTCTTATATAAAAATATTTATTTTGTTGATGTGTGAAGTTTCATTCCATTCGACTTAACAGAAATCAATTTACTTAATTTCAAAATCAACATGTTTGGTAACCTCGGAGCTACATTATTACGTCAAAAACATTGCGTCATGGTTTTGAAGAAAAAAAAAATCCCCCTTTATATTTCACACAGTTTGATCCAATAGCCACTTACTAAAAACCTTTCTCTATCAATTTTAATTTAATTTGCTAACAATCGTACCAGTAGCATAATTTTGTTTGTCCATGTTTATTTTTTTTTTACCTCGTAACTGTGCATTTATAAGATCAGCAACTGTGAAGCGCCTTTCACTTTCCATGACTTTACCAACTCAAAAGTTTCTGTTAAGATTTCTACTGATAATCCATTTTCTCACAGACCGCCCTTGTCTGATACAGAGTTTAATCATTCGAACACGGCCTCTATCATTTATACACATATGCACAAATCGCTTTTGACATTTGCTCCCTACAATTTTTTCAGAGCTAATTCTGAAAATTTCCAGAGTACAACATAAAATTTTGTTATACCTTTAAAAAATTGGTTTCTATATAAATGTATACACATTTCCAATGTTGTACTGAGCGGTCATTAAAAAATCTATGTTTGGCTGCAAGTAAGATATTTGACCTGTCGATGAGAAATTGGACCGCTTACGTCAAAATTGTGGGCTGGATCAGCTAAATCTCATTTGCATTCGTTGGTGTTCGACATTGACGAAATTGACCAAGTTTAACCGCAGTGTGATATAAGTAAATTTACATAAGGGAAGCCAGCACAAGATACAAAGGTATAACAAAACATTTATTGACTATGCCAATGTTCTCGGGCAAAATACGTTTTGTCGACCCATCGATCGGTTAAATAATGGCCGCAGACGAACAGTTTGGTTTTTGGGTCTGACAATAAACGTACAAATGAGAGATTAATATGATTTTAAAACAAGAGAGAGAAAGAGAGAGATTATTCTAATTCAAGCAAGATTTTTATTTTTAAAAGCTAGACAATATTTCTTACGCGAATTACTTGGGTTTTTTTTAAGATTGCATTAAAACTTTTAACACTATTTTATAGAATGTCAGATTCCCTATAAAATTGTATGAGAAAGTATTAAAGATAAGATATTTTCGAAAAGTATTTGAGATTTTAATTAATAGATAACATTGAAAGGGCAAATTCCCCAGCCCATCCTTTCTAACGAGTCGCAGCGTCATTCATGAATTCATCTACAAAAAAAAGTGTTTAAAACGTTTCTGTCCTGTCATCTGAAAAAGTCCCCCCCCCCCCAAAAAAAAAAAACTGAAATAGTACTGTCATTCGATTAATAATTCTATATGTCACTGGATGGCCCTTCTCAAATGCACGGATCAAGTACCCCCCCCCCCTCCCCTTTACAAGCTGGTAGAGATGCAGCACTTCTCTTGGATGGTTGGCATAGGCCAATCGCATTTTCTTCAACCAATTGGGGCTCTTTTCACCAACTAAGTATAACTTTTCAAAAAAAAAAATAATGATAAATAAATAAAATAAATAAATAAATAAAATAAAAATAAACATGTATAAGCATTTACGATCTTTTTTAAAATACGTACTTATAATTATAGATAAATACAGTAGCTTGAACGTCCAACTTTGTTGCTTGAAGTTTCGCTCAATATGAGAGCCTATCTTTAAGTAAGTATTGTAAGCCTTCGATACCAAACCTATGGAGAGAAAGATCATAAGCCTTTATGCCTGCTTTTCAATCCATTTCATGTAGAGCGCTCACTCCGTGATCGGAAGGTCGTGTGTTCGAATCACGGCCGCGAACGACCTAAGTCGAAAAAAAAAGGTAGCAACTGTTCCTTCGTCAAGCGCTCGGTACCTTGAAGTGAAAGTTGCGGGTCTTTCGGTTAGACCTTAAAAACCGAGGTCCCTTGTCACGGTAGGTTCAAAATTTTTCACGCGTTTTTTTTTCACAACCGATCCCCCCCCACCCCAAATATACTGAATTCCTAAACATAACCTATGCTACAGCAGATAGAGGGGGAGGGGGGCAGCCTTTCAATGAACATTTTCAAAGTTTGGAAAAAAAGTGGGAAGGGGCCCAAAAATAATGCAATTTTAAAAATCTTCTTCTTTACTCCTGGACATCAAGCAGTCAAACTGTTGCCATCATTGTAATGAGCATTGAGTCCTCTATCAAAATTGTGAAATTCATGGCCCCAGGGTCAGCTCTATTGATTATATAGTGAAAATGCATTAATTCTTTGAAAATCTTCTCTGCTCCTGGGTATTAAATAAACTAAGTATATAGTTATGATGAGTAAGAGTGCCTCTTCCAAAATTATATGAAATTCATGGAACCCGGGGGAAGGAGTTCTGGTGTAAGGGTGGGGCTCTATTGGTTATATAGTGAAAATGCATTAATTCATTGAAAATCTTCTTCTCTGCTCCTTGGTATTAAATTCAGTAACTAAGTACATAGTTATGATGAGTAAGAGTGCCTCTTTTAAAATTGTGAATTTCATGGCCCCAGGGGCAGGGGTTCTGGTGTAAGGGTGGGGCTCTATTGATTATATAGTGAAAATGCATTAATTCATTGAAAATCTTCTCCTTTGCTCCTGGGTGTTAAATTCAGTAACTAAGTACATAGTTATGATGAGCAAGAGTGCCTCTTTCAAAATTGTGAATTTCATGGCCCCAGGGGCAGGGGTTCTGGTGTTAGGATGGGCTCTATTGATTATATAGTGAAAATGCATTAATTCATTGAAAATCTTCTCCTCTGCTCCTGGGTATTAGATAAACTAAGTAAGTACATAGTTATGATGAGCAAGAGTGCCTCTTCGAAAATTGTGAATTTCATGGCCCCTGGGTCAGGGGTTCTGGTGTAAGGGTGGGGCTCTATTGATTATATAGTGAAAATGCATTATATCTTTGAAAATCTTCTTCTCTACTTCTGGGTATGATTGAAACACATTAAATACATAGTAATGATAATCAAGGATGTCTCTTCAAAAATTGTGAAATTCGTGGCCCCTGGATCAGGGGTTCTGATGTTAGGGCGGGGCTCTATTGATTATAAAGTGAAAATGTTTTAATTCTTTTTCTCTGCACCTGGGTATTATTTAAACAAACTAAGTACATTGTTATGATAAGCAAGGATGTCTCTTCCAAAATTGTGAAATTCATGGCCCCGGGGACAGGAGTTCTGGTGCTAAGGCGGGGCTATATAGATCCTATAGTCAAGGTGAATTATTTCTTTGAAAATCTTCTTCTCTGCCCCTGGGTATTGTTTAAACAGACTAAGTACATTGTTATGATACGCAAGGATGCCTCTCCCAAAATTGTGAATTTTATGACCCCAGGTTTAAGGGTTCTGGTAAAGGGGGGGGGGGGACTTCTATTGATTATAAAGTGAAAAAGCAAAATTTCTTTGAAAATATTATTTTCTGCTTCTGGTTAAAAAAGCAAAGAAGCTAAGTGTATTGTTATGATGAGCAAGAGTGCTTCTTTCAGAGTAGTGAATTTTATGACCCCTGGGTCAGATATGCTGGTGTGAGGGTGGGGCTCTTGATAATATAGTGAAAATGCATTAATTCTATTAAATAATCCTGTTTGCTCCTTAGTGTTAAGCAGATAAACAAAGTGATTAGTTATGATGAGCAAACTTATGGTCCCAGGGTCAGAAGCTCTGGTGTTGGGGGGGGGGGGGGGGGGCTCTATTGATAATATAGTGAATCTGTAGTAAAAATGCATTATTTCTTTAAAAATCTTCTCCGCACCTGGGCATATCTGAGGTAAATAGAGTAGAAAATTTTATAAGGAAGGGAATTTTTACCAGATTTTTGAACATCTGGACCATTTTGTCAAGTGTTCTGGTCCTGGCCAGGGCTCTATTAGTTTGTATTCTACTGAGAGGAATTATTCCCCTTTGTCATTTACTTTTGATAATTTATCACTGTAAATAATGTACTTGAAAGGTAAATAGAATAAGAGAATTATGCAAAAACTTTTATTGTATAATACAAAAAGTACTTTCATTGTTTTAATGATCAGATAGACTTGTAAGTAGTAAATAAATAAAAATGAGACAAAAATAACTTGTCTTATTAAATGTTCATCAAAGACCAAGAGAGGCCAATGTAAGAGAATTCAACAAGGGATTAAAATAGTACAGAAGCATTGATAATTTGTAAATATACTGTATGGTGATAGTGATAAATGGGGAACAGATTAGAACCTAATTCATGAACTGTTAATGAATATTAAGACCAATTATTTTGTTGATCATGATCACCCTATTTTTTTTTCTTTTGGGCAACAAAGCTTTACCTTTCAGTTCATATTATACTCTATGCATCCTTTCAATTATTGTTTCATACTCAGGCGACCGTTAAGGCCCTTGGGCCTCTTGTTATTTTATTGCTTTAAATTTAGTATATTAAATTGATCTCTTCCCTTCTTGCTGGGAACATTTATCAAGTGTAAGGCTCATCTGTATGAAATAATGTCGCAATTTGTCATTTCTTTTAAACATTTTTTTAGTTTATACGCTATTTTCATGACAAATATATTTGTATAAGCAATATAAATATGGTCAATAAATGAAAAATTTATTTTTTAACATTATCACACGAAATACACCATTATTATTACTCCTAGATAAGAATTCGCCTCTCGACTAACTCGGTATCCGTCACCGGAAATAGTCATGAAATGTCAAAATTCACATACTGCACATTGCTCGAGCAAATTATTACTGTTATTTTTGCTTGTCTTTCATCAAATTATTTTCAAATATATATGTTTTATTTTGCTCGAGGGGTGTTCACTACTTCAATTTTGGGAATTTGTTGTAAAAATAATAGAAAAATTAGCAATTTCCGGAAAGAATGGACTTTCCAATCCTGTGAATACCTCTAATCAACGTACTTGCGAAATTTTGTCATACATATATCAAAACTACCAATCTTCTTCTACATGTACATAGTACTTATATTTTTGCAAACGTGTATATCAAAATACGAAAAATTGTGGGCCTTCGAATAATACGTAACGTACTTAGTTCTTTACAATGAATACTCCCCAAAACAACTATGGCATTACAACATCTATCGAGAGTTTCCAATACAAATTTTATTTTTAATAAATATGTAGCATATTGTTTAATATCTGGTGGAAATTATTTATTTCAATTTTTATATCTGTGTGGTATATTTAAAATTTCACAGTATATATATCCAAATATTTAAAAACTGTGGTAACCATGGCAACCATATCTTCTTTATAACCCTGATGACCATAGTTGAGATTTTCATATTATGATACCATTAATATAAGGCAAATTATATGTAAAAATGAGAAAAATTCATTGAGTGGTTTTTACAGGTACCCTTGCAATCTCTTCCTTAAGTATAGTCGGTTCCCCGAAATTTAAATAGGAAATTCCTCTATGCACCTGCATAAGATTTTGACTTTAAAAATACTTCCTTCTTTATATCTTATCTGGCTTTTAAGACATAAACAGTGGTCCGTACAGTGTACCAGTCACAGCGTTATCCATCTGTTTCCGGAGCTCGACAGAAATAAACTTATTTTAAGATGAGGGGAAACCTCCTCGAGTGTCACTGGATTTTCCATCTTGCAACTCTACATCAGGCTTTTTAAAAAGTTTACTATTTTTAATTAAACTGGTCATGCATGGAAATTTTGCAATAAATTTTAATTAATTGCCGGAGAAAGTATAATCTGTCATGGACTGTACAGTTTAGATCTACAGAATATCAAGCGTAAAATGTATTTGCAATTATACAAGGTATATAATTTGTCACATGATATCCTTAAAAAAAGTTATATAATTTCTTAGGCACTTATATTTAACCTAAGTTTTAAACTTTAATACAAAAATAGACGCCCTGCATATATATTTCCTTCGAGGTAGATAATGTTGATAGTACATATGTTTAACATGTATCTTTATTATATTAAATGTTAACAAGTTTTTTTCCTATAACATTTTAACTTCCTCAACTGAATTTTACTTTCCACGTACTTTTACAATTTAGAACGGTAGGGTTTTTTCGAAGTGCATGGGCTTTAAACTCCGCAAAAAATCTGTTCTTAATTGTTACTTCTGGACTTTAATTATTGCGAGTTTGAATAATTTTTTGCCTCCTATACTTAATACCAATGACTTCAGGATCATAGGGGTCATGTATTACTCGAGGCACGTCATATTTACCTGTACAGGTATTTGTGTTACGTTTTCCATTTCACTTTTTTTACCTTACTCAAATTATCGAAACCGGATCCGTTGAAAAGAATACAAGTGCGTAGCCCTCAAGAAGCTTTTATATAGACTGCTCATTATTCAATGACTTTAGAACATTTAACTGAACTCGCCTTTAATAAACTTCCTGGTTCTCGGCCCTGCATAAAACAAAAAGTAAATGTTACCAATTCTTGTGTGCCCTATATCAACAAGATATCTGCATTATATGGTAAGTAAAGATAGAAGATGAATAAATTTGCCTTGGTGTGTATTTTGCATACTTATGGAATCGAAAAATAATTACATGTATGATAATAATTTTTTGACCGTATTTTTACTGTTTACAATGTTTTGAGCTTATTACTTTTATGTTTCTTGATATGCATTAATTTTATGTACAGTGCACTAATTCTAAGAAATAACCAACACTATGTCAAACTTAATATCGGTACAAATTCTAGCTACATATTATAAACATGAATTGCCCTTTTCGTCTTACTGAAATGCACGTCCCTTGAAATTTCAGTTCAGTAAGACTGTCTTAAATCTTTTACTTCCTTCACTACAGAGAATTGCTTTAGTCTGTTTCTTTTAAATACCTTGAAAAACGTGCTTGCATGTCTTTTTGATAGACGTTCATGGTTTTAATAAAGACGGGATGGGTGAACATTGAAATCCGACATTAACTTCGACTCTGTGATAATTAATGGCAAAGATTGGAGCTCAATAACGACTTTTTCACCAAAGCTGCCTCTAAGATTGACAAAATGTGTTGTGTACCACAATTGCAAACCTTTTTTTTTTTCACATGTGGTCATTGTTGTTATAACCTACAGTGTTTTTCTTTTACGAGGAGCAAATCGTCCAGTCCGTTGAATGAATAGCATTGTATGCTGTTTACTGTTACTTTTCATTTTTACTTAAAACACATGGTTAAAGTCAACCCATAATGGAATATTTAGCAGATTTAGAGGAAAACAATTGAAAAAAATTTCGCTGTTTTAAAAAAAAACAAAATAGAATAAAAAATAAGGAACTAATAAACGAGTCATATTCTCACACTGTGTTTTTTTTTCCGTCTAAAATTGTGTATTGAAATACCCATCACAAAACATTTCTCAAAACCTTCTTGATATTGGAGTGTTTGTAATGCTATTGTTCTAAGTTGCTGTAAGTTACTTTGTTGACTTAAAATTTAATGTTAAATGATTTAAAGTACATAATAAAATATTATCTATGCCACATTCATGTTCTGCAAAAGAACATAAGCGCTTTAAAGATAAGAAGAATGAGTAGAACTTTGCATCACACAATCTCTTATACATTTCTAACTTTAAATGACCAACAAAGGGATTTTTTTTAACATTTCAAGACGCGTGAACACCTATGTTTTTCTTATCGAGCAAGGAAATCAACCTGACGTTTGTATTTACCGATGGTACAGCAAATAAATGTAGATATAATGGAGTAGGGACAAAACTAGAAGTCTAGGTTTATTTAGCACTTTGAGCATGAAA
Organism: Saccostrea echinata; assembly: GCF_033153115.1. Classification (NCBI taxonomy): domain Eukaryota; kingdom Metazoa; phylum Mollusca; class Bivalvia; order Ostreida; family Ostreidae; genus Saccostrea; species Saccostrea echinata. Next base: position 5,132,518 of record NW_026889755.1, on the reverse strand, counting down.
ATAGAAAATAATTTTCTTCTGTGATATGTAAGTATAAAACAAGATGTGTTTGTGAAACACTGATGCCCCTTATGGAACTTAACTTTCTCAAATGGAAATCAAAAATGTAGGTACCCAAAGTAAGGTCTTGTCTCGAGGAAAATAACCTGAGAAACAAGAAAGCCCTAACAGCAACCATTGGATATGTATAAAAAAAGGTTAAAGTGTTTCAAAAGTCAAATATCAAGGTCAAAATTAATGATGCCAAAGGAAAGGCCTTCTCACAAGAAATACACATGTGAAATATGAAAGCCGTAGCACCAATAGTTTTCCAAAGGTAGGTCAAACGTTAATAGGCCAACGTTAAAGTTTTTTTTAAAAGTAGATCAAACTCAAAGGTCAATGGATTACAATTGTTGGTGTCCAAAGGAAGGTCTTGCCACAAGGAATACACATGTTAAATAGGAAAACCCTAGCACCTCCTGTTCAAAAGTTATGTTCAAAGTTAAAAATTTTCAAAAATAGGTCAAACTCCAAGGTCAAAGGGTCAAAATTGTTGGTATCAGAAGAAAAGTCTTGTCACAAGGAATAGACATATTAAATAGGAAAGTCCTAGCACCTACTGTTTAAAAGTTATGACCAAGGTTAAAAATTTTTAAGCATAAATCAAACTCCAAGGTCAAAATTGTTGGTATCAAAAGAAAAGTCTTGTCACAAGGAATAGACATATTAAATAGGAAATTTTTAGCATCTACTGTTCAAAAGTTATGACCAAGGTTAAAAGTTTTTCAAAAGTGCGTTAAACTCCAAGGTCAAAGTCAATGGACTATTGTTGCTGGTATCCAAAGGAAGGGACTTGTTACAAGGAAAAGACATATTAAATAGGAAAGCCCTAGCACTGACTGTTCAAAACTTATGTCCAAGGTTATAGTTTTCCAAAATTTGGTCAAACTCCAAGGTCAAGGTCAGAGAGTCAAAATTGTTAGTATCCAAAGGAAGGCTTTATCAGAAGGATTACATATATGAAGTATGAAAGCCCAAGCACCAACCGTTCATAAGTTATGGCCAAGGTTAAAGTTTTCCCAAAAATATTCAAACTCCAAGGTCAAGGTTGTTGGTATCCAGAGGAAGGTCTTGTCACAGGAAATACACATGAATATAGATCTGATTGCTTATTCTTTAATGTTTGTATAGAGGATTCTTTTTATATAAAGTATTAGCACACTGTAATATTGATTTTATGAGAAGTTTGTACACGCCAGACGTCATAACTTCATTTCATATGTTGAATACTATAATTGAGTAAACCCCCCCCCCAAAAAAAAACAACAAAAAAAACAAAAAACAAACAAAAAACATTTTTAAAAAAAATCGTCTGGGATTTGACCCGGGGACTTCTCACTTGCTAAGCGAGAATCATACCCCTATACCACGAAGGCACTTGAATATACAAATTAAATGCAAACATTAGATCACATATAATGTTTATATTCACGTTCGATATTGTCAAAATTTGTACACAATACATGGTGTCTAATTTAGCTATTACTGAACAGTTCTAATAGATGCAATTAGAATTATCATGTATACCGACAACCTGTAATATACGAATAACTCTCCACATGTCCCTGTGCTAGAAATAGTGCCAAGCGACGTTTAATACAATAAATAAAAAACAAAACGGGACGGGACACAATGAGAGGGGCGAGAAAGGCCATAGGGAGTTATGGTATAAAGATTCATTGCAAAAGCTCATAAGCTTCTTGAGATATCGCCCGGAAACGAAAGTGTTACACACAGACAGAATGTATGAATTTACGACCTTGAACTTTGACCTTTTGACCACAAAATCAATAGGAGTCTTCTTTAGGCCTCAAAGAGTTACGTAAAATTTCATTGCAAAAGCTCAAAGGATTCGCGAGATATCGCGCGGAAACGAAAGTGTTAAAACGGACAGAATTTATGACCTTGACCTTTTCACCTCAAAATAAATAGGGTTCTTTAGGCCATAGGGAGTTGCTATGGAAAATATCATTGCGAAAGCTCAAAGGGTTCTCGAGCTATCGCGCGGAAACGAAAGTGTTACAGACAGAAATACAGACGGACGGACGAATGGACGGATAGACAGACCTAAATTAATATCCCCCACTTTCCGTGAAAGCTTGGGACAAAAAAAAATGGAAGAGCTGAAAAAAGTGGGTGCCAAAGACCGCAGCCAAATACAATGAAGGATCAGAGCTATGCATGAGGGAGATAATCCTAAATTTTGAAATGAATTTCTAAATTTTTCCACAGCAATTAAATATATATCCGTATTTTCTAGCTAGTATAGAAGTACTTAGCTTCTGGGCTGTAGAGACTCTCGGGGACTAACAGTCCATCAGCAGAGGCCTCGACCCAGGGGTCAAAATGTAAGTTTTATACGGTACCAATTTTGATGCACTACATGCGCATATATACATCGAAAATATAAAACTGAACATTTCCTTAAAAAAAAAAATCCCTTCGCCTCAAAATATTGTTTCTCACTTACTGCCTTTCGTACGGAATTTGATCGTGCACATTTAATTGAATATAGTTCAATCAACATTGTAGAATCCAAATTAATTACAAGCCGAATTTAGAAATAGAGGTCCACAACAGAATCTGCTCAAAAACCCGGGACCTGGAGAACGAATGCCTGGGGCTAGCGTAGGTGACACAACATTAGTGTGTGTCCGAGGGTTAATAATTAAATAATTGGTTGATTGGTCAATTACACAAGAGAAAGCTAAATATGGGTGATTTGATTCGATGCGCAAGAGCATACTCTACGTAGGATCAGTTTTTAACAAGGATATCAAAAGTCTTTTTTGAAGTCATCCTTTTGCAAGTTATATGGTCGATACAATGACCTTATCAGCAAATACAATCTATCATTAAGTCAAATGCTGACTGACCTTTTTCATTCAAATTGTTAGGCAATTATTTAAACACTGAAATTTCTACGAATTATCCGTTTATCAAATCATGACACGGAGCACACGGTAGGTGTGACCTGTCGACGGGATGTTTACTCCTCCATTGCACCTGATCCTACATGTACTTCTGATGTTTATGGAGGTCCGTGTTTGCTCTGCTCCCGATTTGTATTGTTTATATGGACTATGAGCTTGAATACTGTTGGTTATCTCCATTTCAATTAATTCGATAGATAGTGAGGGATGTCAATAATTACAATTCTTCATTCGATTTCTCTGCAATACAAGTACATGTACACGTACAGCAACTATTGCGCAAAATTCCTATTTCAAGAACTGAAAAGCGATATCGACCACTCCGGCGGAGAACCTTGTGAACTTGTGGGGCATCTGGTGTGCTTTTCAGAATTTAATTTGGCACCATTACCAACTAAGCGAAGTTATGAAGTGAGAACAAATACAAAAAATGAAGCGGAACGATTTTTCGTATCCATTTAAGATGTAACATTTGTTGTTGAAATCAACTGACAGTAAACTACTATTGAAAACGTCCAAGAGTGTTTTCAACAGACACTTCCGGTAAACGTAAAAACAGAAACATTATGGTCAGACCTGAAAATTCTGAATTCCATTCCTCTTTTGATCTTGAAAACTCCTCTATCTCATGAATTTTTTAGGTTCCTTGAATTGAAAGTAACCTGTATTATTTTGCCTGTTATTTGTTTTTTGATGAAGATACGCAACTGAATAAGATTAATCTTTTAATAAAGCAATACTTATATGAAATAAATATTTTGTATTAAAATGCTTCGAAATTCAAATGTAGAAATTTAACCAATTTTTGTCCAAAAATTGATATATACAATGTTAAAACAGAATTTTTTTATTCTTAGAATCTCTATCGAATTGTAAAAGTCAGTGTACTGAATACAATCGAAATGGACATGCATTAATCCTGAATCTTTTGTAAAGAAAAAAAAAATCTCATTTTTTTCAATAAATTATATGCGATGATATCCTAAGATTCCATTGAATATACTCGAAGCATGAAAGTCCTTGATTTTAAACTACAAACGTCCAACGTATCGTTTATCTGAATTGATTGATTGATTGATTGTTCTTTTACGTCCCATTCGAGAATTTTTCACGCATAAAGAGACATTACCATATACCGGTGAAGGGCTTCAAATCTAGACCTTTACTCGGCACTCAGGTTCTTTTTCGTGCCAACGCCTACCGTGACACGGGGACTCGGTTCTTAAGGTCTCATCCGAAAGACCCCCCAACTTCCACTTCAAAGTGCCGAGCGCTTGGTGAAGGAACAGTTGCTACATGTACCCATAGTTATCTACTTAGGTCAGTCGCGGCCGTGATTCGGACATACGACCTTCCGATCACGGAGTGAGCGCTAGACCGACTGAGCATCCGTGACGGTTTATCTGAATTGAGGATTCATTTATGTCATATTAAGGTATTTGTTATTTTTTCAGGGTGGAGATGTTGATTCTAAGCCTTGTCCAGTTTCTCTTGTGTGTGACATCTGCTTGTGGCGTTGGTAAGTTAAAAAACGTTTAGGAAAAAAAGCCTGGAATACATTGCATGTTTCTTATTTTATATTTTGTACAGATAATGTATTATAAGCCGCGCTTTAGTCAATATCTTTAGCATGATATAATGTCAGTGTAGCACATGTACATACATAATTACATACAGACTTTGGTATAATAAATTTTCGAATATTTTTCATTGACATTTTCAAGAAGCGTTGCCTAAGGGGAAGAAGGACACATGGTCACATGACTGTTTAACTACGACATAGTCTACGTCTATATAGTGCAAAACGTGTAAACCATCAGTTCTGTATACATTTTTGACAATTTGTTTTACTTTTATTTACATCTTATTTAAAAAAAAAATAAAAAGTTTAAACATTCTTGTAAATGTTAACAAATTATGAAATAGATTGTTCTACACCTCTGTTATCTTAAATTGCACGTCCAACTAGTTGGTGACGATCTGTTAGTACAGCAAGATCATACTCGGTGAATACAGGGGTGGTATTATTATGTAAAAATAGGTCATAATCAGTATATGATGAAATATTTTGAGAACCGGGGAACACAAAAATTATTTTTGCATGGCTGATGACGGAAATCTTATGTAGGTATATCTTATTTCGCTTATTTAGCTTACGCGTGACGTCATAGTTGTTTTTTTTCCATACTCGAGAAATGTAAACATGACACATTTTTGTCATGCTTATGGCTTCTTTAACGATGTCCTGTGCAATATTGAGGTCAGCTTCACCATTCAATTTTTTTTTACAGTTAATCAAAAATATGAAGGACTTGCATTTCAACGTAAATTTTAAAATATTGACTGATATAAATTTTGGCAAATTAAGTTTTTTGTTGTTTGAGTTGTCTGAAAAAGTACGTAATTTTCCCCATCCAGATGCAGTGTGATAGAAGAAACTTGCTTTTTCGAATTATAAACACTATTCATACTCTGAAATATTTTAAAAGATACATGTCCGCTTACATATTTTTATGCCCCGGGATCGAAATATCCCGGGGATATATTGTTTTGTCCTGTCTGTTTATCTGTTTGTCTGTCTGTCTTTTGTCAACTTTAACCTTGCCCATAACTTTTGATTGGCTGAAGCTATGACTTTCATATTTCACATGTGTATTCCCTGTGACAAAACCTTTCTTTGGGTACCATCATATTTGACCTTTTGACCTTCACCTTGGAGTTTGACCCACTTTTGCAAAATTTTATGAGACTTTAACCTTGGCCATAACTTCTGAACAGTTGGTGCTTAAGGTTTCAAACTTCACACGTGTATTCTTTGTGACAAGGCCTTCCTTTGGATACCAACAACTTTGACCTTCTGACCTTGGAGTTTGACCTACTTTTGAAAAACTTTAACCTTGGCCATAACTTTTGAACGGTTAGAACTAGGGCTTTCATACTTCACATATGTAATCCTTGTGACAAGACCTTCCTTTGGATACCAACCACTTTGACCTTGACCTAGGAGTTTGACCTACTTTTTAAAAACTTTAACCTTCGCCATAACTTTTGAACGGTTAGAGCTAGGGTTTTCATTCTTCACATATGTAATCCTTGTGACAAGACCTTCCTTTGGATACCCACCACTTTGACCTTTTGACCTTGACCTAGGAGTTTGACCTACTTTTGTAAAACTTTAACCTTGGCCATAACTTTTGAACGGTTAGAGCTAGGGCTTTCATACTTCACATATGTAATCCTTGTGACAAGACCTTCCTTTGGATACCCACCACTTTGACCTTTTGACCTTGACCTAGGAGTTTGACCTACTTTTGTAAAACTTTAACCTTGGCCATAACTTTTGAATGGTTGATGCTAGGGCTTTCAAATTTAACATTTTTTATCTTTTGGCCTGGATTTTGACTTGCATTTGAGAAACTTTAACATTTGCCATAAGCTGCCATACGGGGGCATCAGTGTTTCATAAACACATCTTGTTTATCTATGCTTAAAAAATCCCATTATGGACAGAGTAATGGGCCCTGAAACATGGACAACTAAAACTCCACTAAGATACTGTAGGGCGTAGTATTTGTCAATCAATATCTCTAAAATAGGGTAAGAAACCTAATGATATAACTGCTTTAAGATATGTGGGACATACTTAATTAGAAATATACAAAATATGGAAAAAAAATTGAATAAGAATTTTTTCAGCTCTAGGTTCTTTTTCCCCTTAAGACATGTGACGTGCACAGAACCCTTGATTGCCTTCAGAATTGAGCACAATACTGTCACAGTTCAAATGACGTAAAATGCGCTAAAATATTTCGCGACTCTTGCATAGGTCTGGATTGCGCATGTAAAAAGCTGTAACTTTTAAGTTTTCTGCCCTTTATATCTACCTGTATTTTATAATAGATAAATGACGGATTCGATGCCTTTCGTAAATAATCTTATGCCCTGTTCACACAGATGCTCGTTAAATATTTAACTCGCAGTAAATTTATTCGAAGTACAGTAATGCCAATTAAATTGCCTTTACACTACAGCTAATGCGAAGTAAACTAATGCGCATTAGAAATTTGTTTCAACAGTAAAGGAAATAAAACGTCATTTGTAAATCACGTCATCTCTGCAGCAGATGTACATCTGACATGATGTCATAGTTCTGTACACATTTTAGTGATAAACTTGATTTTCCTTCGTTTTTTTTTTAACTCAAATATAGTACTTAAATCTTACCACCGACACATGGCATGTGGCTTAATTTTGCTATTACGCTTGCGTCAAAATTTAATTCGAATTAGCTTCGCTTAGCATTCACATGGATTTAATGCGAAGTATTTTGATGCGCAGTAAATTAATTCGAATTAAACCAATTCGCATAAAATTCTCCTTGTGAACACGGTTCAAATTTAAATCGCAGTAACTTGCGTTTAATTCGAATTAAACTATCCGTGTGAACAGGGCACAAACTGTGTAAACATTAATATTAGTAATAAGTTCATGCATCGATTGCATATTATTATAAAGTCTACTTCGAATAGGCGAGACCGTCACGGTAGCTCAGTCGGTAGAGCGCTCGCTCCATGATCCGGAGGTCGCCAGCTCGCATCTCGGCCGCAACTGATCTAAGTCGATAAAAAAAATAGGTAGCAACTGTTCCTTCGCCAAGCGCTCGGCACTTTTGAGTGAAAGTTGCGGGTCTTTCGGATGTGACCTTAAAACCGAGGCCCGTGTCATGGCAGGCGTTGGCACGATAAAGAACCCTTACTGGTCAATGGCCCTGAGTGCCGAGTAAAGGTCTAAATTTGAAGCCCTTCACCGGTATATGGTGACGCCTTTATGCTTGAAAAATTCTCAAGTGGGACGTAAAGCTATCAATCAATACAACTAAAACACAAAAATCTGCAAGACCAGGAATCAGTTGTCCGTACACCTTATTTGTTGGTCATAATAGTAGCAAATATTTCAACGTTGCAATTGGTACTGAGATACAAAGAAATCTTTTAATAACAGAAGTAGTGGAAAGATACAAGATACAAAAACAGAAATGTTTTCTGCATTCTCTGAAAAAAAAAAACAATTTGCGTTACAGTTGAATAAAAAAAAAACATGTTAAAGCTGACATGAATTCTTAAAAACGCAACATTTGCATCAATGTACGACTTGTTTCATACCAACTATTCCGCCATATTTCTTTCAGATACCTTGTCTTGTTGTAACGATATATACCACAATGCCCTCGTTACACTTGAGTGAATTTTTGGTTCGGCTATCGACGCGTGCACATCTCCGATAGTAAAGTATTTGGGAACACATGAATTGATAAAAAAATTTTAAAACCAGAACAGATAAAAACAGTCATAACGATAATTATGAATAATTATCGTTTTGAATAACATAAATGCAAGTTTGGAAGAAAAAACATAGTTGCGCGTTGTTTTTTAAAAGCATACCAATATATGCATAATAAACTTGAAATAATACACAGTAAAACTCGTACAAACAATTTCCAATACTCTATCGTAAGAATGGAACAAACCACCACTCCACCAGCGTATTTCCTATGCATGTCCATATGCATTCAAATACAATTGATGCATATCGAGAGAACACGTCGAACACTGTAAACTTATTCATACCTGGAAATAGACCACTGTACCCGTTCGAAGATGTGCACATGCCGAATAATTTACACCTTGTATTCCATTTATTGAAATATGCATCACAAAAAGTAATAAACTCCATAAATGCTCAACAGTAAACACGTTGTCACTTCATCGTACAACCTAGCACTCGAATACGCTTAGTCCGTGCTGATCAGATTTTGGTCAGGGAAAATATCAAAAGTAAAAAAGGGAATTAGTATTTGCGCGACTGGGTAAAAAATAAGACATCACTTAAAAAAAATGTCTGATTGCTGATTTCAGGCACGTAGCATCTAAGAAATAATGGTCATTTTACCTGAAAAATCTTTGGCAAGCAAAAAAAAAAAAAAAAAAAAAAAAAAAAAAAAAAAAAAAAAATTAATAATAAAAGTTATAATAATAAAAAAATAAATTAAAAAAAAATAAAATATAAAAAAAATCTCCAAAATCCCATTTTATGGGGGGGGGAGGGCAACTTTTTTGAGGATTTGACTATAGTGCAACAAAAAGTGAAGGAGTTCAGCATTTGAGTGTGTATTTCATACTAAACAGTAAAACATTATGCTCGGAAAAAGGGGGCATCCCCCACCCACGCGTTCGACAGGGATTTTTTTATTTTAAGACTGGCTGCCCCCCCCCCCCCCCAACTCTTATCCAACATTATTGTACATTGTACTCAAATATTTTTCTGCCAAAAATGATGAATGGAATCCCTTGACTACGGATTTTTTAAATGCCTGTTTTTCTCCGTCACTTCCCCCAATTTTTAAGTGCATAAAGTTTTTCTTTTGCTTGTCAATCATTTTACTGCCCCCGCTCCCCCTCGCATACACACACTTTGAGAAACGGTGCTACGTGCCTGTTTTATATGCATGTATAGAAAGTCTTTCCAGTTTGGAGAGTTTCTGCAGGTAGTCTAAAATTTGGTACCTATTCAATTTCTTGTATTTTGAGAAAATCTTAAAAAATAGTATAAGGATCACTGAAAACCTAAACCGCAAGATTATAAATATTTTATGCATTTTCAATACAAGTATACTCTCTCTCTTTCTCTTATGTGTAAGTATTCATACATGTAAGAGTAATAATGCATATAAAATCCGATGTAGTAAAAATCATGGGAAATGATATAGTCTTTATAAGGGCAGATTGAGGAATTTTTCTGGGGCAGGGTGGATCAAACCTGCTGAAAAAATTGTCTCCTTTTTTGACAAGCCAAATAGAAAAGGAAAAGAAAAGGAAAAAAACTACACACCCAAACGAAAAGGGAACAAAAACAATTGTGAAAACTATATATCACGGGAATGGAAACATGTGGACTCTTCTCATGTACTTTCCAGAAGAAACAAACTCAGTATTTTTGTTTCTTTACACCTTCGAAGAGCACAGAGGGTTCCTACCAGAAATTTTTTTAAACAAGGAAAAAAATAACCAATATCAAAATGTTTTGTGTGTGTGTGTGTGTGGGGGGGGGGGGGGTGGACACTGTCAGGGGCACATTGTTTTCCTTTCCTATAAACTTTGACTATTATATAATATTTGAAGAAATAATACACATGCACGCAACCATATTTTAATCATTCAGTCACATCACAAAATTTCTTTAAATATCTAAAACGTGTAAATATGTGTAGTTGTTAAAAAAAACTTATGTAATGTAATAATAATTGCTTTTGCATCGCCTCGTGATATCTTTGGCAATGCGCGCGAAGATTGTTGAATCACACCACTTCACATTTGGATACACGGTAGAACTATTTCAATTATCAATATTACTTTCACATATTCTAATAGTGTAATACTTACTCAACTTCAATATATACAAAAACATATACTGTAGATTATTTATATACACATAATTATGTTTGTGCTTGTAGGTAATTGTACAATATTTACACATTACTATTTTTTCCATTTTACATCGAAAATATTTCTTTTTTAACTGTGTAATTAACTTATCGGTAAAACAAACATCTAATTAATTTACAGTTATTGTTATTACAAAGAAATAATCAAATTCCCACTTCGCCTCAGAACTTTTTCACATTTTTAATTCCTATATTTCACAGTTAAGGCGAAATGGGAGCACACCATTGTATCAATCGTGCTTGTAATTTGTGACGCCTAAAATTGTCCTGATTTGAAAATGTCTACAGAAACAAATTGTTGAGTATGTGTTAATTTAAGATATATCAGTTTTATATCTAATATAGTTGAGGCCAGTTAATTGCAAGTATTTAAATATATTTGATTAAGGAAAATCCGACCTTTTCCCGACGTTTGTTTAAAATATATTGAAAAATGTATTCTACTTACCCCCCCCCCCTTTTCATTTTCTTTAAAAGATGTAAGATCCGTAACAAGAATGTATGTTTATGTAATAAATTTGTTGTAATGAAGCCACATTCACGAACATATTTACTACATGTACCGACAACAGTTAGTTTGATTTCTGAAACGTTTTATTTGCGTGACTATATTGTCTAATCAGGAAAATACCAGTGTCTTTTCCACCTTCGATATTTTCCCTGACCAAAAATGCTGATTGGCAGGGACCACGTGTGTTCAAGTGCTAGTGACAATTTGTTTACCATTGAGTTACAAATGGAGTTATTACTTCTGTGATGCATATTTCAATAAAAGGAAAATAGGAAGTAATTCTTTCGACATGTGCACATCCCTGTAGCGATAGCTGTATTTCAGGCAGATGAGTAAAAAGCGTTCGACGCGTTTTCTCGGCATGCATGCATGCATGTATTACTTCAATGCGTAAGTTGCATAGTATGTGCTTATACCGTGTAGCATGCATAAAGCTCAACAGTACAGTGGATTTTTTTGTGGAAAAAAATGCATGTGGTAGCTTCTTTATTGTTCAAATATATATGTTATCATGTATATCAAACATGCATTTGCCGTTTTGATTTTTATGCATTGCATCAAAATTATTCAAAATTTATATACTCATTTCCAGTTTTCAGTAAAATTCCTAGTTTTTGGTAGGATTGTTAGATTTATTGCATGTTCCAAAACTGCTTTATCGGAGATGTGTACAGGCCTACATGTTTTCGGTCAGTTCATGACGTGTTCCAAAACTTTGCTATCGGAGATGTGTACATTCCGACAGTCAGGCTAGAAAATCACTCAAGTGTAAAAAAGGCATTCGGGTTTATATAGCCGGTAAAATAAGTGAGCGAATCCGGAAGAAATATGGCGGAAAAAGGAGTACGGGAATGAAATAAGTCGTGCAAGGATGAAAATATCACATTTTTAAGAGTTCATGTCAGCTTTAACTTATGAATTAATGAAATTTGTAAATAAACTCCGAAACGCCTGCACTAGAAATTCATATTTATATAACCGTCTAAATTGTGCATTCAATCTTGCAGATAAATATAAAGGACGGAACTCCAAATATACGGCAATAACAATTTATTAACAATGTGGACAGGCTCTGCCATATAGCGGACAAGAGCGCTGTCCAGCGTGCTGTCCAGTGTGGCTGTCTTAGCGAAGGCCAGTCGATAACTGTCTAATATGTACAAAACAGCAATTAACATACAATTTACGTACAATTTACATATTTACAAGAAACTATTTATCAATTATTTAATCAAATATTTGTATTGTCCAGGAGATAAATGTTTACTCGGGTGTTTAATTCTGAAGTCCTATGACACCCGTAAGTTCAAACTGGCCGGAGGCATTTTGATCATTGTCTACGATTTGTCCCGGATTAACACATATGTTTTTACACATAATTTCCTTGGTCACTTTTACTCCACTAATACCCTAACAAAAAATTACTATGGTAAACTATAGTTAACTAAAGTTTACTATAGATAACAATAGATAAGGAAAGTTTCAAAATTTTTACTATAGTTAATCAAAGTTTCAGTTATTACTATTATAGTACATCAAAGATTCAGTTTTTTACTATAGTAAATCAAAGTATCAAAGTTTTCACTATAGTTAAATTTTCAAAGATTTTACTATAGTAAATCAACGCGTTGAAACGTTTTCACTGTAGTAAATCAAAGTTTAAACGTTTCACTATTGGTTATCAAATATTTCATTACAGTTTGTTGCTCATTTTGCTCGTTTTTCTTTGGGGTGGGGGGTGGATTGTTGTATATCTTATTATTTTATTCAAATGCAACATCTTAATTTATAAATTAAGAAAATACACGTTTACTGAAGCTGATGGAGCAGGTATTTGGGTTCTAAATGAGCAAAATTTCATTTAATAGTTTACAAGTATTAACTTTCTCCATAAAAAAAAACTAACACTACACAAGCATGAAATTTAAATACGTTTGAATATATCTTGTTTATGTATCAGTCTATAGGCGCGAGAGGCAACCTCGCATTAAATTTAATTTCTTTTACATTTTTATTAGGGAAGAGGTACGGTTTATAAAAAGTTCTCTGAAGCTTTTATGAATACTGATCATGAAATTTCATACAATGTCAAGAATGGGAATTCAAAAATAATTCCACGGTTGTATTCACAATAATAAATCAAAATTTCATTACGGTAGACCGACTTAGCTATCGTGAACGGTCTAGTTGTATTGAAAAGGGGATTCCAACTTTTTCAAACTTTTCTCGGACGACACAATAGCCAGGAATCTGAAATGTTATACATGTATTGAAGGTACATGTATTCATTTTTGTTTTTGTTTAATCCTCAACACCTTTCATGAAATACGTCCAATTTCGATAATAAATCTTTTAAAGTCAAATATGGCTTTAAAATTCATTATATGTAAATGTACCACTTAATAAAATTCAGCTCTTGTCTCCTAAAACAGGTTCGTTTAACATCACATAACACTGAATCTTTATCAATAAGTGTCTTTTTGCAATGTTTGTATCAGTAATGCGCGTATTATTTATTTTATAGGAAATTTAGCATTAGAGAGACCTGCTTGGCAGGCGTACAATTTTACCGGTAAATCTATAGAATGGGGTGCCTCAAAAGCGGTGGATGGGTTTTATGCCAAGCGTGGAGCTAATGGAAACAAATGCACGATCTCGGGAAACGAACAACGTACGGCGACATGGTGGGTGAATCTACAGAGTGTTGTCAGCATTAGTTATGTCAAGATCTACTACAGAACTGATAATCTTCAAAGTATGTATATTAAATTATTTGAATATATAATTTGTGTTCATGGATATCAGATGGATGTCCAAGAAGACATCTATAAATGTTTCTTTGAAATGAATACCTCAGATAATCGTTTTGTTCTGTCTCATCAAAAGTTGGGAAATATATCCATTCTGGTTTTTCCAGATTTTTGAATATGGTAGGCGTTTTATGACACGAAAGTTGTAATGAAGCTGAGAGAATTAAAACAAATTCAAAACTCAATCTTTTATTAGGTAAGATAGGAAGTCATATATGATCTTGCAGCTCTATATATATGTACAAGTCCAACTAAAGATAACCGTGGTTGTGCAGAATTTCGTAATTATGTAAATACTTTTCAAGGTCCAAAAGATTACAGTAAAGTCACTTATGTGCTACGAATTATATCAGGTCAGAGAAAGAATTAATTTATCACGAGGGTGGACAGTTAGCTAATCTCTATCACTTTCACTGTCTGTCTTTTTTCTCCGTCTTTCAAGGATTCCAATTTTTAAGGTCAGCAACTAAACTGTTTGCAAGATTATAATGAGGAATTTCTGTTCATCAAGTCTATAAAATTTGTATTGACTGGCACCATGACAATATGGCACAGTTGTTTCATAAGTATGCATGTTGACATTCCCATGCGTGTAATGTTTCTATTTTGTTGAAGTCATATATCCTCTGGGGTTCCAGTTTGAATTTTCGCCTAGTGTTATTTTCACCCTATCGTACCTCTAAACGACAAAATATGTTAGACATATAACTCCCTTGTTCTTTGAATTCTCCCCGTTGTAAATTCCCTCAAACTGCGATGAGGGCGAAAATAAAACATATATCTACTTAGGAAATGTGCAGCCCCAACTTTTCATACTTATCTCCAAAAACTTCGCAGGTAGGTTAAGGCTTCCCGAAGAAATATCACAGTGCACCCTGTGCCTTCACATCTCTGAACTACCAGAATATGACGTCATAATGGAAAATGACGTCAAGTCACTGCAAACTTGAGGTGTTATGACGGGGAGAGTGTCATGAACTTTACACTTTATTTCAAACTACATGTAAAATGCTCGCTAGCTATTGCAAAATTCACGGGTCGTTAAAGGTTCTCTAAGTCTTATATGTCCGATTATTTTTAAAATACACTGCTTACCTACCCTTGATTGAAATTCCGCATGTTCAAAATGCTTATGAAAAATATACTTTTGAAATGTACTCTGTTTTATATCCGTTGTTGGAGGTAGAATTTATTTTGTGTGTATAAAAGAGTCTGGCGCAGGTGATTAATGAGGATTAATTTGAGAATATTTGTGGAAATCTGTAAGAAGATGTTGTTCTCTAACTGAATCTTGCTTGGGAAAAATGTGTGTTGGCTTTGTTTAAATACAGATTACGATATTGTGTGGAAAATACCCTCAAATTTGTAGGTAAGCTGAATTTCTCACGAAATATTTTGTACCCAAGTAATACTATAACTTTTCCCAAGCACATTTCGGATACGAAAGGATACGATGAGTTTATTTATATAACAAAATGTTAATAATTATTGAGTTAATCAGTTGCGCCGAAGCGATTTATATGAAACACTTCCAAAAATTATAAATGACCGTCACGTGATCAACAAAGTCTTGTGATATCATTACAAATATGTTAATATATAGCTGAGGAAACCCTCTATATAAATTGGAAGTACTAAAGTTCAATACTTATAAATTAAAACCAAAACCGACCTCGCAATGACATACTATGTTTTGAGCACATTTTAAAGCTTCGGGAAGCCTTAACATAGCTGCGTTTGTTTTGCTCACTTTCTTGTTTATGCTCATCCATAAAAGCGAGAGGACAACACAGTAATCGACAAACTTCCCAAAAACTACAAAAAACTATCATTTTATTGTGTGTGTACACTAAAACGTTTAACTCCAATCCCTTATTTGTATTAAAATAATGAATTCTATAGATACATGTAATAGTTGAAGGCTATGGTACGAGGATTCATTCATCATATTCATTGCAAGAAAAAACAAATATGACTCACATGGATACAATGGCCTATGTTTAATGTATCTTATTTTTATATCATTGTAGGTCCTAGCGTATACGTTAGTCGATTTGCAGGGTTTTTCCTATATGTTTCCAACACGACCGCAAAAGAAGACGGTCATCTATGCTTCCATGAGATACAGAATATCAGTGGTACACCTATAGAAGATCAGAGGATAAACTGCTCTGTTTATGGACAATATGTTATATACTACAACGAAAGGAAAGCTGGTGTGACGTATCCTAATTACTACTCTAATTATGCATATAATGAATTATGTGAATTGGAGGTCTATGGTGAGCTGAATTATATATATTTTTGTATATCTTGCATGTTTATTAAAAAAAAATAGCATTTGTAATTCCTTTTTGAATGTTGCGTTCTACGTGTTGGTGGATAATTTATAAAAGTGTAAAACTATATTAAGTCAGATACACCAAAAGCCAAAGTTTATTATTAATTGAAAAATAGGGTGCCATGTTCCTGGAAAATATGGAGTACATTGTAACCAGTCATGTTCTGAAAACTGTCAGGGACGTCAGTGTGACGCCGTTACTGGTAACTGTGTGAATGGTTGTAATCCAGGATATCAAGGTCCGCACTGTAGTTATTGTAAGTCTTTCCCTGTATTCTATCCTTAAAGTATTCTTGATTTCCCAAATATTAAGATCACTGAGTTGTGAAGGACAGCAGCAAATCCATTTTTTTCTATTTTTTTTTAATAATGAACATTATTCACTAGTTAATTTAGCATTGCAAAGACCTGCCTGGCAGGCGTATGGGTATTCGCAAGCTTGGAATGCTGGCAAGGCAGTCGACGGACAATATTCTAACCGGGCAGCTGGAGGAAATCAGTGTACAATATCAGCAGACAAAAAAAGCACAGCTACATGGAGAGTGGATCTAGGGAGTGTGGTCAGCATCAGTTATATTAACATCTACTATAGAACAGAGAATGACCCTAGTAAGTGTGTCTTCTGTGTAGTATTGTTATTTGTGAATGCCAGTAATGTTAAGTATACTTCTTCCTTATTTGAGGAATAATTGCAAAGGGTTTAGTATTTGTTTAATTTAAAAACAGGCATTTCGCAGTCTTTCACAAGGATGCCTCAGGATGTTTTAGACAAGGTCTGCGTTTTTTTGTAAATGATTTACTCAAAATTGGTTTACATCCTTAGGAAAAATCCTTGTGTGTAAGGGTTATTTCAAATTTTATTTAAACCATTGCTCTTTGGACCAAGTGAAGATTTTTCGGAGATCTCCCTGTTTACAGAGTGATGAGGAAATAGTATTTGTGCACGTGTAAGAAACATGCATTATAGCATTCATAAAAGGGAATATGTATTTGAGCAATTTGTTTTCTTGTCTTGTTATATTATGTGTTTCGGCAGTGATCATTCTCATGTTCTTTTATTAAGGAGGAGGAAAATAATATTTTTCCCTATCAAGGTCTAATCTTATTATTATACATTTGTGTTCACTGTATAAAATTATTGACTATTATTTCGATTTCTATTTCACAAAATAATTTAATTTTGTATAGTGACTGTGCAAGATATTGAAAGAACGATCTGTGAAATAGTTTCTAAAAATTGCGAAAACCTTTAAAAGGCTCACTTCTATCAAATATCTATTTGTTAAAAACTTTCTTTGCAATTGATATGTCGTCAAGAATGACATGATGTCCGTTTTTTAATGACATTAAATGTTGTTATTTGGTGTTTTCATAAGATGTATCAAATACAGATGTCAGAGATATCGATATTGTTTTGAAATGAAAATTAAGATTTCATAAACTAAATCTCCTCCATGGTAAAGTTATTGCTTTCATTTTCACCTGTATCAGGCTAAAACTCAGCTAAAAACTACAGCATAAAAAACATAGTATATGGTAGGTGTTTCTATAATCTCTGGTTTAGAATGAAGTATTTGTAATTAGCTGTATCTTGCTATAGTGAAATCTTTAAATATAAAAGTTTGATTTTTCCGAAAACAAAATTAAAGCACGCTGAATCGAGAACTGAATCGTAAAAGCGTATCAAAACAAAAATCTGAAATTATGAACAAAACCAACAACATTTATATTATCTATACTGATAATTGGATTGGTTTCAAAACTGGTACAATAACAATAATTATTTCTTTTTAAATTTTATTTAGGTCCTGGTAGATTCTACGACAGATTTGCTGGATTTTTCGTTTATGTTTCAAACGATACATCTAAGGATAACGGTACCTTGTGTTTTCACGAATTGCAACAAGTGGATCGTACACCAAAAGAGGACCAGACAATAAGCTGCCCATTTGACGGAAGATATATCATATATTACAATGAACGTGGGAAAACTGGTGTTACCTATCCTGGATACTATTCTCAATATGCATTTAATGAATTGTGTGAATTGGAAGTTTATGGTGGGTTTAAAAATTGTTTTATGTCTGTATATATTATGACCGCTATTTTACCAATAATCATCAGAGTTTTGAAGTTTTTTGGCTTAAGAAACAGTCAGATTTGAAATAATTTTCATTTCTTTAAACAGGATGCCCTGATTCTAGATATTACGGAAAATATTGTGACAAACTTTGTCCAAACAGTTGTCTTGGACAAAGGTGTAATATATCTACAGGGAACTGCCTAGCAT
The DNA here is from genome assembly GCF_033153115.1 of Saccostrea echinata. Taxonomy (NCBI): domain Eukaryota; kingdom Metazoa; phylum Mollusca; class Bivalvia; order Ostreida; family Ostreidae; genus Saccostrea; species Saccostrea echinata. The sequence continues at coordinate 5,114,090 of NW_026889755.1, read as the reverse complement.
GTACGCCGGGATATAAAGGACCTCGCTGTAGTCAGGGTATTTAGACAGAGAACAGGGAGAGGCACATAAATAAATTAATAATCTAAGGGTCTCACAACAAAGCTGATACCAATTTCATTTTCTTAGTATTTCTTTTAAAACATCACCTCAAGACTCAAGTCTTCTGTTTTACGAAAAAAAGTTTAGGGTTAAGCTTTTTGTTACAACAGAATTCAGTGGTCAATATCGTTCCCACTAGCGAAATATGATATATATATACAGATCAATAACTATACATTGCTTACAATGCATGGATTGATATTTAATAAACACGCTTCTTATACAAGTATATAGACAATACAATTATACAATTACTGGCAAATATATCATAATCATCTTTAAGAATGTGAGGGTGGATTGTACGGAACTGATTGCAGTAAAACGTGTGGTCATTGTCTTGGTAACAGACAGTGTCACCATATAAACGGTACATGTAAAGAAGGATGTTCTGCGGGATATGAGGGATCTCTTTGTGTGAAAAGTAAGAAATATTACAAATTTGATATAAATTTAAGCGAACCTGCAAATTGATACTCCTGTAAATTGCATAAGTATACGTGTATACACTTATATCTTACAATCCATTTAGTTCATTCTTTAAAAAAATGCAGTTGTGTCTAGGATTGAGTGAAATACATAAATTTAATTGTACCAGTGTATAATTCTTTAACTCAATGCATGGAAACAAACAAAATAACAAAAAAGGCTCATAGAAGTATTGATATACTTTGAAAGAATGTGATGTTGGAAAATATGGCTTGAAATGCAAAAGACTCTGTGGATACTGTCGTGATGGAACATCTTGTCACCATATAGAAGGTACATGTCTACAAGGATGTTCTCCTGGATATATGGGTTCCCTTTGTGACAGTGGTAAGTAATTTTTTATTAATAAAAGATTCATTGCCAATTTCTGACATTAATAAAGCTATGTTTGTCATACAAATTGAAAGTAAAATATAATCTCTGTAGTGTCTATTTTGTGAAAGATGAATGGAATCACGTGTTTGAAAAAAAAAACCGCACATAACAAGATATTTTCATATTGTATTTTCTCTGATTATATCTTAGAATGTGACATTGGAATGTATGGTGCTAACTGCAGTCACACCTGTGGTCATTGTCTGAATGATACACAATGTCATCATGTTAACGGTACTTGTTTACAAGGATGTTCCACTGGCTACAAAGGATTTCCTTGTACTGAAGGTAAATAGGTACAAATAAATTCTACATCTGTATTCAGAAACGAAAATATAAAAATCCATTGTGTTACTGATTCTCTAAAAGTCCATATTTTCATTCAGTTTTTTTAGCTATACTGGTCAGAGACCAGAAAAGCTTATGCGATAGTTAGGTGTCCGATGTCCGTCTGTCTGTCTGTCTGTCAGTATGTAAGCAATTTTTTAAAAATGCTACTTTCAATATAACTTGGCACACGAGTAAACTACACTTAGATACCTAAATGTCTTTATGGGTTTTTAATTTCGATAAACATGGTTACTAAAAATAAAATGTATGTGGAATTCTTTCAACTTCAAAGTCTATTCCTCCTATAGTTTTGGTCTGGTATCAATATAAAGTCTATTCCTCCTATAGTTTTGGTCTGGTATCAATATAATCTGGCACACAAATAGACTACACTTCGAATTTTGATTTCAATGAACAGTATTGCCTTGGTTACTAAATCAGAATTTTTTGTGAAATACTTTTAAAAGGCTATTCCTACAGTTTTGGTCTGATATCAATATAACTTGGCACACAGATAGAATATACTAGGTACAATATTCTGTTGATCGAATTTTGATTTCAATAAGCGGTGTTGCTATGGTTACCAAAAACAAATTTCTGCGAAATGCTTTCAAAACGCTACTTCTACAGTTTTGGTCTGATTTAGGGAATAAGTACCTTCTCATATGTAATTTGCAACCGTTAATGCTGTGTTAAAGGTTGCAAATTAAGAATTACAAATAAGAAATAGTTATTCACAAACGAATGCAATTATGCTTTTTGTTTCATGTATACGTCTTCTTTTGTTGCAATTTGTTATATGAAATACGTCGTGAAGGGTTGTGTTTCTGCGTTTTTCTATTATGGCGTCACTATCACAAGCTTTCACACTCGTTATAACTTGTCTAACTACCTCAATCTTCAGTTCATTAGCCATTCAAAATGCGTTATACAAAACAATTGCATTAGAATTCAATTTAACCTGGATTAGATAGATTACACTCTGATATATGTTCATAATTTTTGACTTCGAGACTTTACAAAGGATCATGTTCTATTTATTGCTGTTGCATAGTTTCAAATCCAAGACAGTGGTACTTTTCCTTTGTTATAAGTACAAACAGGTAGAGCTGGTCAGAGACTTCTGGTTTTTAAGATACATAGAGAGAAATAGATTTTTATAATATAGACATTGATGATCATTCCCTAAGAATTTTGCATTAAAAAATATTGTCTCATTATTTTTTTTGTCTAACATATTTTCTAAATTTATTGGGATAACGCTAAACTGAAATTTTTAAAACCCAGAAAGGTTAAATATTGTCAGGATGTTTAGAAAAAACAACAGGACATTTTGTCTAATGAGAAGAAAAAATTCAAACAATTTGCTTAAAGAAAACCCTTCACGGTAGCTCCGTCGGTAGAGCGCTCGTTCCGTGATCGGGAGGTCGAGATTTCGAATCTCGGCCGCGACTGACCTAAGTCGATAAAAAATGGGTAGCACTGTTCCTTCGCCATGCGCTGGGCACTTTGAGGTGAAAGTTGCGGGTCCTTCGGATGAAACCTCAAAAACTGAGGCCCCGTGTCACGGCAGGCGTTGACACGATAAAGATCCCTCACTGCTCAATAGCCCTGAGTGCCGAGTAAAGGTCAAAATTTCAAGCCCTTCACCGGTATGTGGTGATGTCTCTATATAAGTGAAAAATTCTCGAATGGGACGTAAAACAACATACAATCAATCGATCACACCATTTCTGTAATATCATTGTTGAAAATTAAATAAATAACCATGTAAAAATACAATTGGGACCTTCTTTGACTGTGAAGTTTATTTTTCAACAGGTGACAATAACATACCGGTAGTTATTAAACCATTCTCTGTTACCTGTATCGGGATCACCTCGAATATTTACCGTGGGAGATAAAAAGACAATGCATTTAAGGGAGCCAACTGGGGTTTTATTGTGTGAAAACTACTATAGAGAAACTCTTAAGTTTTATACTATATGTACCTAACATTGACTTAAGTACATGTATATATGCCATGTTTAGTGAAAATCTACCGTCTATTTGTTATTTTTAGGGACCATCTCAAAATACAGATACATTTACTATAGGATTATATAGGAAAATACCATATTTTCGCACTTCGGAGCAAAATATACAAATGCTACTATAGACTTTTTACTCAAATTATATTATTTGATGGGTAAAACTAAATTGTACATTTTATGCAACGAACACAAAAATTCTAACGTCTGGTTTCCAGAGGGGGCATCTAAAATGTCAAAATTCTTGATATTTTCCTATTTTACGGAGTACACCAAAACGTAAAGTACCATAAATTTACATAAAAAAAATGATTGTGAGATTCTCAATTTCGTATGTTTAAAATTTCAGGATCATCTTTTGTATACTTTTTATTCTAAGACATAATTAATGACCCGGCTTAAAAAAACGTTGGTTATTCATAACGTCAAAAATACACTATTACGATGTCTATCTACCCATCATTTTAATGGTTAAAAAAATCAGTTATTTAAAAACGTAATTTAATTTTTTAATCTGACATTTCCTAAATTTGTTAATTGTTATAAATTTTGTAAAAATGGTTGCTTTAAGAGAGTAAATTTTACTAGGCTGCGCAAAGTATTGCGCAATGAAAACTCCAGTCGGCCCCCTTAAATATCACAACTTTCTTTTTTTTACAAGAATGTGATGGTGGAATGTATGGAAAAAACTGCAACCAAACCTGTGGTCATTGTCTTAATAATACACAGTGTCACTTTATTACTGGTACATGTTCAGTAGGATGTGCGGATGGATACGAGGGTTCCCTCTGTTCAAAGGGTAAGGAGTCACCGCTCTCAAATAGACACAAAATGCAGTTATCGTTATAATATGTTTTTTAACTTTACAAAAAATAATATTTTCATTGTGGAAAGGTATTTTGTGTGCTGTTTAAAAGTTGCTTTCAAACAAAAACAACAAATGATTTTAACAAACACAGAAGAGTTCAGTCAGAAAGATATGTCATTTTTTTCTCTTCGAAAGAGTAAAGCAGTGAAATACACATTGCAATTTTTTAACAGAATGTGGTCTCGGAAGATACGGATATAAATGTTATGGAACTTGCGGCCATTGTATCAATGATACAAACTGTGACCACGTCAATGGTTCTTGTGTACAGGGGTGTTCTTCTGGATACGTGGGATTGCTATGTAACACACGTAAGAAGTCAATAATTTAAAAAAAAGAAGTCCATTGCAAAATAAATATCGATAGAATATACAAAAAAAGTTCAGTATCTAAATTTTATTATAACAACCTCTATAGCGTTTTATTGTTATTTTTAAAGGTATCCGTAACGATCTCTTTTTCTAGATAAATAAATCTTTTATAGCATACATGTATAACAAAAATCTTTCAAGGAATGATACGTGAATTTTTGTAGAATGTGAAATGAGGAAGTGGGGTATAAACTGTAGGAACAATTGTAGCACAGACTGTGTCAATCAGAAATGTTATCACCATTCTGGAGATTGTATAACAAATAAGGTAAACATTTATGGCACAGAAGTAGAACGCAGTTCAAAATTTCTCCTTAGAGGGCGACATAACGCAAAAGTGTTTATACTGCATTGATTTGAAACTTTTCAGCCTTTAGAACTACAAGAAGAAAGGCCTTCAGCACTTGCTATAGCTGGTGGAGTGATTGCCGCCATTTTTGTACTCCTAATTATTGTAGTTTCCATCATCTTGCGCAGGAGGTAAGTCTCAATATCGCATCAAACTGTATCTTATTTCAATTAAAATGGTTAAGTATTTGAAATTTTTAATTTTAAATTTGGTTAAAAATCCTTGATTGTATTATATGATTATCTAATGTTACCAAAATAGTACTCGTGATAGTTCTCCACATTCCTGAATGAAGATTATATAAGTTTGTTTGTTTGTTTGTTGTTTAAAGTCCCTCTCGAAATTTTTTACTCATATGAGACGCCACCACTTGCCTGTGGAGAGCTGCAAATTTTGACCTGAACTCGGCACTCAGGGCCATTTAGTAGTGAGGAATCTTTTTCGTGCCAGCACCTACTGCGACACGGGACCTTAGTTTATATGGTCTCATCCGAAGAACCGGTCTCCACGTCCCACAGAGTGATTCGAACCCTCGACGTAAGGATCAACCCTTACTCCGTGGCTCTAGAACGAACGCTCTAACCACTTTGCTACGCAGGCGACGGATTATATTAGTGTTATGCATTTTATCTCAAGTAGCTTAATGTGAATACATAATTGTTGTATCTCTGTGGATTTTTATCATGTCGTCATTTTTTTTTTGTTATTATAAAGTTAACATTCTATTAAGAAGGGATTCTTGTCCGGTTTCTGACTAAATGAAATATTCAAAGAATATTTCCTTATATGCCTTATACATTTAGACGTAAGGGATAAGAAAGATAAGATTTTTCTTTCCTCCTCATAATTGTTCAACTTTAAAAAGAAATGGTAAATTGAGTTTGAAATCTATAGCAGGTACTGAATTTTTGGCGGAAGGGCGGCGTGTGAAATTATCTCATTTTCTGTTTCTCAATGTTAATTTCAGAACAATGAATTTAATTAAAATTTCAAACAGTCAAAGACTTAAATTTGCTAATGTAACTCAAAGTAATAATTATGGGTAAAAGTTTTATAATTTATCAAATAAATATGATTTTCCAAACAAACTACAATCTTGTTAGCTTTTGAAAGCTTCAATTTCTAATCTCGGAAAAGATTGAGTACAAAATCAGTACAAAGTGGGGTTTTTTAGTTAATGGTCAAACCTTTTTTTTGGCATCATTTAGTACCTTACTATGAGCACTTTACAATATGTAAAAATAAAGAAAAAATCAAATATACAAGCATATAAATATAACTTATATTCCCCCCAAAAGTATGGAACACAGAGGAAATTTGGGATACACAATATCAATTTTAGTTATATGATTGATATTGATTTGGAATTATCATACGATTCTATATGGTAAAATATTTTCTGCAAAAGAAAAAAAAATATTTGATATAGAAGTAGATATCTTATGATTAGCAACAGTATTTTTTTATTCTTAATATAAAGGAAAAGATAATATGACTTCAACTGACATTGCTTCAAAAATAAAAGGGTCAAATTTAATTTAATTTATACAATCAATTAGTGATGTGATATTGCCAACTTGAATCTAGGAAAATTCCGTTAAAAATTGAATATAATAAATATGTTTCGACGAGTCAAACTTCGATTTTGAATATCTTGATGATTAATTAGTGATAATACAGCTATTGACAGTAAGTGTTGTGTAATTTGCGGTGTATGGATTAAGGAATGATTTTGCTTCCATTCCTTAGACTCTTGGGAAGGAAAAAAGCGTCGTTTTTATTGCAAATGAGAGGGGTTTGTATCCATTCAGAACGTTATGCCCAAACCACGATTTTTTCTACAAAAATTATTTTTAAGGAAAAAGAATCTTTCAAGAAATTAATTTCTAACAACGTAATGGCCTACAGTGCCATTGAAGAAGTAAAATTTCTAGTTCATGATATTCACTACTTGAACAGACAATGGATTTAAAGAATTTCTGTGAATATCAAATATTAAAATACAAAATGAAGGGGAACTTGTATTACTCAAACTCAGATAGGACAATAATTAGTCCAAATGGAAGAAATCATTCTATTTATTGTGAATGTCTCGATTTGTCATTGAATTCGTCTTTGTTTCCTCGCTACTGGGTTATTTTTCTCTGCTTGAGGTTTACACATGGAAGATTGAAGGTGTATTATTAAAGAATTATTAAAGAAATATCGTCGACGTAACAGTCACTATTTTCTCCTCAAAATCTATTTGATATATTTATTTTTAAGATCAGCAAAGATCAGTTGATTGAGAACTGACACAATTAGACCATCTATCTACTCACTGGAGCTTTTACTGGAAGGGCCCTATATCACGGGTGCTTTATCAATTTTTATTAAATTACGACTTTTTTTCAAACTAATTTAGTGGGAAAATAATAAATAAGAATATAATTGTTTTTTTGACTTATTGGAAATTTAGAAACTTTATTAAAAAAAATTATATGAATATAAGTTTTCCAATTAAGTTTGCCATGTACATACTTCGCAACGCAGAACATTGTTTAAAAAATTTCGTTAATTAAGAAATAAGGTATCATTTTAAAACTTTTATCGGGATTTAAATACGAGTTGATCATGTGATCAAATCCCACACACGTCGATCACGTGCCAACCCTTATTTACATCCCGATAAAAGTTTATTACCTATATTAACATTTCTGACAGATTTATTACGAATATTTGGGTCCTAAAGTTTTAAACCCATAAACTGATTTCTTTTTTTCAAACTTCAACGGTTATAAATTGAATTTATTGAAAGCGACGATCAATTATGACGTCACTATGAAATTACGTAGATTATTTACGACTAAACAATCAATTTATGGTCATACGACGAACCTGTTTTTACAACATAAAAAAGTTTCTGAGGCTACTATTTTATACTTTGTGCTTTATACAATAGTAGAACTGTTCACTGTGAAATCGCTAATTTTCATGTGGGTTAATGTTTTCGAGGTATGAAGCGACCAACGAATTCATGATCACCACGAATTGTACAATTTCATATACATAACTACTGAACACTTCTCAAACCTCGAAATCAAATCCACACAAACCAATATATTTACCTCAAACTTCGAAAATTTGACACCCTCGAAAATATGTGATTTTACAGTATGCATAAGTGTAGAATATGTACTTTCAGAACACAGACATTGAAAGCCAGTAATGCAGACAAAAGAACGATGAGTGCAGAAACAAACCTATCTGATATTAATAGTAAGTCAAATTTCACAGGGTTTTCCTATCACGAATACGTCAGTCTCGAACAGAGTTCAATTAAAATGAAATATTTAAATTAAGAAATTTAAGATATCCTGTTAAATACCGGGGAAAAACATCTTTAATTACACTTGATTTTGACATTTAACAACATAATTGAATTCAATTTCATTTACTGTAATACGCATTTTTGTTAATTTAAGCACCCTCAAAAACAGTAAACGAAGGTTTAAGAAATATTTATGAGAATATGGAGGGAACGTCATATTTCAAGGAGAAGAAGGACTCTAACGTTATTTCCAATAAGCACAGCAAAGAACCGAAAACAAGAAACAATGAGCGCGACGATGACATTGATAATGATGAGAAATTACATGACGAAAATCCATACGGAGATTTCTATATAAATGAAAAAACTATCCCAGATATAAATATCGAAGATTTAGAAAGTACTATTAAGGAAAAACGAAAAAATGAAGATGATGGCTTCAAAAGAGAGTATGCGGTAAGGAAATTTTTGTGTAAAAATTTCTAAATCTTGAAGAGACATTTTATTTTGATTAAAGTATTTGATTTGTATAATAGGCCATGCCTTATGGTGAGAAGTACCCTTGCGACGCTGGAAAACAACCAGAAAATGTACCAAAGAACAGATTCAAGACAACATTTCCATGTACGTTCAGAATCTTCTTGCAAAAATTACCGTCACGGTAGCTTAGTCGGTAGAGTGCTCGCTCCGTGATGGGAAGGTCGTGTGTTCGAATCACGGCCGCGACTGACCTAAGTCAATAAAAAATAGGTAGCAACTGTTCCTTCGCCAAGCTCTCGGCATGTTGAAGTGAAAGTTGCGGGTCTTTCAGATGAGACCTTAGAAACCGAGGCCCCGTGTCACGGTAGGCGTTGGCACGATAAAGAACCCTCACTGCTCAATGGCCCTGAGTGCCGAGTAAAGGTCTTAAATTTGAAGACCTTCACCGGTATATGGTGACGTCTCTATATGAGTGAAAAATTCTCGAACGGGACGTTAAACAACAGCAATCAATAAATCAATCTTGCGAAAATTTCATATTGATAAAATAAAACGACTGTAAATTACACATTTTTTTTTTCCAAATGATCATTTTTCTTTGACAAAGGTATTACAGATAAGATCAATGTAATTTCTTATTATGCTTGAGAATTATTCAATGTTGCAAAGGCACGCAAACTTTAATGTCTTGCAATCTAAATATGTTATCTATTGTGCTTAATTTTTAACAAATGAAAATTGATACTTTCAGACGATCATTCCAGAGTCAAACTGTCCAACAGCCAGTCAGACTACATTAATGCCAATTTTATTGAGGTATGTATTTGAAAGGATGGTCTTCAAGGATATCCCCTCCTCCTCCAGGAACGATAAGTCTTAAAATTCTCACTGGATTTCTCAAAATTAGTTTGAAGGTGAAGTTTTTTGTTGCAACAATTCTCATTTCATGCATCTTAATATGAATCACTGTTCTTTAAGGTCTAATAAACGGTCTTTTTAAAAATTGAATTTGTACCCCAAAACATTTTTAGAGAAATTGAATTTCCTTTAATATAGGCTTAGGTACCAGTGCTTATTTCTTGTAAAAAAAAAGTTGAAGTGATTTTTGATGTCTTGCAATGATAGCATATGCTTTTTACCCCATGTATTTTACAAAAATTGAAGCAACTAGAAAAACTAAAATACAGTACATTTACAACAATACAGTTTTCTCCGAATGCCTTGATACCTGTAAAGTGTAATTTTGTTATCCTAAAATATATATGATTAACTGCAATGATGAACTTTGAGGAGATACCATGGGTAAATACATATTACTTTGTGAATTCAGAGACATTTTGTGAGCATGTTTAATTACTTAACCACAGAGGATCGGATAACTTTAATTATGGTCATATAATGGCGGTCTGTACATATCATTTTGCATTGCACAAAAATAACAAAAGTAACTATATTTCTCTTCTTAATTTGCAAATAATTTTATTGTGAAAAGATAAGACATAAACTGCAATAATTATTTTATCCGCATGCAAAAAAAAATCCAGATTTTATTATCAATTATAAATTTACCTCTATATGTGTCACATCATGTACACCTGAATTGGGATATGTCTTAGGGTGCAATTCTATGTAAATTTTCTATATAATGATACCTTTTTTCAGGGTACAAAAAAGCCAGATGAATATATTGCAGCACAAGGTACAATATCTTCTTTCCCTTCATTGTTACATGTACTATATTAAGAAACTATAAGAACACATGACGGCAAATAGAATCCTGTTTCAATTTCATACATATTTCTTTTTTTCTCTCTGACACAGGACCTCGTCAAAACACACTGACAGATTTCTGGTCCATGATTTGGCAGGAGAATGTTGCGCAAATAGTTATGCTTACCAACCTCAAAGAAGGGAACAAAGTAATTTGATTTTAATTTGAAAAGTTACAGAGAGTGATATGGGAATCTGATACATTAAATGCATAAAATGGCATACATATACTAAAATGTGTATGTTATCTTTGGATTACATGTACTTCGCTTTGCAATAGTAGATATCGAAATTCAATGTCAATTAGAAACCTGAGTGAAAATTTCGAGATTTGTGACGCTTTAATCTAAGATAACCTTCTTTTACCTAACAGATAAAATGCACCAAGTACTGGTCAGATTTGAATCAATCTAATGCCTTTGGTTTGATATCACTATGCACGGAAGAAGAGCAAAGCTATGCCAGTTATAAAATCAGGAAATTTAGGGTAACCTACAAAGGGGTGAGTCATAAAATTATGTTTTGAATTGTTCTTTTTTGAAAATAGAAATATGAGTTTTAGTTTATATGCAAAGTTTCCAAAATTTATTTGAAAAAAGGTTACGACAAATATTAGTTTTGGGGATTATTTCTGTATGAGATAAGGGGACAAACTGCCTCTATAATGAAAGGCAGTTTAATGCATATTAGTCTGCAAACTATTATCTTAAACATCGCTCTGTTCATGCTGAATCCGATTCGGTTTTATAAAAAGTACTAATTCTAATTTTAATAAAGGAAACTATTATTCATTAGTACTGAGAGCACATTTAAAGACGATCACATGTACTCCAAACAACAACCGTTTACTTGTCTGATGAATAAATCTTTCCTTTCAACCATTTTGTTTTAAATAGTAACAAATTATCACAAGAAATATTCATAATTCTACATAATTTTTTTTCTATATCTAAACTGGATTTCTGTTTAATTGAACGTATGTGCACTCGAAATACTTATTCCATAAGAAAATTGTATTTTCTAAGCATCAGCTAAAAAAATCTCGCCTGGTAACGCAGTATCACTACACAGCCTGGCCGGATCACGGGACTCCGGAACCGCTCTGTCTTGTAGTTTTCCATGACCAGGTAACAAGGACAAAAGATAACCAAAATGGTGGCCCAACATTAGTACACTGCAGGTTTGAAAAATATGATTACTCATGAACTATATAAAATTTAATACTATCGTGCTTCACAGTACTCAAACGTCATTATAGAAATTTAATAATTGACATATGAACTTGATTTTAAGCATATACAAAATTATTTTCAGCTTTTTCCTTTTATTCATTTACATGGGGAAACACCTAAACCTAAACATTTGTTGCCAAAACAAACAAACAAACAAACAAAAATAAAAAATAAACAAAAACAAAACAAAAAACAAAAACGAATGAAAACTACTAAAGTATATCAAAACCATTTATATTAAATGATATGTTGGCTGTATTTATCTTACATTTTATAAAGATTTAATTAACTTTAAAAGAGTTTTTAATTTTTTTTTCAAAGTTCTTTTGATAATTCTAGTGCTGGTATCGGACGTACAGGGACATATATCGCTATTGACGCTTTATATAAGGAAGGCAAAACAGAGAGGAAAGTCAACATTGCGGAATACGTCAAGAAAATGAGGGAAAATAGAATGAACATGGTCCAGACTTATGTGAGTAAGCTTGCGTTAGTAAGCATATAATATCCATTTTTGGCAAATTGCAAGTGAATTACATACAGTTACAATATTAAGTCATAAAGTTACAAAATTTGGTAGCAGTCACGTTTAATATCAGTATTTCCCCTCCGCTCACAATTATTTGTTATTCCATCATTTTGATAAAGAATTCATACCTAAGAGAATAGGAAATGAAAGAACTAGATTTTATTGCCAGATGGTAATTTATCGAAAAGGAAAGGGTCTCAATCATTCATACAAAAATATTAAGCATACTAGAATTATAAACATGCTACGCAGAGCTGTTTTTGAATCTTTTAGGAGCAGTATATTACTATATTTCTGGCACTTGACGCTATGTTCAAATCTCCAACCTGTGTACAAACCAAACTTGAATTCTTAAGGAAAGCAGAGTTAATGACACGTGATAAACCAGCCAATGAAAGTGAACTAAGAAAGGAGTTCCAGGTAATATTAAACATCAGAGAATTGACTTAGGGAAGGGTTGGTATCAAGAAATCATAATGTAAATCTCTGTTTTTAAATACCTTACATAATCTTATAAAGATACCTGTTTTATGTTAATGTAATTATCCCAATTTGCTGAAGGTCCATACTTTGCTTAATATCATAAACTCATTTTTTGTGTATAATTCAACCATGGCGAAAAAACTTCTTTTTAGAATCTACTAAGAGTTCGACCGTCATACACAGAAGCCGACTATAAGCTGGCGTTACAGAGCGGGGAAAGTATATCTTCTGTTCTTCCACGTAAGCTAATCGATTTAAATTAAAAATGACTGTTAATTTACTGCTTATAGATATAAGGGTTCTCGCTAATCAGTCTGCCATTGTGCAAACGGATAATGATTCGTTCGCCTTATATTTCTTCTTTCTTAATAACGTTGTGCCTTATTTAACGAAATATAATTTTACTATGCAACTTCACTGAGAGATTCTTGCTAATGTCTATCAAGCAGTTTGTGTCACATATATAATTTAAAAAAACCTTCCTTACCATAAGATTCACCTTTGTTTTGTCTCTATCTTCAAGAGGTCACTTTCTTATGTTTTACATTGATTATGAAATAATATTACAATAACATCAGATTATATTTATTAACTTCATTTATGTACAAAATGTTCTTGTGGCCTATTCACCGTAAGCACTTTATTTGCTAACTTAAAGTTTCCTTCATACCAAAAACCTTACCTGGCTTCGGGGCCAAAAAACTTAGACGAGCTAACTTTTGATCGCAGTCTTACTTTTTCACTATTAACTCCTTTTGTAAAAGTGAAACTGAGATCAAAAGTGAGCTTGTCTTAGTTTTATGGCCCCGGAGCCTGATCTTATGAGTGCTATTCATTCATGTTCTTTGGTTTGGTTTTACACTTAAGTACTTTATGACATTGTTATAAAGTGAATTGTCTTAGCATACAATCTAATAAATTCCACGACATATATTTTGCTCAACCTCAACAGCATTTAAATACCTTTTTGTCATTTGAAGTCTAAAGGCATAGTTTACAGTAAGGTGTATAAAGTGAGGATTTCTTGTTTTAGTTGACAAGTACAGCCTTTTTCTGTCTTCAAATATACCAAAGCGACGCAATTACATCAATGCGGTTTCACTACCTGTACGTAACTATTTTTATTAGATCATGTCTCTTGCTCAATTAGTTTGTTTTTATAAAACTACATAAAGAACGTGATAAAATGGATATTGCAAGTAAGGTTGATTCTAAATCAAAAGAGATTTTTAAAAATTATACTTAATCAACAAGATAAGGATCTTCTAATTTTTGCTTTCAACTTGGCAATATTAATATTTTGATGATTTTAATTCCATGCAGACTCTGAACTTTTCCCAAAGAAATTGCCTTTGAATTTTATACCTTTTATCTCAGTCTTACACCAAGAACAATGGATTTATAATAACTCATTATCCGTCACCAGAGGACGCTGTGGACTTCCTGCGCCTGCTCACTGACCATGCGTCAGAAACGGTGATTTGTATGGATCCTTTGAGAGAGGTTGAGTCAGTAGGTGGATTTGAAGTCTTGTTCTGTTTATGTTCATGAACTGTGTTTTTTAAAGAACTCCAATTGAAAATTTTATAAGTTCATTATGTAATTTAGACACAGAAATGGTTGCCATCTACCAACAATTCAAAAGCTTTATCCTTCTTTACTGTACACTGCGAGCAAGAGAAAGTCACTGAAATGAAATGCACCATAATCAACATCATTCAGAATGGAGTAAGTAGTATTTTTGGTCAATGTTCATTTTTAATGTTTCATGACTGATATATTGCATAAAATGTTGTTTATTAATTGCATATGTGGTATATGTGATTACTACACCTGATTACTTAACCTCATTTGTCAATTCGTAATACATGTACATGCACTTTCCTATTTTTTTTTAGCTAAAAGAAGCAGATTAATAATAAGAATATCTGTTAACTTTCCTAATAAAGCTTACTTTTTCCACATAATTTCTTCAGGAAAATAACGAGAGTTGTTTGGTATCGGTTATAGAGCCAAAGGAAAACTTTCAAACAACAGATCGTTCCCAGGTGACAGCGCAGATGTTACGTTTGGTTTCATTTGTTCTTCAGAGTGAAACAGAAGGCCCTATAACGATAGTCAGCAGGTAATTTAAATCAAGCTCCTCTGAGACTACTCAAGGAGTTTATTTCTGGTAAAACTAAGTTTTAGATAAACTTATCTGATAAATGAAGTCCTCATCCTAATGAATTAAATATTACTGAAACTAAATACCCCCCCCCCTTCAATCAAATATTGTCATGTTTCCAGAGATATAAAATATGTACTTGTGCTCCGTTTAATACCTGTATAAGCCCCGACAAACAATCAACAAAAATAGCATCATAATCATATCTTCACTTGATGACTTTGATATAATTAATAGTTGTCTAGATGGAAAAAAATCGTGTATATATTTTTCAAAGCCTGTATCTATTCGTTGCTTGCTGTAGATATTTAAATTTCTGATGAACATAAAACGGAGTGACCTTCTAAGAAACAAAGTTCATTTGAAAAAATATTAAACACTATTTTATATATAGGCATACATCATTCTAAAATGATCAGTAGTGTTTAAAAATGCTGAAATTAATATTGGTCATTTAGATTAGAAATAACTGAAAGGGCTCAGAGAATAAAGATATTCAAGTAGTTTTCATCATCCCTTTCAGTTTAAAGCATTAACCCTATACACTTGAGGGTTTAAATTGCCAGTGATACTAGGATGCATACAAAAATTACATACGATTTCACTATTCCCAGTTGAATCTGAAACAACAATCCCAAGTTTGTTCAGTTGTGGATATTAATTTTAATTATTAGTGATGGCGCTGCCCTTTGTGGAGTGTTCTGTGCTGTATATAATGTGATACAACAGTTGTCTATGGACGGAGAGGTGGATATTTTCTCTACTGTCCGTATGTTACAGATACATCGACCAGAACTGTGCTCCACCGTGGTAATTTTCCATCAATTCATATTAAAACATCAGAGTACAATTCTCATTTTCTCTGTCTGACTACTATGTGCAATGAAAATTGAAGGAAAATAATAAAATGTTCTGTATGATGTTATGTTTTAGGAGGAGTACAGAATGGTTTACGATGTCGTGTTGGATTACATTCGGGCACAAGAGGACTCATCTGAGGAAAATATTTACTGCAACCAATAATGGCAGTCTGTAAAGAAAGTGTTAATTACTTTAAGTCTGATTTTTAAGTACAGTGTATAAAAGATGGAATAAAGGATTCCAGTGTTTTTGTGGGAAAGTGATGTGTAGTAACAAATATAAATCCTTATCTATTTCTTCTCATGATAAATTTGTGTTGATGTCAGTACAAGGCTACTTAACATGTATCTATGCAATTCGCTGATTTTACTGTCCATTATAGAAATATATTATAAACTCATTTCTTATCCCCGACACAGAAGAGTACCGTGGATTGCTATTTTATGTAAAAATATTTATTTAGTATTTCAAATCTAAGTAGGAAACTTTAATTGTCTAATATGTAAAAATAGAATTTTGAAATGTTCTCAGAAAGATAACACTAAAATAACATCATACTATCCCTAAACTTTTCCAAAATTATATAGGTGTTTCATTTCCCCAATTTTCACCGAAGAACTGCGAACGATAGTATTGTTCTGCCGCCTACCTCCAAGTCAAATTTCAAAAGTTAACGTATTTAAATGATTTTTTTGATATTTATATAGATATTTATGTGAATTTTCATAAAACATTACCTTTTTGGGAAAACAAAGGGAGATAACTCCTTAAGTTTTGCAAAAATTTCGTTTTTTACTATAGAAATCAACGGAAAAGAAGGGGAATATTTTTAAAACATCCCCCCTCCCCGCGAAACAGAAATTCATTTTTAAGGGTTTTATGAATTGTTATTCCACAAATTCATACCAAAGCTTTTGTTGTTTCACTGGGGGGGGGGGGGGGGGGACGTTTACAGACAAATAACTGAAAAAATGGTCATTTTATTACCATTTTCAAATGAGATTACAAATAAAATAAGATCTGTAATCAATATTTTATGTTAAATTTTACATAAACATACGGAAAATTTTAAGGACCATTTATCCATTTCCATGTGTTTTCGAAAATCTAGCGATTTTTAAAGCCTGAATTTAGTGGATAAATTTTTTAATCCCCCTTCTGAAAGGAGACGTAACAAAGAGCAATTAAGTTTTTGACACTGGTTTCAATATTATTAATCAATTATAATGAGCTCTTCTTTGCATTCAATCAAGTTTTAATGACCAAATTGCCATTTATATTAAATTAAATGGGTGTAAAATGTAGGCAGGTGTCGAGAGTTAGCGTGCGTGGTTCTTATAAGGTTTGTCGAATATTGCCTTGTTTTACTTAAGAGATATCAGTTATTTAATGAGAGCGGCAAGATATTTGAATTTTTGACGAAAATTGTTTTTTGTTATTTATCCTTAAACTAAATTTAAGAATACCTCTTCAAATGAGACGCTTCTTATTCTTAAACTTCAATTCACAACGAACAGTGATCAGTTTTATAAATCCCGTAAAAAGTACGAATCGTGAACAGAGCAGAAACAGGTGTCCGTCATTTTGTCCTCTTATATACATGCAGGCATTAACAATGGAATACATGTTAAAAATATTTTGTCAAAGCAAATTAAGGAAAATGTGAAATATTTATTTTTATCATGTTTTATAAAAAAATTGTACTGGTTAGGACCAGAAAATGTAAATACCTATGTTGATTTTAAAGTATCTCTGCATATAGCATCTTTCTGTTCATCTATTAAAGAAAGATGTATTTTCGGAAAGAGGGAGGTTCTTAAAAAAATGTGGGAGACTTTTTAACCTCTGTTAAATACGGAATCAATTGTCACTGCAATACAAACGTTCAAAGCAGTGAAATTCGGTGACTAGATCTTTGCGACATAGATTTTATCATTTGCATGTAGAGAATTATAAATCTTTAATAGGCGTTTCAACACTTCTTGGGATTTGTTTTATGAAAGTTATCCATGAATGTGCTTCTTTTCCAACAGTTCATTTAAAGTTTTATTATAATTCTGTTTATTTTTGCATAGATTTGATGGATGTTCAGCAATAAATTCTAATAATATATATTTGTTGTTTACAATAATGCGATTTCATAAATATATTAGATTGCATTCATGCAACTGACTGTATATAAAAAAATGTTCTTTTATACACAACCGTGATTTATTTATAGCGATATTATTTTAGTTATAGAGAACATAATTCTGACCCTTTTGAAAAATGAGTGGTATTTGTATATGTGGCTAGATAATGCAATTGATGAAAATATTCTTCCTGTGGCATACAATGATTTAATGACAATATCGACGTTTAGTGTTTGTCATACAAAGGACGAAAATGATGTACATAAAAGGCTCAAAAATGCTATATTTTAAATTTTTAACCTCTATTATGATTTATACATCAATGATCGGGAAAATATATAGGGTATAAATGTGAAGATGCTGAGACTTTTAAAAAATCAGTTTCAATTTTTAAATAATCTTTTAAACCCCTAAATTTTGCAAAATTTGTACGCTAGTCTCTTGATAGTCTGAGGAATTCAAAATTTGTTTTCGTTATCTGAGGGCCACTCAAAAAAATCTTCCTGACCATATTACATTTATTATAATTTCTGGTGTAATTTCAATTTGCTGTTTCCTTTAAAGATTCTTTTTAACTTTCGAGTGCAATACTGCATGATGAACTGTCACTTGAATGATTTTGAGGCTATCAAAAAAATTATCCATCGGTAGATACTCAAATATGAATATGAAGGGTGACCAGGAAAGATAGGAAATAATCTATATTTGCTGATGCATGACATAATTACATTAAGTAATATTAATGATCTGTCGTTTGAAGTTAATTACATAAGAAGCAATGCTAACTTAAAATAAATTCTCAATATGATCTAATGATCTATAGTATAGAGCACTTATCATAAGGTTTGCTATGGTTATTATATATAGATAACTCTCTTTGATAATAGTCACTCAAGCCATTTCTTTTGAAGGATCTTTTGAATCTACAATTCTCTTCAATATTATTCATTGTTGCTGTCTGGCTTCAAACAAACTCAATAATACTTAACCAGTTTCCAAGATGATAATAATCTTTTTTATGACAAGTGTTAATATTTCTCCTCTTGATTTAATCTTAAGGACAGAAGTTGAATTTGGACGATTATTTTGCAAACCTTAACCTTTTGTTTCATTATAAGGAAGAAGGACATCTCGTCGAACATTGTTATATTCATATAAAATTGATCCGGGGTTATAGGTGTTGAAATTCGTATAAATATAAAAAATCACTTAACTGTCCGAAAATTTATTGTTGACTAAAAATCTGCAACATTGCTGTAAAAAAATATCCATGTCCAACATTATGAGACATAGAAGAAGGTCTATTGTACCTTTATTGTAGATATAAAAGCAATATATAGCTTAAATAACATTATTTTTTTGTTTAGCATATGCGTTCATTTTAGAAGACTTACATGTAGGAAAAGATTATTGTCCCCCACTTTCGCGAAAGCGAGGGGACTTAAAATCTCATTCGTCTGTCTGTCAGTCTGTCCGTCACAAAATCCTTAACCTTGGTCATACCTTTTGAAGGAGAGAAGATAGGGCTTTCATATTTCACATGAACATTACCTGTGACAAGACCTTTCCAAATATACTATGATGTTTTACCCCGTTACCCTGACCTTGAAGTTTGACCTAATTTTCAAAATTTTATCGTTGCTTACAGCTTTTGTTTGAGAATATATAGGGCTTTCATATTTGACATGTACATTACCAGTGAGAAGGTGTTTCTGAGCATGCTCTGATTTTTGACCCCTTGACCTTAAATTTGATGATTATTTTTGACTGACATATAATAAGGCTCTCCTAATTGACAAGTGCATTACCTATGTCAAAATATTGCCGAATATGCTTCGATATTCGACCCCGTTTGCCTATTTTTCATACATTTCATCAGTGTTGCAAACTATTGAAGGAGCGAAAGTTGGGCATTAATATTTGACATGTGCATTACCTGTGACAAGCATTTCCAAATGTACTATAATTTTTTAATCCCATGACTTTGACCTTCAAGTTTGACCTACTTGAAAAAAATTAACATTGCTAATAACTTTTCATGGAATGAAGATTTGACATTTGTTTTAAGACCTTTCCGATTGTATACTCTGGTTTTTGATATTTTTTTCACATATGCATTACTTGTGACAAGATTTTTCGGATTTAATTATGATATTTGACCTCATGTCTTTGATCTTGAAGTTAGATGTAGTTTTGAGAAGCTATAATCTTTGCCATAACTGTTATAAATTCAATAGTTCATGTTTGTTTGTTTTTGGTTTTTTTTGCATAATGACAAGACTAGACACACACACAAGGCAGTTACAATATGCTATAAATAATGGCATCCCATCCACTAAGACACCATAGTTCTTTGAATTTGCTTGTCTAAGTAACTTTGACATTAATAATGAATCCACTTTGATATATTTAATCATTTCTTTTCTCATTCAGGTAGAAAGGCGAAAAACTTCCCCCTGTTATTTTTTATGGCAAGTATCTTTGAATGTAATATAACACGCCGCTAAAACTTCCCTTTTTATATACTTAAGCTTTTTATTTACAATGATCTCTGTGAATTGTCCCAATTCGTATCAAATAAAATCGTTCTCTTTAAATAAAGAAGGCCGTCTTAAAGGAGATATTAAAGCCATATCTAAAAATGCAGAAGTTCATGCCTGTTTTTTTTTTTTCAAATATCAAATGTTCAAAATTTAATATAAACGTCCTTGATTTGATAATAGAAGAATTAAGGATACCTTTTGTATAGTAAAATATACTTTAGAGATATCACATCTCATTCATCTATATTCACAAGGTAAGATTTTGTTTGTAGCTTGGAAGCTTTTACTTTCAATTATTTTACACATTCTTCTAAAACTTTTTAGTTAATTAATTTCATTGCTTAATAAGGGTAACTGTCTCACGCAATGAATCGATATGGGTTCACAATATTATAAGTTATAAGGACCGTCATAGTTCTCCTTAGCTAAAATCTTATCTTACATCTGTGTAGCAAATTTAAGGCCGAAAAGCCAAACGTAGACCATTTTCCTTTAAAACAAATGAATGTGTTTTTTCTGCTAAACTGCATGTGCCTAATAGTTTAGGACTGAAAGGTCACGTGGCACTCTACAGATGGTATTCACAATTCTGTTCAGGACTCTTGTTAGAACTTAAAGTAAAAGGGCGTGTTCCCTTGGTCAGGTATATTTCATTTTCTCAGGAACTGTTTTGTTTCAAAAATGATAATGATATCATAATTAAGGTAAGTCATCAGATAAATAATGTAAATATAAGATATAAATTTAATTTTCATGAGGTAAGTTAACTACAACGCTTTACGCCTGAATATATGTCATGTAGCGTTAAGCAATGAAGCGCCGAAGTTCATGCCCTCATGAATTTTTTAATCAATCACACATTCACTTCTTAAATGAATATTGATATAATGGATCTCGTCTAAATTGGAATGTACCTTTGTTACTTACCTCCTCGTTAGGAAGTATGAGAAGGGAGGGTTAAATAGTACTTCATACACTGCGTGCACGGCAATATTCAGAACGCAGGGTGAATACATTTCTCTTTGCAGCCAACAGAGAGCAAGTTGTCAGGGGTCACTTATCAGCAAAATAATGCCCATTTTCTTCAAGGAGATCTGGTTCTAACGATATAAAATCAGAAGAATCTCAGCTTCTATAGCAAAACTTATCCTCAGTTTTAACGTTTATTTAACTCTTTATCCTGACCTAATAGCCCAAAAGAAAATAATATCTTTTTGTAATTGACGGGAGAAATTATATACTAGGCTTTAATTTTTTATGACGAATAAATGTTTACTGGCAAAACTGATTAATAACTGAATTACTGAATCATAAATATGTTGAATTGAAATAAACCTATTATCTCAAGCATTTTGTACATCTACAATAAATTATTTGTTTGCTATATTTCTTTAGACCTTTTTTCAGATTAAAAGCGATGAATCTGAGAATTTTGCAGTTTCTCTTGTGTGCCGCACGTACTTTTGCTTATGGTGAGATTATAGGTTTATTCTGTTATTATAATTAATAATAGAAGGGTAAAATATTTGCATATATGAACATTCATATGCAGTCATCACGAAGTGCAGAATCAAGTCAGTGAAAAAGAAAGGGTCAATACTGCCAGCAGTTTTTCGCAATGTTTCGAAGTTTTAAAAGAAAGGGTCAATACTGCCAGCAGTTTTTCGAAATTGTTCGAAGTTTTAAATCATTGCAAAAACCGGGTTTTCTGTGTTGAATTAGTGTGAAAGTATTCCTGAATGGATAAAGGTATCCGATATATAATTTGTGAAATGAAATAAAGTCTCTCTCTCTCTCTCTCTCTCTCTATATATATATATAGATATATACCCTAATTTTTTAAAAAAAAATTAAGAGTAGATAGTTAAAATTTATTTATCTTTTTTGAAGGAATGTCTGTTTGTTAAACGTCCCTTTCGAATTTTCACACATATTGAGACGCCACCACTTGCCGGTGAATGCAGCAAATTTAGAACTATACTCGGTATTCAGGACCATTGAGAAATGTGGCATCTTTTTCGTGCCAGCACTTACTGCGACACGGTATTTCGGTTTATAAGGTTTTCTCCAAAGGACCTGTCTTCACCTCCCGCAGTGGGATTCCAACCTGCAACGTAAGAATCAACTCCTTACTCCACGACTCATTGAAAAGTTAAAGTTTGGTAAAATTTTGCAAAAGTGGATCAAATTCTGATTCAAAAAGCCAATGCTTTAGCCAGTTGTACGGTGTTCGTAAACATTTTGGAAAATGGGTCAAATCCAAGTGTTCTTTGTTCATTTTTTGTCAAATTTTTCACAGAGTATCATTGGCCCAAAGGCTTTTATTTGTACTAGACCATTAAACAAGGGGAGATAATTAGATTAATATTTGTTTGTTTGTTTGTTGTTCAACGTCCCTCTCGAGAATTTTTCATTCATATGAAGACGCCACCACTTGCCGGTGGAGGGCTACAAATTTTGACCTATACTCGGCACTTAGGGCCATTGAGCAGTAAGGGATCTTTTTCGTGCCAGCACCTACTACGGCACGGGACCTCGGTTTATACGGTCTCATCCAAAGGACCGGTCTCAACGTCCCCCAATGGGATTTGAACCGGCGACGTAAGGATCGACTCCTTACCCCGTGACTCTAGAGCAGCCGCCCTAACCACTGCGCCACACGGGCGACAATTAGATTAATAAAGTATTGGTTGCTAAAAAAAAATCTTTATTGCAAGACCCACTTGGCAGATTATCAACAAACTTATGCATAAGGATGAGGACATGTTTTACATTAAAAATTGTTCAAGGCATCACCCAGGGTTGAACATGGCATCAAACTCACTCCAAACTTGACCTAAAATTATGTTTTGTTAAAAGTTTGATATTTTCCGACTAAAAGGACTAGAATAATCAATTGCTATCAGTTTATGCATCTTAGAACTTTATTTGGTTATATTGTAAAAATAAATTTGAAATGAAGTCCCCATGATATTAATTTTGAAAAAAAAATCAACCAAATTTTGTCCCCGCGAAAACATCCGCTTCTACAGTGCTTATAGTCAAGGACATATAGTGAAATGACTGGCAGGGGTCTCATGATGATAGGCTTTCTTGATAGGGCACTAGTGGAAAGTCCCCCACAGAAATATTTATAGGATTTTACATAGTTTGTGGTAGGATATGATTTTTTATCCAACTTGTGTGTTTTTATTCCCAAGCCTTAGTAAGGAGCTCTAGCTCTAAATATTGATCTCTTCGTAACTCTTTTATTAAAATTTTTAATATGCATTTTTAAAGATGAAATGGTCCTGTTGGCTCCTTGTAACTTTTTCAATATCAGATAATCCCGCATCTCCTATTTAAATATATTCATGCTGTGCAGAATTTGAAAATCAAGACAATACATCTTTAACAGAAGAATAAATGCAAGCTAAAGGAAAGTCTTCATTTATTGACTTATGTTTCATTTAGAAAGAAAGTACAAAATTAGACGGAAGACTTAAATATGTACCAGGTACTTGTTGCTAACTTTGCATGATATCTTATAAGTAAAGTACATGTACTGAAGTATCTTTTCGGTTACATTTGCAATATTAAAAAATACTCACCACTTTACTTTCAACATATTTTGACTTCTAAAACAGGTTTTACTTTAGAAGAGAAGTAATACATTTAGATAATATATTTACGCTCTTCCTACCAAGTTAATATACTATATATAATTTCACAAATACTTCTCTTGAATTATATAAAATAACTGGATGACTAAGAAACAATTTCTGAGAACATCACGTTCCTTCTTGGTATGAAATAATTTGCGTAAATGGTGTAAAACGTTGTCAATTATAATGGAAAACACTATAAGCACCTTGATAAAATTTGATAAACATTAACTTATCTTCATAGTTGCACAAGAAAGTAACAAACGTATCCCTTTTTTACACAATAAGCTGGCATTGACCCTACATTCAATAATTATTATTCTGCTTTAAATATTTAAGTATTTTAATATAATAAATCATCGTCAGTTTAAAAAATCGCAATCTTGCGTTCTCTAGCCTATAAAATGCAGAGCATTTTCTTTAAAAAAAAAAGCCATAAAAATGCAACCAAATTATTGTTCTCTCAATCTTAAAAGAAACCACAAGTATTAATGTTAAATTCAATTTTCCCTTGAACCTCTTTGTATTGCTGTTGTTATTTTCTTATTCAACATTACTGAACAACTATTTTGAAAAAAAATTATGGTAACAAAAACTGTCAATATAAAAAAATTATATGTATAAAAGATTTTTGACAGTAATTTCTGCCGCTGAATATTAGACCTTATATGGCAGCTACATGTACTACTGTAACGGACAATATTCGATTGTTATATACGTGCATCGGAGCCTTAAATTTAGTTTATTCTTGAGTAGAAGGCAAACTTGCTCAATCAGTAGCGTTTACAGAAGAATTTGTTGAACATATGGTTATTCAAATTTCATATTACTTCTCAAATTGCAAATAAAACCAATAACATTTATTCTTTTTATGTCATATAAAACTCATGATTGAAAAAGTAGTAATCACAAATGAGACAAGCAGATGCAACAATGCACCAAGAAATCAAAGACACTGTACTTAATGTGAAAAATGATATTGGAGACTAGTAATGTCAGCTCGTAACTAATCGTGTGTATCATCAAGCCAAAATATAAGATGACCAAATGCTTTTCTTTTAATTTTCAATCAAAAAGGTATATGTTACCAATAACCTTAGAAAATTCATAAATATAATTAATAAAACTGTTACCCTTCTATAAATCTTGCTTAATTTTTTTTATGCAAGATTTCTTTATGCAGCTGTGAGAACGAATCAAACTTGAAACCGAAGTAAATGAATTTGACTTTATTTCCTTTTTGACAAGGTGCATACATTGTAAGATTTGCTGAGTTTTTCCTCTACGTTTCAAATACAACGTTCAAAGAAGACGGCCATCTTTGTTTTCATGAAATACAGACAGTGAGCGGCACACCAACAGAAGACCAGATGATAAACTGTTCTACTTATGGACGATATGTTATATATTACAATGAGCGGAGACAGGATGTGACGTATCCTGCTTACTATTCTCAGTTCGCATTCAATGAGCTTTGTGAAGTGGAAGTTTTCGGTGAGGTCTAACAAAATACAGTATTGGGCCATCTTTAAAAGATTGTTGGGTTGCCCTCTCCCGACCGACTGGCTACAAGTGAATAAACTCAAAACTTGAGTCGGGCCCAGGAAGCAATTTTTTTTTTATACATTCCGATTAAGGTTTGAAAATTCAGCATTGTCCTGAAATTTTCTGGGAAAATCATTTCTAACCTACCTACTGACCCACTTTTTCATCCTGAGTTGGGACAGGGCAAACAAACATTATTTTAAAGTTGGCCTTGTCTATTCGTAATGAAAATCACATTTATACTAGCGGGTTCTATAACTCGTTGTTGAAGTATTCTACATGTTGGTTAAAAAATCTGAAAATAAAATTTATGTATTTTCATCAATCTAGATGTTAAGTTAATAAATATTGTTAAGCAGGCTGCCCTGTTCCTTGATATTACGGACAAAATTGTAACCAAACATGTTCAGAGAACTGTCAGGGTAAACAGTGTGACGCCGTTACTGGTAACTGTGTGAATGGTTGTACTCCAAGATATCAAGGACTGTTCTTACACGCACTGTTCTTATTGTAAGTTATATTCGTTTCCAGTATTTCTTTCGTCTTTCAAAAAGTTGCAGTTTGTTTATCAACATTAAATGAAACCAAAGCCTTCTAAATGTTTTAGAACTATGCACGGTAACTCTCGATTCCCGCCCCATTTTTACACCCATTTAATTCAATACAAATGGCAATTTGACCATAAAATATTTGTTGAATGCAAAGACGAGTACAATGGTAATTGATTCATAATTTTAATACCAGAGTTAATTAGTTAATTACTCTTAATTCCACCTCTTTTTATAAGGGGGGTAGACGATCTTTTCCGTTGGAATCGGGTTATAAAACATCACCAGATTTTAAAATATTCTTGGATACAATTAAATGTTCCTTAGAATTTTTCTTATGTTTAACGCATATATAATTAAACATGTATGATTAATAAAATGCAATGTTTTAGTTGTAAAGCCCTTAAAAATTAGTGAAAAAAATGAACATTTCGCAGTTTTTTTGTCTGTAAACATATGTTCCCTCCCCCTTCCTAGCGAAACAACAAAACCTTTCATACGAATTTTTAAAATATCAATTCTTAATACCTGTAAAAAGGAGTTTTTGTTTCGAGGGGGATATGTTTTAAAAATATTTTCCGTTCTTCATTGATTTCTACAGTGAAAATCACACGTGTTATCAAAATTATAGAATTATCTCTCTTTGTTTTCCCAAATAAGTTATGTTTTGTGAAAATCCATGAATATCTATATGAATATGAAAAAAAAAAATATTCAAATATGTTAACTTTTGAAAATTGACTTTAAGGTAGGCGGAAGAACAATACTATCGTCCGCTGTTTTTTATTGTGTGGAGCATTATAAACTTGTATTTAATTGTTTTTGCAAGTGAACTTGGCCTTAGGGAAACCTGCCTGGCAGCAAAACATTTGGCCAGGTAAACCAGTAGCATGGGGAGCAGAGAAGGCTGTGGATGGGAAATACTCTGATCGCTCAGCTGTAGGAAACCAATGTGCAATTTCAGGCCCCGGTCAACGAACAGCAACGTGGAGAGTAGATCTAGAGAGAATTGTGAGCACAAGTCACATCAACATCTTCTACAGGACTGATAATACACCGAGTAAGTAATCACTTAATTTTGAGTCGATTAAGCATAAGACAGATAACGGACAAGTATTATCACTTTAGAAATATGAAATAAGGGAATTCACCTACATCATTCTTTTGATAAAAAGACTTTGCACTTAGTACTCTGCGATCTTTGTTTTTCTTAATTTTTCCTATTAAATTTTAATCTGTTCATCATTATGCAATTTTATAAGAAAATATTTTCTAACATTTGATATTGTTTATAGTAGATATTTTTATATCAGTTACTGTTCATTTTTTGCAAGTTTCATTGTTTAAATAAAGGTCACTCTACATGTGTATAACGATATGCAGGAAATATTGTAATTTGTTCCAGTAAATTTTGATGGAGAAAAAAAAACTTGCACATGCATAATAAACATTTATAGTCTTTGACTAGTAGAGTAATAGTTTGGCCGAATTTAGAAAAAAATCTTTTTTTGTATTTCCCATTTATCACGTCATTACACAGAAAAAAAAACCATGTTGATGTATGTGTAGTGATTCAGTCCGTTTATTCAGGTCCTAGTGCATACTACGATCGCTTTGCTGGATTTTTCCTCTTCGTTTCAAACACAACCTCAAAAGAAGACGGACATCTCTGTTTCCACAAAATACAGCATGTGAATGGAAGTCCATTAGAGAACCAGACAATAGACTGTCCTGTTCAAGGACGACATGTGATATACTACAATGAACGTAGACAGGGTGTTATCTACCCTAGTTGCAATGATTTGTGTGAATTAGAAGTTTATTGTGAGATTAAAACAGTTTTATTGTAAACAGTTCGTTATATAAAATGGATATTGTAATGTTACCTCATTGTCTGAAATGGTGTATGATATTGAAACATTTTATTGTCTTAATACAGGATGTTCTGATCCTAGACATTATGGAGAATATTGTGACAGATTATGTCCTGAGAATTGTCATGAGCAAAGTTGTGTTATCACCACAGGAGACTGCCTTGGCTGTAACCAGGGATATAAAAGTCCTAAGTGTAATCAAAGTAAGTTTTTTTAAAATAAAATCGTATATCGCTCACAGACATAAAAATGAAAATTTGAGTGAAAATATACTGCCGTATTATATGTTACCATGTCAAATATGAATTATTCTTATGAAGGTTTATACACATCTTGACAAAATTACAAATCAAACATTTTTCAGACCTGTTTACTCTTACGATTTGTATGGATTTTCAGTCCAAAATACGTCTCACGTTTTGCTATAACGAAAATAAGATCATATGGATTTTAGCAATTAGTTTCCGTTATCTGTCTCAGTTTGACGCTTTTTAATCGCTAAAAGAGAGAAAATTTTCAAACATTCAAGTTGCCAAAACGCGGTGGTTTAAAAAAAATGACAGAAATAACTCATAAGAAAGCAGGGTATGATGTTTTGCTTTGTTATTAAACCATGTTTTGGTAATCAGAAATGTAGTTGTTTTCTAGTAATATATGTACAGTCGATGAAAAGTGAAATCTTACGGGCAAATGCCAAATCTCACTGACAAATCTAATAAAAAATACTGAGAGACAACAATTTGGGTAAACAGGTCTGATTTTTTAATAACTAGCCTGAATCAGAGACTCAACTGAATTTTTCTAATAGAATGTTTTCGGTTTACTCTGTATGATGTCACATGTCGTCTCTGAACTTTTCACATTTTTTTAAACTTCTCAATTAACAGAAGACCAATATCAATCAAACTTGCCATAAAGTATCCTTGGGTGTAGGTAGTTTGCGTTTATTAAAGCTAAGAATCATGCATTGTTTTTCAAATTTGAGAAATTTAGAAATATACAAAATATGTAATGTGATCATTCAGGACCCCTCGACTAAAAGCAAAAAAAACATATATAAAAGCTGTCCTTTTTAAGGTAGATTCAATTTTGTTTTAATTATCACCCCTGGGGCCAGGATAGGGTCATTAAAAAAATGATATGGAAATATTTTGGAAAATTCATTAAAAATCTTTTTGTCTAAAACAAGAAACTATACAGATAGTAAGTCATATAATCATGAAAGTATTCTCAGAGATCAAAACTTAACATGAAAATGCATGCATATAGGAAAAATTATTTTTAAAAATCTTCTTGGCAAGACAATAGATCTATTCATTAAGCTAAGCAAATGGGAATAAGAAGGATTTTTTATGGAAATATAGTAGGAAATATGTTTACAATCTTCCTATTTGGAGAAGTAGGATCATGTTTTGAAAATAATATACAAGCATCCTCAAGAAAGCAGATTCAAGGATTATCTTTCAAATTATGGTGCAATAGGGTATGGTGAGACCAAAATGGGGGATAACAGTTTTTCACAAGGAAATATAAAGAGTAATATGATTGAAAATCCTCTCAGAAGTACACCAGAGACGAAGTTACACGTAGTTGTATTAGAATGCAAGCACCCTCATATAGAGAGGACAAATCATATGGGCGCAGAGGACAGGGTGGGCTACAACATGGGATTATTTATTTTATTTACAGGGATATAAAGTCAAATAAATCATTCAAAAACAAAAATCTTCTGAAGATCAGAAGGGCGATTGGAATCAGGTGAGTTTTGTTGGTTATGAACCTCTTGGATATATATATATATATATATATATATATATATATATATATATATATATATATATATATATATATATATATATATATGTTACTTCAGTTTGTGATCAACAAGCTTACGGCTTTGATTGCTCTCTATCCTGTGGTAACTGTAGTGACGGAGAAACGTGTCACCATGTCAGCGGTACATGTCCTAGAGGTTGTAGTGAAGGGATGGAGGGGGATCGGTGTCAGACTGGTACATTTACTTTTTATTGACAGTAGTTCAGCCTCCTTTATTTTTAAAACAATTAACATATGGAAAGTAGACATAATGTTGATACATGTTTGTGGAACAGTAATTGCACGTTCAACATATAGTTTCATCGTCCGAAAGAGTAACATGCAACTTAATAGAATAATAGTGAGATATATATCTTTATGTAATTTATTCTTTTTTTTCCCATGAAAGCGTCCCTTTTTTAAAAAAAAGTATGCATTTGTATGTCTCTATTATCTACAGATGCAAAATACCGTACATTACATCAAGACATAAAAAAATTAAACATTGCAATATAAGAACATATGTTAAAAATTCAAAGACAATAAAATTGTATGAAAATAGGACATAAAAATATATAAATTATCTAAGAATCACTTATTGAAATAAATACTAGGCAGTGTGAAACAATTGGAGTAATGAATAATGAAATTTTATCATTAAATAGTTGTTAGAACATATGATTTTTTTTTAAATAAATGTACCGTTATATTTCAAGCCTGTCAATGGGGTTTTATGGTAAGGACTGCAGTCAAAATTGCAGTGTTAACTGTGGAGGTACCAGACAATGTAGCAGGTTTACTGGAGAGTGTGAGGGAGGATGTCGGGCAGGATGGAAGGAGATGCGTTGCGACAGGGGTATATATGTATAATCAAATTAGAAAAAGATGAGGTAAATTAATTGCGGATATTATCAGACATAAATTAATTGTATTTGGGTGGAGAATACATCTATGTAACTGTTTTTATTGGTAAAATACTATTAACTGACGAAACAGTACTACATGTATTTTCTTCTAAACTCTTTTCCATTCATGAAAAAACGTAAAGATAATGAACAGTTATCGAGTTCATAAATCCTGTAAACATTGTGAATTTTGAAAAGAGCACAACCACAGAACCCTTGATATACCTGAGGTGAAATCAGGTGCCTAGGCGGCGTAAGCGTCTCAACAATGTATACCGGATGTGAGCCCTCGGTATCAATCAAGTGGACAAAAAATGTCAAAATTAGTATTAATCTATTGCCTAACAGTAGACTTGAAACATGTCAGTCAAAAATCGACCCAACAGTATGTTTTAATTGAAAACGAGGTCGTTATATCGACTATAGAGATAGCCAAATGCTGTCTTGAACGATATTAATAAAAAATATTTTTATAAGAATATTTTGTGTTGAATTTTGAAGAATGTGAGAAAGGAATGTACTGTGTTAAATGCACTCAGCGGTGTATTCACTGCCTCATTGATAGCCAGTGTCATCATGTAACTGGTACTTGTTCAAGAGGATGTTTTTTCTGGATACAAGGGGGAGTTCTGCAACATTGGTAAGCAATTATCATCCTTGATTAACCATGATGTTTGATGAAGAAAACACTTACTTTCAGATATGAATGAATAAAAATTAATTGGCTATGGTATTTATTGAGAATAAAACACGTCAGCAGTATGAATATGTATTATTTTTACAAGAATGTGATGGTGGAATGTACGGTGAGAACTGTAGCCAAACCTGTGGCCATTGTGTTAAT